>NC_142783.1:9282500-9595000 GCF_988280905.1 Pimephales promelas
ACAGTCAATGCAAGGCAGATAAGAATTAATTAGTAAAATGTTCTCTATATAGATCTCACTTTCTTGCACCCAGTCAAATTGCTGGGGGCCGACCTTGGATTTTCCTGCATTATTGATGGCTCTAATCTAGAACAGCGGCGTAATTAAAAGAGCGAATGGAATGGAATATTAACAAAGCAAAATGATGTACCAGTGTCTGGCAAATGGGCTGTAATTGGAAACGTAGACATAGTAATTAAAGGCTTTTCTGTTTACCCAAGACGTTCTTCTCGTTGAAACAGGTCTCTGGGCACCCGTTGGCAGACACGCAGAATCAGGGCCAGGTCCTGGCTAATAGCGTCCTGTGGGGACAAACACCCATTAACCAGTCCACGCCCTGGGACACGGACGAGCCGCCTGCAAAACAGATGAGGGAGAAAGATATCGCAGGTAAAAAGCTGAAAGCAAAGGCATCAGCTCTACAATAACACCTCTTGTTCATTGTTTTTTCATGCGTGGATAGATTGATTGCTAGAAGTGGCTTCAAAGGGAGGGGTGAGTGATATGGCAAAAATATGATTTTTTTTCAGGCAAGATCCACAAATCCATTTTTTTGCAGGTTAGTTTTTCAGAGACAGAATGAGCTTTATTCACCAAATGTGCGCTAACACTAGGAATTTTTTTTTTCTCCAGGAGCTCTTGGTACATACATACATTCATATATGACACAAAGAACATTGGTAACTGTCATGATTCTGCCTTCTTGTCTTTGATTTTCTCTAGTCGTGAGGCAGGATCATGACAGAATCATGTTTTGTGTGCAAGCGCATGGCCTGTTTGGGCCATGTGCTTGTGTTGTCTCGTTAACTTACCCCGCCCCCTTGTTATCCTAGTCTTGTGATTATTGTCTAGTCAGTTTCACCTGTCCTGGTCATTAGTGTTCCCCTTTATAATCCCCTTGTGTTTGCTGTCCGGTGTCGGTTCATTGTTTGAAACATGCTGTGAAACCTGCCGTGAGATCTGTTTGTTGTTTTGTGAAGTTTGCAGTGAGTAATCCCTTGAGTTAACTGTTAATCCAGAGTCTGTTCGTGTTTTAGTATTGTTCCTGTCTTGACCTCTGTTTAAGTCTAGTGTTTGTTACCCAGTCTTGTTTTGCCCCCTCGTGGGCTTTGTTTTCCTTTTTGTCCTAATAAACCCTGAGTTCATTGAACACTGTCTGCGTTTGGGTTCATCATCCTTCCACTTCATAACAGGTAACACTTTACAATAAGGATCATTTAGTTAACATGAACTAAGAATAAACTTGAGCATTTATTAATCTTAGTTAATATGAATTTCAACATTTACTAATACGTTATTAAAATTGTACTAGTTACCATTAGTCAATACACTGTGAACTAACATGGACAAACAATGGACATCTGTGTTTTTTTAACCCACATTAACAAAGATTAATAAATACTGTAACAAATGCATTGCTCATTTTTAGTTCATGTTAGTTAATACGATAACTAATGTTGAACAGACTAATAAATAAAATAAATTAATAATAATAAAGTGGTGTACTTATGGAGTAGAAAACATATGTACAGATGTGTGCATTATGTACTGTATATACATATTAAATGTCATTTTGGTGATCAAAGATGATTTTTAAGGGATACAATTATTGACTACAGTGGGACTTTAAAACACCTACAAATAGTAAACCTTCATGCAGACGAATAACTGCTATGTTACTTGAACTTAACCACGATAGAGATGAAAATCAAAAACTGATAACAAAAAAATAAAAAACAGCAATTATACTGCAACTGATAGATCATGGCGTCATTTTTATGTTTCACAATCTAATATGTCATATCGCACACACCCGACCTTTAAAAGCATGTTGTTTCGTTCTCTTCAGCGCCTCTATGGCCACCGCAAGTTGCTGCCACTGTCAGCCAGGCTGGACTCTTGGCGCACACGTACGCCCTGCATCAGGCACCAGCTTACAGTCAATGTGCGACTGTCCAAGCGCCCATTATCGGCGTGACCCCAGCGCTCCACACTCCTCACCCTCAGTTACCCGCACACTACCAGCTCCCGCAGCAGCCTTCACAGCCGATGGCCAGCATGGTCCTCAACGTACATAGCCAATCCCTTGCTGTCGGCGGCCTGCCCCCAATGCCCAGCGTCTGCCAGGTCGCCCATACGGTCCACACGGTGATGGGCAACGGTCACCTGACCAACCCCATGGTGCAATCTGCTGCCATGACCTCCTCCACACTGCCCACCAACGGACCTCTGACGAATGGCCAGCAGGAGAATACCAACAATGGCCTGCAGATGCTGAGAACGGTCGGACCAGGGAAATATGAATTTACAGACCCCTGGCATCCCAAAGGTAAATTATGTTTTGGTTTGGTTTTCTAGATGTTATAATGTCAAGTCAAATTTATTTGTTTAGAGCTGTTCACATTACTTCAAACCCGCTTTATAGAAAGTCATGATGTTGATGTTTATATATACTAGTGCAAAATGCCCGTGCAAAATAATGGCCGTGTGTTTTTAGCAATTGTTGGTTTGGTGTGTTTGAGTGCTCAAATGATTAAGTGCGACGATTCAGGGAGCAAATCTGCTTTCTTCGTCCCTCTGACTGTCTCTGGTCCTGCGCGTGAGAGGGGGAGTGGCCAGTGGCTAGAGCGGCAAAAGCCAATGTGTGTTTCTTTTAGTGATATATTTAGCGATATCTTACAATGTTAAACTCGGCACTGCACTTGCTCGTGCCCGTAGCAAGACACCTGTCAAGTTTGAGATCCATCTGACTAACGGTTCGAGAGATATGCGATTAACAGACAGACACACACACACACACAGACACACAGTGACATTTTTATTTGTGCGTAGCTAATCCAAACAACGTCAAACTCGGCACTGCACCCGTAGCAAGACACCCGTCAAGTCTGAAATCCATCAGACTAACACACACACACACACACACACACACACACACACACACACACACACACACAGACAGACGTTCCTGTAATTTACAGATAGATAGAAAGATAGATAGATAGTGCTTGATAGATAAATCAGGATGTTGATATTTATATATACTAGTGCAAAATGCCCATGCAAAATAATGCCTGTGTGCCCGTGTGTTTTTAGCAATTGTTGGTTTGGTGTGTTATGAGTGCTCAAATGAATAAGCGTGATGATTCAGGGAGGAAATTTGCTTTCTTCGTCCCTCTGTCTCTGGTCCTGTGCTAATCATGCCCGTGTGCCTGTGCGTTTTTAGCAATTGTTGGTTTGGTGTGTTTGAGTGCTCAAATGAATAAGTGTGATGATTCAGGGAGGAAATTTGCTTTATTCGTCCCTATGTCTCTGGTCCTGCGCTGTGCTCACTCAGTTTGCAGTGTGAGAGGGGGAGTGGCCAGCAGCTAGAGTGGCAAAAGCCAATGTGTGCTTCTTTTAGCGATATATTTAGCAATACCTTTTGAATTTCTAATCCAAAGAACTTCAAATTCGGCACTGCGCTTACTCAGTGCAAAATGCCCGTGCAAAATAATTCCTGTGTGTCCATGTGTTTTAGCAATTGTTGGTTTGGTGTGTTTTGAGTGCTCAAATGAATAAGCGCGATGATTCAGGGAGGAAATTTGCTTTCTTCGTCCCTCTGTCTCTGGTCCTGCGCTAATCATGCCTGTGTGCCCGTGTGTTTTTAGCAATTGTTGGTTTGGTGTGCTTTGAGTGCTCAAATGAATAAGCGTGACGATTCAGGGAGGAAATTTGCTTGTTCACATGCTTTTGCAACAGGATGCGGCGAACCCATTCATTTCAATGGCTTGCGCTGCGCGAGGACGTTTTGTTGCTTTGTCAACCAAAGCGCAAGCGGATCTAGCTAGACTGGAAACAAAACAACAGGCACATCGCACACGCATGTTTGGGCTTGCAAGCTGGCCAAATAGTAGGCTAACCTTACGTTTTGAGTGGATGACGGCATTGAGACGCTGAAATGGATGCCAATAAGATTCTGAATGGAAAGTTTACGTTTAAAAAGTTGCCAAATGGTTCCATTGACAAGACTGCAGTGATCTGTGTGTTTTGTTGTTTTGAACTGAGCTATCATCATCACAGCACATCCCGTCTGAAACACCACTTGATGATGGTCAAGCACACACACACACACACAGATGATGCAAAATCTCCGCCCCCTCGTCAATATCAGGACCTTGTCAGTATTTCTTTCACCCTTTTATTGATGGACAGTGTTACATTGAGAGATTATTTGCTCCAAATGAGAATGTTAGTATGAAATTGTATATGCCCATGTTGTTTTCAATAAATAAATAAAAAAACTTTGCACAAAGCAAAGGTTGATAAGAGCATTAAAATGAGAAAAAAAATGAGACAAAAAGAAATCAAGTGACATTTAGAATAGATAAAAATGTGCGATTAATCGCGAGTTAACTATGACATTAATGCGATTAATCACGATAAATATTTTAATCTTTTGATAGTTTGATATTCAAATCGTTTGAAATATTTTAATCGTCGTTAGTGATCAGCACAAATATATATATATATATATATATATATATATATATATATATATATATATATATATTTATGTCAATATAACAATAAAGCTGTTGAGTTTTACTATTTAGTATGTTTTATGTTTTGTTTGTTTTGTTGCTCTGTGGTCAGGTCAGGCACTCTTTTAGTCTCTAAAAAAAATAACTTGATGATCTTGAATATATATCTATTACTTTCCAGCCTTTCACTTTCAAAAAGCCCTCTCCCCCATTCATCACCACCTACAAGATGAGAAGAGTTGGGCTGGATGGCTTTTCATTTCCTTTTGTCAGTGGAAGTTTGTAATGATTTTATGAATTTAAAGGATTATTGTTCTTCTGATGTTCAGCAACATCCAGGAATGATTTTGAAGATCAAATAGATTTACTGGGCAGTGGATGCTTCTACAAAATTGTTGGTGGGTCTGAAAATATCTGAAATCATTTCCATATAAATGGAAACCTTATGTAAATAGTGTAAATTAATTTCAATTCATTTATCTACATAGTTGAGACGGGCAAGTTTAATGTATGATAGCTAATTTCTTAGGAATGATTTATTAGGGGAAATAAACTTGTGCTGTTTGATGTAACTCGAGTAAGTCTTAACTTTTCTTTTTGGTTTCTTGTTCTTTAGATTAGATTTGTATGATTATTCAAAGAAACCAGTGTATGGTTATTGTGTTATATTGTGTCCTAAAGCTCTTTAAAATCGGCCTGATTTTCTAGCCAGCCACAGGCAGAAATATATTTTTCTTTCTCCTTGTATTGAATGTCATGTTAAATATCATGAGGTATTCATCTTCTGAAGAGGAGAGAACATGAGGCGAGTTTGCTGGCCATTTATCTGCCTGCATGATGATAGGAAATCAGATGCCAAAGACTAGTTCATGAAATATTGATAGTTTCCACTGAAATTTACAGATTCAGTAGAACTGGACACTAGTGTAAACAGAAATGGCATCACAACCCATTTTACTCTCACTGTTTTGTTTAAAGTTGGTGTTTCATACCAGAATCTGTCCTGAATGTGACTTTACTTTATTGCCAGTTTTAGAAAGACTGAATAACTTTAAACTAGAGTTTGCAACTAACAACTGTTTTGTGGACAATTAACATTCATGGGTTTAGGTGATAATTTTGAGACGGTAGCATTAGAAATGTAGAAATGAGTCAGATTAACGATTAAAGTCAAGTTCACTGAAAAGCATCTGTTGTAGGATTTACTTATTTGTAAATAGCCCAAATATTTACAAAGAAATGACAGGTAAAATTAAATTAAATGTAACATTTTGAAGTAGAAAGACTATAATAGTATTTTCTTGCAAAACATACCCCAATAATCTTTACAGTCTAGAAGGAGATTAGTGAAAACCGAGCATATGACAAGTTTGGTGCTCTGATTCAGACCTTGGCATTTAAAGGGTTAGTTCACCCAAAACCTTTATATCATTAAATGTCATTTATGTCATAAAACTATGTCATTACATGCCCGTTAGACCCCCGTTCATCTTCGGAACACAGTTTAAGATATTTTAGATTTAGTCCGAGAGATTTCTGTCCCTCCACTGAAAATGTACGGAATACTGTCCTTGTCCAGAAAGGAAATAAAGACATCATCAAAGTAGTCCATGTGACATCAGTGGGTTAGTTTAAAAACAGTTTGGTCCAAAAATAACAAAAACTACAACTTTATTCAGCATTGCAAGTCAAAAATGCAAGTCTTCCTCTATGTCGAAATCCTTAGACATGTTTGCGAAGATTGTTTGTTTACAGCGTGAGTCTCCCTCATACTGTAAACGAAGCTCGGGCACACCAGATAACACATCAGCAGCATCTTACATCACCAGCGTCACTGAACGCGGATTCACAACATAACCGGAAGAGAATACAATGCTGAATAATTTTGTAGTTTTTGTTATTTTTGGACCAAAATGTATTTTCGATGCTTCAAAACATTGTAACTAACCCACTGATGTCACATGGACTACTTTGACGATGTCTTTATTTCCCTTCTGGACAAGGACAGTATACCGTAGGCTACATATATTTTCAATGGAGGGACAGAAATCTCTCTGTCTAAAGGCCATTGCACACTGAGTCCGAAATTCGCGTCCGAAATTTCTGCACGTTAAAAAATAAATACGACCTCACATAAAAAAAAAAAAAAAAAAAAAAAAATCGGTCCGATTTTCTGCGTTTTTCACATCTGTAGCAAGTAGTTTGAATGGAGTTTAAATGGTGTTTTGAAAATTCAGAGCCACCGAATCACGAATACGAAAATTTTGGACTCGGTGTGCAATGGCCTTTAATCTAAAATATCTTAAACTGTGTTCCGAAGATGGGAACTGATGTCTTACGGGCTTGGAACGACATTAGGGTGAGTCATTAATGAATAATTTAAATAAATAATTTTATAAAGGTTTCATTCATTCAATCCTATGAAATGGATAGAGACATAGATTTATCTCGAATTTTGGCTGTTCTACAGACAAAGATTGAGACATTGCGCAATGCGTTTAAGATCAAATGTAATCGGACACAATTTAGGAGATAATTGAACAGGACAAGCTAGACATGTCAGCAACCAAGGGACATGTGCAGTTGTTCAGAATGGGATAAATTGGTTCACATATTTTCCAGATATGGCCAGAAGAGATCTAAAGGAAGGATAATGTTTTGTAAGATGGGTTGGTAGTGTTTTCTTTACATTTTTATTTTTGTGCATTCATTCAAGTATTGCATTCAAGGTTTTCATTTTAATGCATTTCCTGGGAATCAAAACCCATGACCTTTGCATTTCTTGCACTTTGCTTTGAGCTGCAGAATAGGGTGTGGGGTTACATCATTACTGATAATGTTGGTGCAATTGGACTCGGGTCTAACTGACTCTCTAAAACCTAACCATAAGTCTGTTTAATTAATCTAGAGTTCTCATTTCTCCGTTAGTGTCAAGTTAATTCTTAATTTATAACCTCCATTTCTGTTTATCAAACCCCTTGTGCTGCTACGTGAAAGCATATCTCTGACAGGTCGGGTTTAGGATGAATTATCACGGCTTTATCTCTCTAAACAGTAAAAGCTGCTCCACACAGCTTGATCTGCCCCTCTGCTCCTCCAAGAACACCAGAGACATCCATCAGAATCTGACTTGATCCTACTGATTAGTGCCTTGACTTTGATTACTTGCATTGATTTTTAGTAGCGTTTGCCAAGTCAAGCAGTATATTTAGAGTTCAGTACATTGCTTATATTTAGAGTTAGTGATTGAATGCAGAGTTGACCTCTTTTCCCCCCAAGTACTGCATTTGATACGTTCAACGTTCAGTGCATTGTGTTCCTGTAAAGTGAATATGTAATTGATGAAATCTAAAGTGAAATATTGAGGTTGAAATGTGTCTCCTTATAGATGTGAGAGCATGTTAATTGCTTCACACTGATGACATCTGTTTATTTGAGTTAGAGGTGTGCGGTATCACAATTTTGGATGATTAAAACTTCTCCAGGATCTTCCTTTGAAGAGAGATCCTGGTATCTTCCTACTGGGCTCCTCTGATTTCGTCCTTCAGCAATTGATTGGGTCGTAAGAAGTTGGCCGTTACTAACTATATGGAGGCAGATCTAAATGCCTGTTTGCAGTCAGTTATGGAGGATATAGCCTCACACTCCAATACACACGCCATGAAGATAACAGACATTTTCAGGAGGAGGAGAGGTTGATATTTTTGATTAAAGATTGCCGGGGCATACGCAATTAATAAATAATAATGATGATGATGTGGATAAATTGTTTGTAATATCATTTGGTTTCTCTGACCTATATATATATATATATATATATATATATATATATTAGGGGTGTAACGGTACACAAAAATCACGGTTCGGTACGTACCTCGGTTTTAAAGTCACGGTTCGGTACGTTTTCGATACAGCAAAAAGAAAGAAATGCCAGAGAAATTTCCTATTTGTTTAAAGAAAAAATATTTTTAAATAAGTGTGAGTTTTCCTAGATCTTGAAACTTTCAGGTTTATAAATGGGGGTCATCTTTGAAGGATGAACAAATAATGTTTTGGTCATCACATTAAAAATAACATTTAAATATATATTTATTTATATAATATTTGAATTTTGAAGTGCTGGAAAAAGATGTGTGAAGTACTTGAAAGCATTTCACCATTCCAGCCAAACTGGTTCCAGTTAGTGTTACTATAGTAAATCCATGGTGAATGTTGCTGGTCTGTGGACGAAAGTATTACTAGTTCATTCACGGCACAATGTTTCTCCTGGTTTCTATGACAGCGCTGTTTGATCTAATAGAGATCTACGGTTAATAACGGAGAAATGTGAATGCTTCTCACTAGATCTCGCAGCGATGTTATTACCTCAGTGGCGAATTCAAATGTGTTCTTTACCGGATCTCTTAGCGCGGTGTGGTAACAGTGTTGCTTGATCGAGATCGGCTCGCGCTGCACAGATGTTGCTGGTCCGAACTGATAAACGATCCGTGAAGCACATAACGAGTAGCGCAGCTTCGTTCTGCTTTCATTACGCTTGCCATTTGATGTTGCGCAACGTTGTGTTGGCCGCGTCAGCACGAATTTTGCCGGCAGGAAAAATGGTCCAAGCAATCGTTCGGTTTGTATGCGTACCGAACCGGAAGCCTCGAACCGAAACGGTTCAATACGAATACATGTACCGTTACACCCCTAATATATATATATATATATATATATTAGGGCTGGATAATAAATATCGATTTCTCGATATTAATCGATTCTCATTTTTCTGTCATTTTGTCATTTTTTATCTCAAGAATCGATTGGTCGAATCTGTCAGTTTTATCTCAAGAATCGATTGGTCTTCCTGTTTTATTTGAATGGAACATTGTATCGCGGCTGCGCACATCCAAAACGATCGCAATAATCTTTGTCCTTTGTTACTATTGATATGAAACAAAGTCTCAATTTTCAAATTACGTCCATTATCTTTAGAAATTCAAAAACATAATTAACGGTTTGGCGCTGTGGTGTGAGATCGCTCTCGTGAATTTTAATTTTATGAACTAAAAATTATGATGGTTAATTTAATATATAACTACCAAAAAATTAGTTTCATACAGTGTAGTTTACAGCATTAGTTAAGAGAAAATTGAGAAATTTATTGTAACTGATATCCAAAATAATTAATATTGAATCAAATCGAATATATACATATATATATATATATATATATATATATATATATATATATATATATACTGTATATACTGTATATACAGCATATATACACATACAAGACATGTCACAACCCTTTCCCTTTTTGTTAAATGTCAGTTTTAATGATCAATAATATCTAGCCTAAAAGGTATATAAGTAAAACATAAGTAAGCTCTCTAATAGGCTACAAAGTTAAAGTTTAATAGCCTAAATATATAAAGCTATGAAACTTCACTTTGCCTTTAGCCAAAACATATAGTTAATATGTGACCAAAGATACATACACAAAGATACATACACAGATTATACACAAGACAAATTATATGTCAAGTTTATCCACTAGAGACATTAGATCCAGCGGCAAACGTCAGAGTATCCGAGGATAAGCTATTACAGTCGGGGTTGATGAGCGCGCGGGGAAGGCTTGGATGTCACGACTCCGAAAACGTCAAACATTTTTCAAATAGGCGCTATCTTTATAAATAAACCAAAGATTTGAGATTTTAACAACATTCTCGCCTGAAACACTCTTAAAATTACATTTCATTAAACAATAACAGGAGTATTTTGATATTTTGCAGGTTTTCTCCTCTGCTATTGATGCTTTCTGGTTGGTGTGAAATGCAGTCTGGGATACCTGGCTATTTCAAGTCCACACAAGTCACCTCTCGATGCATTCTTGTTAAATGGGGCGGATCAAGAACACATCCGGGGATTTGAACTGGATGAACTTTGAATTGGACAAGTACTTGGGCAGCGACTGGTGACGTTTCACAAGTCCACAAGTACAGACAAGAATGCATATTGAGAAACGGCTTCAGTTTGCTTGAATAGTTTCGTTCATTGATTTCATTCACCTGTTGTCGTTTAATTAGCTAATTTCCCTGTTTCTGAGTTTCCTATGTCGTGAGCTATTCACTTTAGCCCACCGTGACAGCATCAGCGAGTCCTAAATATAAATGTAGTGGTATCAGACTCATTCTGGAAAAAAGAGGTATTAGTGCATCCTTAGTAAAATCAATAATATTGTGAAATACCATTACGATTTATGTTAATGCATTTAAAAATGGAATTTATTCTTGTGATGCAAAGCTGGATTTTCAGTCCGCAATGTCACTTGATCCTTCAGAAATCATTCTAATATGCTAGTTTGCTGCTCAGGAAACAGATTATATTTATTTCTTATTATGAATTGTATTTATTGCCTCAAACTTGAATGGTAGCAGCTCACTAGGTTTTAGAACAGAACTAGTGTATATTGTAGCTGGATACATTATGATTCAAAAATGAGTCTTCTGCAGTTATGTGTGTTTAGGTAATTTCGAGTTTATGAGTGTTAATGCTTCTAGCAAGAGAAGCTCAATTTCATGCATTGTTGCTTGCCGGATTGTGGCGGAACACAATTCCTAATGCAACGCGACTACAAGTCTCATTCTGAGCTCTGCCACAAGGGACAGTGGTGATCATTAGCATAAACTGCCTTCCTCCACAGTCGGTTTTCTCTTTTAGGCAAACTGCTGTCATGGCAGAGCAGGGATTTGAAGATAATCTTTAGGAAGTTTTTGTTAAAGTTACTGTTGGCATGTAAATAGCAGCTAGCTGAATACTATTACATCTGTTTTAATGTCATTTAAAGTCAGGGAATATTACTCCCTTGAGTACTAAGGTTTGTTTACACACAAATATTTGCATACAACACAGTTTTGAGTCCCATTGCTGCAGTGGACTGAAATTCATCATGTACTGACTCAGTCCCCTTCCCTTTCAAACCAATGTGATGCTACCAAAAAGATCACAAAATGAAAGTGTTTTTTTTGTGGCACATTTGTTAAAGTGAAATTCTGGTCACATTGTTGTGTTGTCATCATTGCTGTACAACGCATATATAAGTATATGATGGATTCTTGATGTACTGTAGGTTGGTGGAGCAAGATGTAATATTTCCAAGGAATGTACTGTATAAGGCAAGCATTTTGAATAATGTGCACTGATGAATTGTGCACAATAAGATCAGGAACATCTATTAAGAAAGTAAATAGTATGAAATTAAAGAAATAATTTAGAAAAGTAACACATACTTGTGATAGTTACATGTCGAGAGCTGCATGATTGACTTAATCTGAGAAAAAAAGAGATTGTACAATAGTCTCATTCAGACAGCTATGGTTTATATGCATGTATTCTGACCTTCGCATTGTGTGTGGCCTATCAGAGGGCGCGCTCCAGATCTTCTCATCTCATATCTATAGCTTCATTGTTATCGATTCACAGCTCTTTTGTTCTGGAAGGACACATTTCACAAGCTTCGAGCATTTTTCCAGGTCCGTAGAGAGAGGAAAGTACTCTTGGAGGATCGGCAGACTGAATCAGATGAATGTTTTTCTATGCATTACAATTTTGAGCCATTCAGAAGTGTCTTCATGCATTTGAATGCACACAAATGTTAACACAAAGGAAATCCAGTGCCTTGAAACATTGTCTGGAGGATAATGTTATGGATGTACACTAACAGTTGTTTTGACCATTTAATGTCAGATGATGATCATGATTTGAGATAATCTTATGCTTCGGAAGGAGCAAGAAAGTGTAAAATGTACTTATTATTATTATTATTATTATTATCTTATTAAAGCCACACTGTGGAACTTTTGGCCACTAGTGGCGCTCGACCTGTAACTTTCACGTCTAGCGTCCCTAGAGGCCACAAGCTCCAGAGCACTGTTGCAAATTAAAGGGGTCATAAACTGGCTTTTAAAATTGTATTATATTGTTGTCTGAGGTCAATTTAAGACATTCGCTTGTTTTTTGCATTCAAAAACATCAAAATTAATAAGTAATAGGCTATTTTGTACCCAAGTTGTGAGCCTTCCTGAAAAACTGTCAGTTTTTGTGGGCGTGTTGTACTGAAGACTTGGAAATAACCTCCCACTGCTGTGAGTGGATAACAGTTTTGCATATTATAATGAGTTTAACTCACCCGTCGGTGTACGTGGGGGAAAACGTCCAATGTTGTCAAATGGCAACCGGATTCGCCCATACATGTTCAACCAAGAGTTCGTGTGTTGCACAATTCCTGTCAGATCCAATATAGACGGCACAGCACGTTCTTTACTCTTAAACGGTCTGCAAATCCAGTCTTGTTTACAAAACAATCCTCAGTGAAATGAAGCAAACAGACGACAATGTTTTACCCTCATCAGCTGGAACGTCATTAAAAATAAAGTTTATCCATGAAGTTCTATTGGAATCCAGAGGAAGCTTATGCAGCGACTGACTTCTTCCACAACCAGGCACTGCACACAATATTCTGTATTGCTCGTTATATCGATCCGGTTTGTCATCACGAGGTAGGCATGTATGTTAGGCTACTTAGTTATGCGTGTAATGCGCGAATCGGTGGGCGGGGCTAAACCGGCCGTGTTGAAGTAGGTGTAGATCTTCTTCTGCGGGGGTGGTGTTTTAACCCCTTCGACGTCATAGTTTCCCACTTTTAAAAACGAGACGTTTTCAGAGGCTGGTGTAAATAAAAGCTTTTATTGGACTAAAAAGGACGTTTTCAGTTCTGAAACTTACAGGATATTCTTATAATATGATGACCTCTTAGATGTCAAAAGCTCAAGGAAAATTTGATTTCTCAGTTCATCACCCCTTTAAAGTCAACAAACAGTCAACCGGTCAGCCTCCCGTGTCTTTAGATTGTGTGTGCTTGCAGTGTTTGAGGCGGGCCGGGCAGCCTTGCCGCGCTCAATTCCCTTATAGCAGTTTGGTGAGAAAGAGCAAGTCGGGTGAGCCCCGAGGGGATTATTGTGTCTGTGAGTTTTTACAGAAACCGTGGGACATGTGGTGTGTTTGTGGGTACTACTGAGTCGTGACTCGTGGGCATGTTCACTACATTTAATGTAACATTACATTTGACATGAGTCGATTTTATTTGTGCGAGCCCTGCACTGAGGCGGGCTGTGTTTGTATGTAGAAATGAACACTGGGCTGTGGGCATTTTATTACACTCATAACACCATCGGCTGTGGCCGGAATTCCAGAAAATACTACACTGCTTATATGAATTTATCTGGGTTACCTTGGAAACGGCAGTTGTGTTCAGGCAAGTGTCAGCATCGGTCAAGCACCCTTCCTCTTTTAGCTCACGCCAGCGAGCAAAGCGCAAAGCTGGACCAATGATAATCCTCGTCATGGCTTTTAATTTGTCACCCTCCCCTTTTCTTTTTTTAGTTTCCTCTGATAAAACCGTTGCCTTCTTCCTTGTAGCTGTTGTTCGGCCATAATGAAAACATACAGACGGCAATCAAACTTGAGTTGAGCACTAACGTCAGAATCTGAGGAAGTTGTGGGTGGTAGGGGAAGTGACGTATGCCATAAAGCGATCGAATTTTGTAGTTCTTTTTTGTGATCGGGTTCCTACCCGAAACCCAAAGTTACAAAGGGCTAGTAAAAGCGATACAGACACCTTCAGGCTACGTATTATTATTCAGACGTATTATTCAACCCATTTTAAGTCGATGTACCATCTCAATGGGTTTTGGTTATATATTACGTTGAAAAATTCAAAAGTGTGGCTTTAACGTACCATCAATTGTCCAAAACCTTCAATATTTATTGTTCCTTTTGTCTTCGCTTTCCCTTGTCTTTAGTTTTTAAAAATTCTAAATCTTTGTTTATGATATTTTATATTTTATTATATGTTGATATACAGTATAGTCCCATATGTTTGTACCCCACTGTACAGTGTTTTTTGCACTGGCTAAAACAAATGATTCATACACAAACGTTATTAACAGTTACTGTACAAATGTGTTAATTTTCCTTTAATATGTTCCTTCCTGGTCTCAGTAGATTGTCCTGTGCTATTTTATGATTATGGTCTTCTCCGGAGAACACTGACCCAGTTAAATAGAGAATAATTTCCTGCCATCCATTCTATCCCTGGCTCAAATTAATAAGGAACATTTTAAGCAGATAATCACATCACCTTTCCCTTATTAGTTTGTCAGACGTCTGCGGAACAGCTGTCAGAGTCACGTGACGTATTGCTCTAATGATGCTGAAATGCTTATACCAGCCAATTATTCAAATTATTGCATGGAAAGCAAGCACATGAAATGCAGAAGTGAATTTGAAAGTTTATTTTAAGAAGCACTACATGCTTTGTTGCACAGAACTGGGTCTCCTCGTAAATCGGCTGTTGTTTGCGGTCTGTTCTTATTAGTCATGAATACCTGTCGCGATCACGGCATCCTGCTGTTTAAGGGGCTCTGGGAGTTATTCCAGCACATAAAGTCATTTTGCATTGGGTTCAGAGATGATTAATTATACATTAAGCATGTCAGATATGACTCATGCACATACTCACCATTTAATTATTATTTGATGAGCATAATTTCCTGGACATGAGGGAGTTTTGGACTACTCTTGGACTTAAAAATACCATGATGTTTACCCAGAAGTGTGTTATCCCATATATACAGTCAAACCAAAATTATTTAGACACCTTGCTATCCTAACATACATAAATGCACTATTCTCAGAATGTTTTCTTTATAACATCAAGTAAATGCTGCATTTAAGTGTTTAGAAGCTTTTGTCACCTCTCTACTGCAACCTTGGCCCATTCCTCACTTGAGAAAAGCTTGCAGATTACTCATAATCTTGAGGTTTCATGTTGTCCACTGCTTTCTTCAAATTCCGAGAAAAAAAACGAAAAAAACGAGAGTTCAATCTGAAGACTACAGGCCAAGAACACGACTGATCCCTAAAGCAAGCTCAAGTAGATTTGGATCAGTGATGCGCGGGTTGATCCGAAATGAGCGGGTGCCTGCGGTCACCCGCGGTTACCCGCAGTTACGGGTCATCCAAAAATGTTTTTAATGATATTCGGGTCGCGGTCGGTCGGGTCGTTTGAAAAAAGATGCCAATTAAACATTTGTATATAGTACTAGACACAATTTTTGATGAAATATACAGCCCTACACATTATTGGCTGAATACTGGCACGAAGATAACACACAAGGTCAGTCTTTAACAGTTCTCGGTTCTATACTAGTGTTTCGAGAACCGCTGTCCCTGTGCGTTCGGTAGACGCATCAGCTGCTCGTGCTCATCACTTCTCTCAACAGTGGCACCAACATGTCTCGGTTCAGTGAACTGTTGGAGTTACTGGAGTAAAATATAACTGGAGTAAAATATAATTCAGGATATTGATTTATTTCGATTCGGAGGCGACTGTCAGGCATGTCTGTGAGTAACTTTAGTAACTTGTGGATCATCAGCACTGACGCAAGAGGCTAACTGTTTCGAACGATTCAGTTCGAGTGTACTGGTTCGATTCGTTCACGAACCGGCCATGTACGATGATCACTACAGTCTGCAGAGAGATGGAGGCGGCAAGAGAAAAGGTGAAGACTGGGGAGTGGAAGCTTCGCAAATACACAAATAGAAAGAGTAAAAGTGTGGGAGACATTTGCAGAAATAATGAAAGATGATGACCAAAGTGCTGGCTTTATTATGTGTAGGCCTACGTCTTCTTGCGATGCTGTGTTGTTACACGTCTGTATGGCCCAATAACGCTCCGATGAGCATTTACTACTTTAAAAAAATGCGGTCAGGAAGCGGGTCGGGTACAATGTTTTTTTTACTTTTTTTTGCGGTCCGAGTTGCGGGCGGGTAGCTGAAGACGTCGGTCGGTTGCGGGTTGTTTATACATTGACCCGCGCATCACTGATTTGGATGTACACTTTGGGATGGTTGAGGAAGTCCATTGATCATCAAGCTTCAGTCTCTGCCCTGAAGGCATCACATCATCTTTGCAATGGCTTGATACTTCAAAGAATTCATGATGTCCTTCATACAGGCAAGATTTCCACTTCCTGCAACAGCAAAGCACCCATATAACAAGACTGGACCGCCTCCATTTTTGACCATGGAGATGCCTTTTTTGCACCAGACATAATGCTGATCCATTGGTAAAAAAAGTTCCAGTTTTTCACTTCACTCCATAAAACATTCTTTCAGAACTCCACATTTCTAATGAATTTCAGCACATTCAAGTTGTCCTTTAATGTTGTTCTTGGTTAAGAGTGGTATTTGGCAAGTTCTCCCAACGTGAAGGTCGTGCTTGTCTTGTGTTCTTCTTATATTCAGCATTGAGATGTTTCTTCCACTTTTCATGAGGTCATCTTGCAAGTCTTTGGCTGTAAATGAAGGGGTTTTCAAACCCCTTTTTTTTCAAACATGTTATTCCCCTTAATGATATTGTGCATTTTGTTCAAAACCATCAAAGAGTTTCTGGTATTACAATTCTTATGAATAAGGTTGCCGGCTGTGTCTCTAAGAACTTTTAATGTTTTGGAAATCTTGTAGCCATAGGCTTTCTTCTTCTCTACAGATTTTGTGAGAACTCTTTTGCTTCTGAACCTTCACATGCATTCAGTTTTATTATAGAATTTCCAGAGGCTTGGACTGAAAACAGGAGTGTTGAATAGGGGTTGAATATTTATGACAAGGCTGTATTACCAAAAAAAAAAAAAAAAAAAAAAGCATTACAAAAGCATTACATTATATATTGACATCACTTTTGATTTGCCACAAAACTGTTATAAATGCAATAAAATTTTTATTGCATGTGGGAAAAAAAACTATCATTATTGAATTTGTATTATTATTATTTTATTATATATTTTTGCCTTGTGACACGATTTTCATGACAATTCACAAAAACAACCAATTTTTGAATTTAGAAAAAAAACAAAAAACTTTCAAAGTAACTTGCAATGCTTCGATTGACGATGTGGGAACGGACTACATGATTGCGTCGTGAAGCACGTGTGAAATCAGAGACGTCAGAAGCGAGTGACGCCACGAACCAGGAAACCATAAAGCATGCCTAAACATTGCAATGCTAGCCTCTGTGTCTTCAGTAAGCTTTATATGTAAAATAATTTAACATATTGGTGCTGTCTGTCTACCAGAATTTATATATATATATATTGTGGTGAGCAGGACGGCCGAGGGACGTGAGAGAAAGTCGCGAGGCCGGTGTTGCGATTGCTAATGAGCAGCACCTGCGAAGCACACCGGTCTCGCATCTCTCACGAAGGAGCGGAGCCATAAAGGGGGAGCGACGGAGTGGATGATCGAGAGAGGAACAGGCCTGCTTTTATTTGTATTTTATATTTTATTTGGTAAGCCAGCAGTCGTCCGTGAGGGGCTGCTGGCCGGTATTTATGTTTTATTTTGGGTAGCCAGCAGTCGTCCGCGAGGGGCTGCTGGCAGGTAATTTGTTTGTTTATTTTATTTAAATAAAGTAAACAAACAAACTACCTTTTTCAGAGACATGGTTTTAATTGAGACCCCTGGTTTATGACGTCAGCCACTTCGGACGTCTTGTTACACCTTAGGACTGATTTCACACGTGCTTCATGATGCAATCAGGCTGTGCGTTCCCAGATTGTCAATCAAGAGGGAACTCTGCAGGGAACCAAGGTTACAGTCGTAACCGAGAGATTTTCTCGTCCTCACTGTGTCTGTTGTCATTTAGAGGTGGTGTTGCTTTATTAGATGTTATTTTAGGTCAACTGGTTATGGACACTTTTTCAGGGGTCTTGGCTATTTTCTCCATAGGAATTTCAAAATATTCTTTTGTTAAAGCAAAGCAACCACATTCTTGATAAATAACTACATGAGCACAAAAGTAAAACAATAAAATAGGTTAAAAATAACTGCTTGTTCCATGAAGCATTGTAAATGATGTATAATAGAATATATTGTATCAAAATTGAGTACAAATATTATGCATTTGATGTTGTCCTGAAGTTTGTCCTCTAAATGTATACAAATGTCCATGTTGTTGAGTGTGCATGGTTGCATAATTCCTAATACTTTCTGGGAGTGGACAGTCACTGTTCTCCTTTTCTTCTCTTTTTGATGGGTGGATCTCTTTTTAGGATTAAAGTGCTGTCCTTCGCTAGAAATTCAGCAGTTAAACATGAGTTTGTCTATTTATTTGTGCATTCATTTATACATTTTTACAAATAAACAAATACATGTAAATAATTATATGTATTTGTTTATTTTTATGAATTAATGAATATGTATTTGTTTTGTGATTTTTAGTTTGTGTTTATTTATAAATGAGTAGCCTCTAGGCTTAAGTCTCAAGTTAATTCTATTTAAACAGGTTTATACATTACGGTTGAAAATGTAACTCTCTAAGGAGAACATGATTTGTTCAATAACAAAAACATCTATGAAAAGAACTGAAAGAAATCCATACATATTTGAAATGATGACGGCGATTTCATTTTTCAAATTTTAGATTCACATCTTACTGACAAAGTTCAGGATTTGTTTCACAATGAAAGCACTGAGCACTGACCTTTTGCTTTTTCACTTTTGTTGTTGTTTTTCCTTCATGCCTGATGGTTTTATCCCTCCACTCTAAATCTTTTCCAGCCCTTTACTTGCACAAACAAATCATTTCCTGTTTTTCTTCAAACAATGATTGGTTGTGTCATCATAAGCTGTGTGCTTCGATCTCAGAAAATACAAAAATCACTGTTTCTCTTCTTTCTCTTGTTCTACAGAAATGTTGAAGGAATTGAACCAGCAGCGGAGAGAGAAAGAGTTTACAGACCTGAAAATAATTGTTGAAGGCAAAGAGTTTGAAGTCCATCAAAATGTTCTAGCTTCCTGCAGCTTGTATTTCAAGGACATGGTGAAAAGGTTTGCTTTCCTCCCGTCCTTGATCTATTCTGTTCTTTTTGTAGGGTGCATTTGTGTCGCCTCCTTTTCCCTCCCCATCTCTTGCAGGTCTGAAGGCATCGGTTCCTGTCACAGGGCCAGTAGCCATTCTGTCTGTTCCACCAACGAATGTATTTCTCTGCTGAAAAAGGTTAAGGCGTGGACCAATCTGACACTTTCACCTCCATTTATTAAGCATGCCAATTAGCATTTTAATGGGCGAAGGAGTTCCATGACTGGGTTATTTTTTTTTTTTTAGTTTGAAATGTTTGGAAATGTCAAAACAAATGAAAGGCAGATTTTAGGAGTACGTTTGGCATATGGCATCAGCGCTACGCTCCAGCTGTCTGTATCAAGTGCCCAGGCGGGATGTTTTAGTCGTCTCTCTTCACCTTTTACCTGCTGTGACTCGCTCCGTATCTACGTGGAAATTCACACAGCGCTTTGAGCGTGCCGTCGGATTAAGCCAAACTGCAAACTGCACGGATCTCGTTTATGCTTCGGGAAATTCTGTTTCTTGCCGACTTGCGTCTCTTATTGATGCTGATATCAGCAGTCGGGTGTCCCAGAGCCGTGTGACTGACTGGATGGTGTTTTAGTAAAAAACAACAACAACAAAAAACGATACTGAATCATGTTTGCAGGCAAAGAAATGTACAATCTCAGAATCTTTTTTTACATCAGGATAACTTTTGGTAAAGCTCTTGGGGAGAATTCTGCTACACATTTACTGCAAATTCGTGTTTTCACATGTAAATGAGCTTGCAAACAGTTTGCAGTAAATTTGTTGTGAACGGTTGTATCAAACCTTTAAAACTTCAAATGTTTATTTAAATTTGACACATTTTGCTTGGTGCTTGACTTTTATTAGCCAGCAGAAAAAAAAAAGTGGAAATATGAACATAACATCTACATCCCACAGTGATTGGCAAAAAAAAGTCTCTCATATTTATATTGATAAAAAGTAAGATGAATCTCTGACAGCTTGTAATGTACTGATAAATAATCAGTGAGATATTTATAACACACATAAAAATGCAAATGTTGTCACTATATCTGCCAATAATATGCTATTTAAATGCTTAGTATAACACTGTAAAAATGAATATGCTTTATCAAATCAATAAAATTGTGGCAACAGATTACAAGCAATATTATTTATTAAATTGAACAAATTAGAATTGAGTAATAGTTAATCAAATTAATATTCTAATTAATTCTAATTTGTACAATTTAATTAATAATATTGCTTGTAATATGTTGCCACAATTTTATTGATTAGATAAAGCATATTATTTTTTTCAGTGTATGATCAAAATGTTGTATTTTTAAAACGTATAATGCTGAACAATACAATAGTGATTGAGAGATGAATAATAAACTGTAAAAGCTTAATGGATCGTATTTGATTCTTAAATTTAAATTTATTGTATTATGTATGGGTAATCAAGTAAACCTAAGTTGATTCAGTCCAGTAAGTGTTCATCTTAAAATATAACTAACAATATAAAAGTTATTATTACTTTTATTTACTTAATAAAAAAATAAAAACCAGTGAAAAGCAAAAAGACACAAGCTGAAAGGGGACGTTTTTACAATTTCACCCATGCTTTCTACTTGCTAAAAAAAAGTCTTCCATTCAGACAACAGAAGACATTTAGTAGATTGTGTGCAACATGTTTTTCAACAATGTTCATATCAGACATCATGCAGTAGGTTTTATATGGTCAATATGTTTATGAATCAAAGTGCACAACAGTACAAGCCATTGAATGCACTGTACATTATATCCATATCAGCCTTTTTTCAGTCGCATCAAAACAATCACATGAACCAGGGCATTGACTGGCTTGTGTAATTGCTGTAATGCTTTCAAATTCCTGTATAATATACAGTATGTCATGATACATGTACTCCAGCTTGATTGTGAATTTAGTCCTGGTGAAGTCGAGCAGAGCCAATAAAAACGGCATTAGGAGCAAAAACTCAGAAGTTTGTTCTTGTGATTCCCAAAATGTGCTGATACACCTCACAAAAGTAATTTGAGTTTCACTGCTCAGGACTGAAGGGACTGAAACTAGGGCTTTTGCATGGAGAATGTCACACTCTTTTCGGTGTCTAGATTGCCCTCATAAGAACGCAGAGGAAACGAGAACGTTTCAGTTCAAGAACCTAGTGAGCTGTCAAGATAGCATTCTAAATTACATGCAACTTTCATACTGATTATAATTGACTTTGAGGTTCATGATGAACACGATTATTCATTTGTTAATTTGTTCATGCATTTATTCATTTATGCATTCATTGATGCATTTATTTATTTGTTGCATTATAAAATGTTTATGCATATGCATTTAATTATTAATTTATTACTATGCATATATATAAAAACTATGTTTAAATATTTTTAAATATTTTATTTATTTATTATTTTATTATTATTATTATTATTATTATTTTTTTTTTTTACTTAGCTTGTTGCATTGCATTCTACAATTCTGCCTTGGAATAGATCCAAAAGAAGGCATTTTATAAACCAGCATAATCACGCACATATGATGCCTGTAGGCAGCTCATTAGGTTACAGAGAGTCACACAGTAGCGTCGCCATTCAGTTGAAAAATACATTAGCTCTGTGTTTCTTTATTTTTTCACAAAGTAGAAAATATGTAATCCTGTCTACAGTTATTAAGGTAATATAATGCCTCAAAGAGTTCAGGTGGAAAGTTCAATCTGGCACTTGTCGTAATTTGTAAAGCTTTTGGCATACTAAAACATTCTGAAAACATTCTTGCATTATTTATTTACCATGCATTTCTAGTGTAAAAAATGTGAGTGGTCTCACACTATTTCAGCCTGATTATTTGCTTGTTTACACTTTAGAAGAGCTCACTTTAATTTATGAACTTTTAGAGAGAGAGAAAAACACCTATATGATGAATATCAAATCTAAACGAAACATTGATCTTTGAAAATGATACATGCATTGAGCTGTAATCTGAGTTTAATATCAAAGATGTCTCCCGGCCCTTTAATGGGCGAATCCGGCTGAGACTGAAGTCGTTATCAGGGAGTCCGTCATTTGTATCAGTTAAACGAACCGGGTTTATCTAATCGTCTATAAAGAACACCTGCTGCATTTGTCGTTCTCAGAGAAAACGTGCATTAAAAAGTGATTCATCCATTTAGCAAATCATGCACTAAGTGAATCTGCGTTTGAATGTAATATGTAGCCATTAGCACTTCCTCGTTCACATTGACAGAAGGCAGTGCCTCTTATGAATTTCACAATATCTCCTGAGATTCATCCTGACTGATGGATTTTATTGAATATTTGTTCTTTGTTTCTGGCAGTGCATCCATCATTTTGCCACTTGCCGAGTGTTTCCATGTATATATTAGCATAGACACTACGTTATTAGTCTGAGACGGATAGCTGGCGTTGAAGAGCCCACTTTAGTTTGGCAGCTCTTGATTTGTTTTGTTCCATTTAAGATTACGCTAAACTCTGAAGTTTTAGTGGTTTGATATCTACTTGGCTGCTTTTGTTTTGATTCTTTTATATTTTATTATGGATGGAAGAAGGAATACAGTATAGGCATATGGAGCAATGGGTTCAAAACTTGCAATCCACAATAGGCTGGATGACCTGACCAGCTGAAGAAGTAAACTGTGCATAAAGCAGGGCTAGAAAAGTAGTTCCACTTAAAAAAAAAAGAAAAAAAGGACAGAGCTCAGGTGTATAATCAGCTATAATGTTGTCCAACAGTATGCTCGTAATGTCAGCGAACTCAAAAATAAAGAAAGCACTCACATTTATAGATTATTTTATCTCAAGGACGTAGGCAAATGAATGTGTTCGAAGTTTCCTGGAAAATGGGAAACATGGAAATTATGTCAATTTTAGAACCCCCCCCCCTCTCTCTTAAAAGCCCCCCTTCCCCCTTTAAGTGCCATAATTTCATCACTGTATTTTTCCAGTCTAATCAATATAATAGTCATAGTCTGTGAACAAAAAGAACGATTTGTATAACCATGTAATGCAAATGTCAGGGAAGGGAATTTTCAAACTTGAGAATAAAATTATGGACAAAAAAAGTATTTTTAGACAAGAAAGTATTTTATAGAAAGTATTTTTTTTTATGCTGTCATTTAATTTTTCATTTATTTTTTTTGTTTTGTTTTTGCATTTGTGTATTATTCATTTATTCATATAATATTTATAATAATAAAATATTATCTCAATGCATTCTGGGATCTCTACAAATGATGCATGCTATGCTGCCCGAGAATATATCCTAAAGACAGCGTTTTAGAAACCAGCATAATCATGCACACGCTAGGCTTTATGTGCCATAACCGTCTAATCAATATAACAGTCATAAACGGTGGATGAAAAGAACGATTTTGATAACCATATAGCTCTTTTTTTCTGGGTAGACATTCATACTTGAGAATAAAATTATGGCCAAAAAGCTCTTTTCTGAGCGGAACTGTTTATGGAAATAGTGTGAGTGGGTGTGTGGATTTAGATTTCTCTAATTGATCTCAGGGAAAGAGAGAGGGCTGAATTTCTATTTTCTTTTTTCTTTCCCACCTCTTAATGGTTTACAGCTTTTTTTGCCTTTTGTTTCTTAATGTTTCTCCTCCTCCACTTACACTTGACGGCAATAAACTTTGCATTTTTGTTTTTCTTTTCAGGAGTAACATATCTTGATTTTTCAGCCAGCGCCAGAGATACCCACCTTACCTCATACTCTGCCTTTTGCCTCCCTCCAAGTCAAACCTCTTATAACGTCTAATATCACCGTTCGTACGCAGGCCGTGTTGAACTCTGTTTTGGCAGGTATTTGAAAGTAAATCCTCGTCCCAGTCATGGAATGGTCCCTTTCCCTGTAGGATGGCTGCTGGTTCCCTGTGGCAGAACTGATTTTCTACCCCCTCCTTTCCTTCCCTGCTTATATCACGCTGGCTGTATTTCTGTCTGTCTGTCTGTCTGTCTGTCTGTCTGTCTGTCATATGTAGCATGTATTTGTCTTTGCATAGGTTCAAAATATACCAAGACTTCAAGTGTCTTCATAAAGGCTCACAAAATCACATGCTGTGAAATAGTTAAAGTGGAAGTGTGCAATTTTTGATGCTAAAATGCCCGATTTTTCCTCAGTTTTTGGTGCAACATGAAAGTGCATTTAAACCACATTTTCCTTTAAAAACATGAGAACACTTGATTTTATCCATCAGTGAAAAGTGTTTGTCTGAAATACGGTCAAGAACCCTTCACATTGTCTTGCTCCAATGTAAAACTTGTACAGTTTGATGCTGATAGTGACTTTTAGAAAGGACACACTTCACGTGTGTTCAAATAGAATAGGAACTTAATCTGGGGCAGAAGAGAGGATATTATTATTATTATTATTATTATTATTATTTTCACCTCACTGCCATGTCTAACCGTCCACCGTCCATTAATGGAAAGTCATTATGAGCTTTTGTTTCTCGAGACACTTCTTGTGTCTTTTTGCAGCATCCTAATAATTGAGGTTTAGCGTCTATAACTCGCACCCAAACAATGGAAAAAGGCCCAAGTCAATCAGCCCTCTGCAGATACGTTAAGCCAATGCCCCTCTTCTAGACGGAGTGCAGCTCATCTCAGGAGCCAGACAATCTGCACTCCCCATATGCCTTTAAATATGTATTATGCATGGAAATGCATAGCAGCTCACTCAAATTTTCCCTCAAGCACTGCTGTAGAGAGACTCACAGGCCTGACTTTGAGTCACACTTGCTGAACAGCTTCAGTGGATGCTCTTCCAAATGAGTCCATCCCACTTTGCAATGCTTGATAGATTTTTAAAGGGTTAGTTCACCCAAAAATAAAAATTAAGTCATTAATTACTCACCCCCATGCTGTTCCAGCCCCGTAAGACCTTCGTTCATCTTCGGAACACAAATAAAGATATTTTTGATTGAATCTGAGAGCTAGATCAGTCCTACATAGACTGCCTAAGGGACTGGCTCTTGACGGCCCATAAAGTCATTAAAGAAAAGGTTTAAATATTCCATGTGCCTACAGCGGCTCAATTATAAGTTTATCAAGCGACGAGACTACTTTTTGTGCGAAAAAAACATAAATAACGACTTTATTCGACTATTCCATTACTTCCTTATAGGCGCATGCGCGAGAACTGAAACGACGACGTTCTCATTCGTCTACTTCTTGTTACCGGCTGCTCACCGCTTAGGAGTTTTACCGCCACCTACCGTATAACATGATGATCCGTATATAAGGCGCTCTGGATTATAAGGAACACTGTCGTTTTTTTGAGAAGATTAAAGGCTTTTAAGTGCACCTTATAGTGCGGAAAATACGCAAATTGAAAAGCGTATGTACAGCGCGCATCTTCCTCTGCTTGTAAACAGAAAGTTTTGCGCTTCCAGCTATATCAGCACATCATCTTATACGGTAGGGGGCGGTAAAACTTCTAAGCGGTGACCAGCCGGTAACAAAAAGTAGACGAATGAGAACGTCCTCGTCTCAGTTCTCGCGCATGCGCCCATAAGGAAGTAATGGAATAGAGGAATAAAGTCGTTATTTATGTTTTTTTCGCACAAAAAGTAGTCTCGTCGCTTGATAAACTTATAATTGAGCCGCTGTAGGCACATGGAATATTTAAACCTTTTCTTTAATGACTTTATGGGCCGTCAAGAGCCAGTCCCCTAGGCAGTCTATGTAGGACTGATCCAGCTCTCAGATTCAATCAAAAATATCTTTATTTGTGTTCCGAAGATGAACTTATGGGGTTGGTACAGCATGGGGGTGAGTAATTAATGACTTAATTTTCATTTTTGGGTGAACTAACCCTTTAATTGTTTCTTAAAGGAATAGTTTAATCGAAAAATGATTTTTTTTTTACCTCATGTCATTTTGTATTTTTACAGTGTAAAATTACTGTTTGTAAAGTGTATTGTAACACTTTACAATAAGGTCTCATTTGTTACAACGCATTCCCATCCTAGGGCGTCATCTAACTGACACTTTTGACCATGCGTCTAAATCCGACGCACGTGGCAATCTTTAGCATCAGTTAGATGACGCGGGTAGGTTTAGGTCTGGGGTAGGGTTAGGGTTAGACTACAAGAGGGCGCATCTCATATTGACGCTAAAGGGTGCCATGTGCGTCGGATGTTGACGCATGGTCAAAAGCATCAGTTAGATGACGCCTTGGGATGAGAACGGGCTGTTTGTTAATGTATTAAATAACAAGAACGAGCAATGAGCAATACTTTTGCTTCAGTAATTATTATATTTGTTCATGATAGTTAGTAAAAAATACAGTCATTCATTGTTAGTTTATGTTAATTCATAGTGCATTACCTAATGTTAACAAATACAACTTTTACAATGTATTAGTAAATGATGAAATTAACATTAACTAAGACTAAAAGTTAACTTATTCTAAGATAAATAACTACTGTTAACTTATAAAACCGTATTGTAAAGTGTTTCCCTTTTTTATTTTATTCAATTTTAGTATTTCAACATTTCTAATAATAATGTTTATTTTAAGTTTTAGCTTTTTCCTCTAATATGTATATTTCATTATATTTCAGCTTTATTTCACATGTACCTAACAATAATAACCTGGTTCAGAAGTCAGGTTTTGGAACAGAGCAAAAGTAGTTGTTGCACACTTAAAATATATATATATATATATATATATATATATATATATATATATATATATATATATATATATATATATATATATATTTACCTCTCTACTGGTAGTTGCAGTTGAAACCCAACCTGCAGGTCTCTGGTTTAACGCTCTTCAATCTGTGTCCAGGTTATCGGGCGAGAACAGAAACGGTGAGAAGATGCAGCTGACGATGAGCAACATCGGTTCAGACGTTCTGGAGCTTCTCCTGGAGTTTGTTTATACCGGTTCCCTCATTATCGACTCGGCCAACGCCAAGACCTTACTGGAGGCGGCCAACAAGTTCCAGTTCAACACTTTCTGCAAAGTCTGTATCTCCTTCCTCGGTAAGAAATGTTTCTCTAGATGTTTCAATTTATCCAAAGCTGTGTTCCTAAAGCAACTAATTCGGTAACACTTTAAAATAAGCTTCATTAGTTAACATTAGTTCATTTATTAACGAACTAACCATGAGCAGTACATTTGTTACTGTAAATACAGCTGTTCATTTTTAGTTCATGTTAGGTTCACAGTGCATTATTAGTGCATTTTATTATTGTGTAATTCATACTTTTTAATAAAGTATTAGTAAATGTTGAAATTAACTTAAATTCATTATTAGTTCATGTTAACTAATGTAGATAACTAATGTTAACTAATGAACCTTATTGTGTTAGTGTTACCACTAATTCGTTGCTGTTTGAATGAACAATAAATTGCATGTATTTCATACATCACCCGGATCCGTTTTTGTTCATCATTGCATCACGTCTGGTCAGTGAGATGGAGAAATATAGTCATGAAAAACAAAATCACGACTGTTTTCGGTGCAAGTAACCTTGTCTAACATTGAAAGAGGACCTAAAGAAATAAAAGCTGCGATGAGTGCAGAACATGATTGTAGTTTTCAATCTCTCATGGACAAATTATGATAATAGGCTTTCTAATGAGTTTGTTTTTGTAGGTACTCGAAAATCTTGGAGTAATTTACTGTAACTTCATGGCGAAGCCGTGAGGGAATATGCTCGTTATTCATTCCGTCCATGTCTCATATTCTCTTTCTGAATTCTGTTTCCCTCCTCAGAGCTGGAGGCTTGTGTTATGTTGATTGACAGATGAACACACACACACACACACACACACACACACACACACACACACACTACTGTGGACTGAAGTGAATCAGAAATACTGTTGCTCATTACAACACTCGTAATGGCTTGCACGCTGCTTGTGATCAGATGTCTTGACAATGATATACACTAATATCTAGTAATCAGAATACTTTTCGTGATAATTTAGTCAGATATTACACTACAAGCCAGACTCCGAGGAGACAATCCATACATATTTCAGCATGTCGATCCTGTCGGGTGGCTGTGGCCGGCGATCTGCACCATTCACAACTGAATTGAGAATGTAGTGGAGTCTATTGAGTTTCAGAAGTTGCATTGAGATACAAAGCAGAATGCAGTATTAGAGTTTGAATTTGATCTTAAGTAAATTAAATAGATTAGCATTCTAATAAATTCACGCTAAAAGTGTAGTTTCTTTTTGTAGTTTTAATAAAAATGTTGCTGAATGACCTGTCATGCAACATATGACATATTTACAGAAACATTCATTAATGTTAAAAATCAGTGTTTGAAATGCCACCTATATTATATTTAATAACTTAACAGATATGTATTTACATTTATTTATAAATATATATATATATATATGACTATAATATTTATTTGTATAAATAATGTGTATTACACGTATGTATTTGCTTATGTATTTATTTTATGCCTGTAAAAAGAATAAATAGCCATTATTAGTCAAAATTGATGATAATTATTGTACAAAGCAGAATTCAAAAATAACGATTTGCATATAAATTCATGTTGTTAGTGTAGTTTATTTTTTTAGTTTTAATTTAAATGACGTTAAAATGATTCATACAAATATTTATGTATAACATTTATTTATAATATTTATTTTACATTTTGTATTCATTATTAAGCGTATATATGAATTTATTATATTATTTATTATATTTATTATATTATTTAATATTTATGTAAATATATATATATATATATATATATATATATATATTCCATTTGGTATTGGTTTTTCACTTAGCTTCATTTATTTATTTATTTATTTTGTCTGTGTAAATAGGCATTTTTAGTCATTTGTGATTTTCTTGAGTTAATTTGGTTGTAGAATGCGGTTGTCACTCATTGCGGTGGTTGGTTGTGCGGTTGTAAATTGTTGGACCGAACTTTGAACTATTGGCGAAGTGACATTTTTTTCACTATATTTGACAGCACTAAACTGAATTGAGTTATCGAAATGCTTTTTAACATGCATGAATTATGCCCTTTTTAGATTTGGGTTGATAAGGCAGGTGCGAGGAATGTGAATAATGAGTTTAGCTTCGGAATCAGAAAGTCAGTGTCGGCATCTTTGACAGCTCTGGTTTGTACTTCTCTTCCCATGAACCCCTGGGATCTGGAGCTTATTAATCTATCAGCACCTCAACAGCTATGAAATGACATTCTCTCCTGGTGGGATTTGCTGGAGTGCTCCATCTACTTCAGTATACAAAAAAAGTTATAGAAGAAAAATAGAAATGTGCAAGACTGACTTTAAAACTTCTTGTTAGCGTGACTGCTTCAGATAAGCGACATGACACTTGAATGCGTATGAAAAGTGAACACTCGCCAAAGAAGATTCATCTTGCGGGCAGTCGAGATTTCATCAGCCGGAAAGAGTTCTAAGTTCTTATAATCAAGATGGTGCATTGAAGTATTTGGTGATAGAAATCAAAGCCACTTATGGTTTTATAACCTAATGTGCTTTCATTATACATAGCTGTGTTTTAAGTGCTACGACGAGACGAGTGTTTTCTTTATGCCTTTATCCAGAGCTCGCCTGATTTAACACAGCAAGAATAATGCTCACACCTACAATTTCACCCAATTAAAGCCAACAGTTATTTACTGTTGTAGATAATTGCATCTACATCTATAATAGCATCACTAAACTATTGTAAATTATTATTAGTCAAAATTATTGCACAACACAAAATTTAAATAGAATGCTGTGATTTTCTTTTTGTATTTTTTTTTATTATAAAAATGTCACTTTTAAGCATGAATTACCCATAAACATGTCATACAACATGACATATTTAAATTAACATTACTTGATATTAAAAATTAGTGTTTGATCATATTTATTTATTTGTAGAAATATATCTTTATAGCATTTGTTTTACATTATTTCTAAAATATATATTTAAATGTTTTATGTATTTATTTATTATATTTCTATTTATTGTATTTATTATTATGACTGCTTGATATTTATTTAAAATTTGCTCTGCTTGTTTTTTATTTATTTATTTATTTATTACTATGTTGTGTAAACGAGAATACATACTGTAGGTGTTATTAGTCCTTAGTGATTTTTAGGACTAAATTTGGTTTTAGAATGTGGCTATAACTCTTGTAAATAATTGGACCAAATGGACGAAGTGACATTTTTTTCACTGTATTTGACGGTCCTCAGTTGATGGGTGAACAAATTTACAATCAATGCATCACATAATGGAAATCAAATGAATAATATACAGGTTTAAGTCAAAACTGCTGTTTTAGTTGTGCATTATGAAGAATGAACAGGTTTAATGGTGGTTTTGTTGACCTTTCATGGGGTAAAAAAGGTCTGTGTCTGTCTGGGCTTGGCAAAGCCGTCGTAGAGCCTCCTGTCCAATCGATTTCCATGCTTAGGTGTTTTTTTTCCCACTAGCTGCTTGCGATATTATACTCGCAGCAACACACTTGGATAAATGTAATCTTCCAACACCTCTCACTTTTAATGCGTTCAGGGTTTATTTCCCTGCTCATGTGTGTGTGTGTGTGTATGTGTGTTCCTCTCGCAGAGAAACAGCTGACGGCCAGTAACTGTCTGGGAGTATTGGCCATGGCAGAGGCGATGCAGTGCACTGAGCTCCACAACATGGCAAAGGCCTTCGCCCTGCAGAACTTCCCCGATGTGTCCGGTCAAGATGAGATTCTGAACATTTCCAAAGAAGACCTGGTTAGTTACATGTCCAACGACAGCCTGAACACAAAAGCTGAGGAGCTGGTCTATGAGACGGTCATTAAATGGATTAAAAAGGATCCCAGCAGCAGAGTCCAGGTAGGAAACCTGGCTCATGTCTACATCAACCCTGGTTCTGTTAATCATGCTGTTCATTGGTGGTCACGTACTGTATAAATATGCTAGAGCTGCTCGGAATTGATCCGTTTTCCTGAATAATGTCCCACGATAGAGAAACTTTTCATCAAATGTGGTACATAGGAATTTAGTACGACCCAATTTAACTAATAGTTTTACCACAACCGTTCATCCAGTGTTGTAGTTGAGACCACCTCACTCGAGTCCGAGTCGACACCGAGACCAGAGAGAGTCGAGTCTGAGTCAAGACCGAGTCCATAGAGAGTCGAGTCCGAGACCAGAGATGGTCGAGTCCGAGTCGAGACCGAGACCAGTGAGGGTTGATTACAATTTAGTTTTATTTACTTAGAGAAATCCTTTTTTTTTTTTTTACTGAATTTACTTAGAGTTTAAAAAATATGATCAGTTTAGGGTAAAAAGGCCACATAGTAGGTGGTGTTAAAAGTAATTTTATTACAATTTGTCATGCGCAGTTGCGCACTAGAAAATCACCAATCACTGGGCGTGTCAATCAATTTAACGAAATATTTTATTACCATACATTAATAATCATGAAAAATATTTTTAATTCAACTCGAGTGGACTCGGGAATAATTCCGAGTCCTAAAAAAAAAAATGTTCGAGTACGAGTCAATTCCGAGTCCAAATGGACACGAGTCCATGACAAGACCAAGACCATTAAAATATGGTCTCGAGACCGAGTCCGAGACGAGTCCGAGTCTCGAGTACTACAACACTGCGTTCATCCATGTTTCATTTGTTTACTGTGCGTTCAGGGTATTTCAGACATCCCATAGTGGAGAAGTACAATTTTGCAAAGATTTGGGTCAGTGTGTGTGTGTGTGTGTGTGTATATATGTACGCATTAAATTTATCAAAAGTGACAGTAAAGATATTTATAATGTTACAATATAATTCTATTTAAAGTAAATGCTGTTCTTTTGAATTTTTATTCATCAAACAATCCTGAAAAAACCCTGCATCACGGTTTTGATAAAAAGTTAGTCAACATTGATTGCCATTTTCAACATTGATACTAATAAGAAATGTGTATTGACCCCCAAATTATCAACCCTTAGACAGTGGTGCTCAGAATTAATGGCACCCCTGGTAAATGGGATCAACATGTTTTGTAGAAAAACATTTATTTCATAATGGGATCCCCACCCATTTTCAATTACTTTGCTTAAAAAGGTTAGATTTGTGCAAATGTATTTTAATGAAAGATCAAAAAGATATTCAGATTTTTTTACAGACATTTTTGATCATATTTACCAGGGGTGCCATTAATTCTGAGCACCACTGTATATTATATAAACGTCAAAGCAGAATGAGAAGAATGTCATAATCTCACAATAACAAACGATAAGTTATTTGAGATTAATCTTGTGGTGAGAGAAATTTGCATCTATACTTTTAAATCCAGACATGACCAAGTTGGGTATAAAAGATGTCATATCGACCATACTAGACTGACTCATGAGGATTTATCATTTCTGTAAGTAATAATGCTGAAAATTCAGCTTTGATCATAAGAACAGATTTTGAATTGCAATATTTCACAATATTTCATTTTTACTGTATTTTTGATCAAACAAATACCTTGATGTGCGTAAGAGACTTAAAAAACTTGTGTCCAGTATTTTGAAAAGTAGTTTGAATTGGCAGATTCATCTGTGTTTGATTATATTTGAAAATAAATTTACAGGAATATTGATATCAAAGATTGAGCAGCCCTCAAATATGTGTACAACCAACTCTCAGTCCCAGAATAAAAGAATGAAATGTAAACCAATGCCTCATCTGAATGTGCGCTGAAGGAATACTCCATCCTTGGTGTTTAAGCCGAAGCTTGTGTTTGGATCTTCTGCGGCCAGAAGAGTTTCAGAGCAGGTCTGATCCTGCCGGATTCGGAAAGTGACGAAAAGCTGAAAAGGAGACAAAACATCACGTTCTTTGTGCCTGTTTGACAGAAGAGCAAGATTAAATCACTGGTGTGCATAGAAAGTAATCAATTTCTGGAAATGTGCTATCCTTATTGAGAAATGGTCTTTTATTTTCTTCCTTCGAGGTGCAGCAGACTTTACTGATTTTCATATCTGTGTGAGCATTCAGAGATGATCTGAAAAGAGTCCCAGTAATACGGAAATGAAACATTCATGATGTCGTGCTCATGCTGAGCGTTTGAGGAGATTATCATCTTGAGAATGTGCTGTTATGTCCTTACATTAAGTATACTAAAAACCACTTGATTGCATGCTGTTCTGTAGCAAAAAAGAGAGGAACTGACTGAAGGGGAAGCGTATCATCCCACTCTGGCTGGACATCAGAGCTTCAGGCCAAGATGTCATTGTTCCTTACAAAAGTGTAATGTTCACTGTTAACATTGAGACCAATAATAACCCTGTTTCAAGACTACCTTGGCTCCTTTCCAAAATGAAGGGTGAAGTGTGTTTCTGCACTGTATTCTATATCTATACATTCTTAAATTCATAAACATTTACTTGATATGAAGTCCTTATCAAAATGATCACACATATGGAGCAATTGGTCCCCCACCTGCATTTCCTGCCGGTACTGAGACTCGAACCCGCAAGCTTCGGGTTTCAAGTCCAACTCCCAGTAGGCCACAACTTTTTTTGCAGTGTGGCATTAAGGCTGTGCCAAAAAAAAATACCCATAAATAATTCAATATAGAAAGTATTGCTAAAAAAGTTCAGTCATCTAAATAATGATATAATACAAATATATATATATATATTTTTAATGTTCTCTGTATATTTGTGCGTATTAGAGTGTCACTGCAACAGCTCACTATGTTTTGGAATAGAGCCCATGCCTGAAGGTCTACAAGTTTCATAAATGACACGTTTTCTCCAGTGTAATAACTTGTAACTTGTTTCCGTGGGCTAAAAGATGTACATATTACGTAAGTGTTCTGCTAAAGGGTTTATTTTAAGTTTCTAAACAGTCAGCAGTAGTTAATTGGTTCAGCATTGATTAAATCAGCATTGGTTGCATTATTTAAATGTCACCAGATGAAGCTGTCATTTTAGAAGTTCATGTCAAACTTAAATGGAAATCAGTATGAATGTGCAGTGTTGGCAGAGCTATTTTGACTCCAGGTTGTCAAGATAAAATATACTAATACATAAAGATACATAAATTGCAGTCAAGATATTCAAGTTAACTTTTTTAGGGCAAGCTACATTACAAGCTAAGAACAAAAAAGTACTTTTAACGACACTGAAGCTTTTTTTAAGGAGACAGAAAATGAAACATATCTATGTGTATGTTGTACATAAAGAATGAATGAATTAATATAAATGTTTCTCAGCTGGATAAAGCAAACCAACTTCTCGCAAATAAAGTTTTGATGGATGCAAGGTTTGAAGGTAAAGCCGAATGCAGTGTCGTTCAGGAGTCGTACAGTTTCAAGCCTGAGTCTGTTATTGATGCGCAAAAAAGCCATGTACAGTATGTTTGCTCTCTACGCACTAATCACATATTGTATTCATGACACATTTTAGTGCATTCACGTTGTTTCCACACACATTCAGGATAACGTTTTTATCTGGCATGTGTATGTTCTGTATGTTGCTGTGACTAGTATTTCTGATTGGATTTGTGTACTATTGTAGCCATATAAAGCAATCAGCTCAAGGCGGTTGGTTTAGTTTTAGATGGTTGGTTGTTTATTTTTAATTGTTTTGCCATTTCCATGTGGTCCTGTTCAGAATCGCAACTTTATACTGTATATACTGTACACTGAATTCTGAAAAGTTTTTTTTTTTTTTGCACATGTGTGCACATGTTTTAATTATATGATCTCTTCATATCATTTGGTTATTAGGTGTGCTTTGGAGTTTCCAAGTGACCTTTTTTTTTTAGAAAAAAACACCTACATTTACCTTCATAAAGCCTGCAGAAAATACATTTTTGTGAGAATCATACTTCAGTCTGATAGTTTACTTTGCTAGATAAAGGAATTTATTTAAGCATAAGCAAGGAAGTAAGCGCAATTATTGATGACGGGCTGTTGAATTATTAGAAAAATTATTACGCTTATACTACAGTTACCACACCTTGGGCTTAACTTTTTGGTACGTATCCTAATGACAAAGATGAATGAATGATATTAAGAAGAGGAACTTTGACCTCTTGAAGCATCTCTTTTATTAGCTTAGTTGGTACAGATTTTAGAAAAAAATCTTCCTCTCCTATAGTAATGAATGAATATATATTTTTTTTTTTCCCCTAGGGAGATTACAATGCACTCCCTGATGTAATAATGTAGTAGACGGTTGCATAGTTATAATTTTCTCACTGATATTATCAATCTTCTAAGTTCATAAAGTCATTATTGCTGTGCTGCTTAGAAACATCTGGGCTTGAAGCTTTATTTTTTTAATTAGTTTAGCCACGGTTTCAAATAAATACCTAGCGTTTTGTTTATTTTCTTCTAATAGGGTTGAACAATAAGCAGATCTAGCAGCTTTTTAGGCTTCTCTATATGCAATCATGCTTACTTTACATGGAATGCGAAATACTTCTAGTTTTGTTTTCTTCTAGTTGCGCTCCATTTTTCTGGCTACTCTCTTAAGAGCCTGAGTGTGTTTGTTGTGCCACGGTGTTGGACTGTTTTCTTTATTCTTCTTTAAGCTTGCTACAAAAAAAATATATATATATAATAAAATACAAACAAAAGCAGGCTTGATTCTCTCTCGATCATCCAGGTCGATCAACAAGGTGCTGAAAGCACTCTTTAGAAATGTTGGCCCATATTGATAGGATAGCATCTTGCAGAGATTTGTGGGATGCACATCCAGGGCACGAAGCTCCCGTTCCACCACATCCCAAAAATGCTCTATTGGGTTGAGATCTGGTGACTGTGGGGTCCATTTTAGTACAGTGAACTCATTGCCATGTTCAAGAAACCAATTTGAAATGATTCAAGCTTTGTGACATGGTGCATTATCCTGCTGGAAGTAGCCATCAGAGGATGGTTACATGGTGGTCATAAAGGGATGGACATGGTCAGAAACAATGCTCAGGCAGGCCTTGGCATTCAAACGATGCCCAATTGGCACTAAGGGGCCTAAAGTGTGTCAAGAAAACATCCCCACACCATTACACCATCACCACCAGCCTGCACAGTGGTAACAAGGCATGATGGATCCATTTTCCAATTCTGAATATACCATCTGAATGTCTCAACAAAAAGACTCATCAGACCAGGTAACATTTTTCCAGTCTTCAACTGTCCAATTTTGGTGAGCTCTTGCAAATTGTAGCCTCTTTTTCCTATTTTTAGTGGAGATGAGTGGTACCCGGTGGGGTCTTCTGCTGTTGTAGACCATCTACCTCAAAGTTGTGCGTGTTGTTGCTTCACAAATGCTTTGCTACATAACTCGGTTGTAACGAGTGGTTATTTCAGTCAAAGTTGCTCTTCTATCAGCTTGAATCAGTCGGCCCATTCTCCTCTGACCTCTAGCATCAACAAGGCATTTTCGCCCACAGGACTGCCACATACTGGATTTTTTTCTCTTTTCACACCATTCTTTGTAAACCCTAGAAATGGTTGTGCGTGAAAATCCCAGTAACTGAGCAGATTGTGAAATACTCAGACCGGCCCGTCTGGCACCAACAAGCATTCCATGCTCAAAATTGGTTAAATCACCTTGCTTTTCCATTTTGACATTCAGTTTGGAGTTTCAGGAGACTGTCTTGACCAGGACGACACCCCTAAATGCATTGAAGGAACTAACATGTGGGTTGATTAGATAATTCCATTAAAAAGAAACTGAACTGGTGTTCCTAATAATCCTTTAGGTGAGTGTATATGTTTTATGTAATAAAATTGTAATATGTATTTTTTTTCTTTCATTCACTCCATCAAAAAAAGTAAAATTATAAATAAATGAATGATTTTACATTTTTTTAATACATTTTATTTGATTTTTTTTTCTTTTGCTCATATATTTTTCATAATTTTTTATTTAGGGACTGTTCGTTATTTATTTAAGTGGCCACCGGAGGAGAATTGAGATCTGTAGTCAAAAAAGACTTGACCCTCCCTTCGTCAGCTATATTTTTTTTCTATGACCCTCCAAAATGATTGTGAAAAAAGGCATGACCCTCCCCGATAATTTATGGATTACTTCTGTACTGGTTTGCGCTTGGCAAAGATGTTCAGATAGCCATGATAAACGACTAAACTCCTGCTTTCTCGTCTTACTAGGGCTGTAACGATAGACCAAACCTACAATTCGGTTCGTATCACGAGTTTTGATTAGAATTTTTTTTTTTTTTTTAAATCATGTTTTCGGTGCTGATGCAGTGGTGACGCGTTCATGTAACATGTAATTTTGCGTTCAAGTTGAAAGGCATTTTGGGCATAGTAAACATATCTGCAACATTTATCAAGTTCATTGATAATTGTGCATGCATTTATTAATCATTATGAGACTAAAATCATAATAAAGTAGTATCAATAGTCCAAATTTACGGCCATTTTCGCCTTTCTTCTGTGGATTTCTTCAGCTCCTGATTGATCAAAATTCAGATAGATCGACAAACCGGCTCATTCAACCGCACAGCGCACACACCTCACGAATTCAAGCCTACAGCTCCCGAACATTTTAGACATGTTTAAAAATGATCGTGGGGTCTAAAGGTTCGGCTGGGCTCGGCTCGTATCTTCCTAGCACACGACACGAGCCGCAACATGTGAGCACAACCGATTTCCACGCGTTTTCTCCCGAGTTTAAAAAAAAAATCATCTTCCAGCTCGTAAAACAGCAAAAAAATGCACCGTGTAAGCCCGCCTTAAGGGAGTTTGAATATATAAACAGACGTTTCAGTATTAAATTTCAAGATTTGACTGCAAATGTCACGTCCACAACGCTGGAATTGCCCAATTTTAAAGAATTTATCCTCAACTAGTTTTTTGGTGTAGGGAGCCTACGTATTGTTAACTTCAAATAATACTAATAGTAACTTAAAAATGTAGTAGCCCTATGTCCAACACAGCACACTCCACAAGTAGATTTACTCACTAACACTGTTGTGGAAACGCCATAAGAATGGAAACTAAAATATGGTCGTATCGTGCTACAGCGCACATTATATCAGCTGCAGTTTGGGCGCCTCAGTCCCAATATACACTCGATGTACATTCACATCACACGTTAATGCAGCGGTAGAGTTACACACACAGGACAATGCACTTATTCACAATAACAAAAGTTCATTATTTGCTCGTGCTTTAAAGCTTTGCCGGGTAACCGTTTCTTTGCCGTTCTGTTCTAATGCACTTTTTCTGAGCGCGTATTGAAGCCTGCACGGACTGTCAAACAGCGCCACGCGGATTTTTGTTGGGTCAGACCCATCTGACAGCGATGGGGGCCGAGACCGAGAGAGCTACATAAAGCTACATGGAAAAAATATGCACCAAACAAGCCACTTTGAAATTTACCTGTTTTGATGAATACAAAAGTTGGGTGACCCTCCCCTATAGACGAAAAAAAGTTGGATGACCCGCCCCTCATCAAAGAATAAAAAGACATGACCCTCCCCTCCGGTGGACCTTTCCATAAATACAGAACGGTCCCTTAGTCAATTTAAATGGTAGTAGATTTAACATGAGTTTTTGTTTGTTGTTTGCAACCAATACTTATTTATAGCAGCAATATAATATTAGACTAATCCAGAGAAGTTACTCCACAACAGGTTGACTCCATCTGCATCTGCCTATTAAATATATTTGCTTTTGGAATCTTTAATCCATTTGAACACACTGTTTGGAGTGCGTTAAGCATCGCTATGAAACTGGATCAGATGTCATGAGAAGGAAACAGCAGAGATTGATGCAGTGACCTTATGTTTATTTGGCCCTGCTCTGCCTCCATTGAGAAGGAGCTGGATAGGAAATCAATCTGAGTTCAGGCTGAAATGAGTGCCTCTACTTCACACTGTTCCCCAGGGTTTTAGCCTATGAAATCACAAATCCAGCATGGCACTGAAGCAGAACTTCGGGGTAAAAAAAATAAATAAAAATATTCTTTATTTACATTATTTCTCTCTCTAAGTATCTCTCTCTCTCTCTCTCTCTCTCTCTCTCTCTCTCTCTCTCTCTCTCTCTCTTCTTTTATTCTGCGTATTCTCCCCATTTTTACAGACAAGTACATAAATCACACTCTGTAACTTTATGGTATTTTATTCTGTGACTCATTTGGCTGGTGTAACTATGGAAATATGCTGCTGAATGCTGTTGGATTATAATGTAAGTAGATGGAAAATAAAAAGTGTTTTATGCTCTTAACGCTTGATAATTTTTAAAGAGCCTCTGGGTGTGGGATAAGATACCGTATCTGAACACGATCAAAACAATTATGTTTTTTTTTTAAAGAATATTGTACTTCTGTTTCCCAAAGCAAATTGCTATTTTATGAGTATCTTTGTTCTTGTTCTATGCCATAATTAACTTATTTTAGCAGGTTCACATAATTCAGCATTGGTTTGACATACGAATTAAAATCAGTCTGGAATTAAATCAGCCTAAAAGAGCTGGCGTAATGAATATCCAGACAACATATCTTTTTGTATAAATTGAGAATCTGTAAAATTATCATACAGCCTTGAAATCTGTTTGAATCCAGTGTTGAATCCTATGCTATGGATTAGGTGGTGTGTGTCTTGTGATCAAGGCTGTTTTATTGTCACCATATTATGCAAACCAATTTAAAAGGGGTTGTGACACGAGAAATCAAATTTGCCTTGATCTTTTGATATATAGAAGAGGTATTTTTACGTCTTTTCATACTTTCATCCTGAAAGTTTCCAAGTTTAAAACAACATCCTCATTATAAACAAAGCATTTATTTAGTCGAGTGATAAAATGCACCTTAAGTGATAAAATGCACCCTTTTCCCCATAAAACATTACAGATGTTAAACATCAGATGTTTGACATTAACAAACCATTTTATGGAAGGACGTTTTTTTCTCTTTATATCAGACTGTTTTTAAGTGGTGATATAAAGGTGTTTTTGTGTGGTTTGAGGTCACTCTGAGCTCTATCGGGTCAGTTGTTTTAATGATGGTCTCTCAGGTCTCAGGTGTTCTCCAGCGTTGTCTCAGTAGATTGGCTCACAGCAGGACATCAGTCTCAGTCTTTCATCTCACAGCACTCAGCACACAGAGAGCTGGTGAACTTTGCTGCTGTGTTGATCTCCCTCTGATTTTGATTGTCAGCTTTACTGAGGTTTGAATCCAGTGTTGAATCCTATGCTATGGATTAGGTGGTGTCTTGTGCTCAAGGCTGTTTTATTGCCACCATATTATGCAAACCAATTTAAAAGGGGTTGTGACACGAGAAATCAAATTTGCCTTGATCTTTTGATATATAAGAGGTATTTTTACCTCTTTTCATACTTTCATCCTGAAAGTTTCCAAGTTTAAATCAACATCCTCATTATAAACAAAGCATTTATTTAGTCGAGCACAAAACAGCAACAACAAAAAACAGGTTGGTTGATATTGGAAGGTCTGGAAATAAATTTGCATGTGACTGCCTCCAGAGCAAAACTGTAACAAATAGGTATACATCATCGCACCGTAGCCCCGCCCACTGAATGTGAGCACCGCAGTCGCATTAAAAGCAAATAGAACCTATTATAATATGTGCTAATAACTAATGCTGTCTTCACTGGAAACAGTATATAGATGTGTTTTAAGTTTCCAAGTGTTTCTAAGACTATAAGCTCTATCATTCACCAAGCACAGTGTGGCGGAAACCTGTGGCACATTGTTTAAATAGCAAATGCAGTTGCACCCATTTGTGCGCCTTTGGGTGTGCTTGTCTGAAAACGAATTTTCGTGTTGATTGTTGACGTGTTGCTATTTTGATGCAACTGAAATAATCTGCGCCATTGACCAACTGAAACCTGGTCTAAACCTGACCTTTTGGGTAATTTAATGGACGCATTAGTAATATGAACCTATCGGCGGGTCCACAACACACATACACTTTGCTTATTACACACACAGGGACGTGCAGCAGCACACAAATATGCCAAATTTTAAAAATAAAAGGATTACAATGTAAAATATTATTATTGTGTACATAAAGATATGGTGGATGGTTTGCTTGAGCACTTTAACCTTGTACACGAGCAGATCCGTTTCCTCATTAGGGAAGCATTCAGCTTTTCCGCTTGCAAATTCCGTCATGTAAATAGCGAATCCGCCATGGTGCGAGCACAACTGGCATTTAAAGGGAATGGGAGATGAGACTCTTATTGGTTTATTGCACGTAAAACCCCAAACACACCCATTACTCATTAAAAGAATAGGGAAAACCGTTTCAGACCATGCGCCAGGCGTGCGGACCTTTTTTTTCCCATCGTAAACTAGCAAAAGTGGATTCGGACACGCCCTCAAGTGCACTTGTGCCGTGTGGTTTAGACCATGCGCTTTCTTTCTGCATTTCTGTATGCATTTTTTAAAACTAATTTATGCATTTATTCATTTTTGGATTTATTTTAGGAGTGAATTACACCAAAACTATATGTAAATTATAATTGCTTATTCTTTTTTCTTTTGATTGTTGGGTGAAATATGACATTTTTGACAGTTTCTGTGACATTCATCCAGCAGGCAACCGTTTAAGATTCAGACCAGGGTTTCAAAATTGCAGGTAAAAAGACATTCGTTTTGTACATTTGCTGGATGGAAGTTCTAGAATTAAGTCATAAAAGCTAGAAGACGAGCCCTGCAGTCCAGATTCATTATAATACTTTAATTAAAATAATACATGGACGTTTAAATAGTACCTTCATTAAATTTAATGCAAGTTTTTTTTTAGGCTGTGCTTGCAGCTCAGATTTTTTTTCATTCCTTATTGCACAGTAATTTCTCCTCTTCTTAGTTCTTTTTAGTAGCAGAATGCCTACATCCTACCAGAAATGTCAACTTCCTCACCCAAACAAATCGATGCTGTTGGTGAAAACGAATGAAATGATGTTTTTTGGGGGTTTTAACTTTCAGGATTAACTTTCATTGTTCAGTTAATGTGTCATGGATCTCAACAAGATGGATTACAGCAAAACCAATTCAATGCACTTTTAAATAGTCATAAAGAAAGACCTTCCTGGTGCTTGGAAATGAAAAAAAAGGGTCATTGTTCAGCAGTGGTCACTATTCCCAGGAGGTCTAGGCAAGTGGTTAAAAGTTTTGATTTAATTGACACATCTGGGATGGATGGGAATGAATATGTATAACCTGCCAGTTTTTCCACAATGTTGGCCATTTTTAAAGTGCTTTAATATTTTCTTGAGATTATGCTGTGTGAAGACCCATAAACTTGGCTGATCATCATATTTTTCACCCCGTGGAACAGGGTCAGTCCGGTATATATATATATACACACTTGTTATCAGACTATAGTTACTTTTTTATTAATTACATGATTAGGCTACATGTTATTCTTGCAATGGCAGTAAATTATTCAAAATTCATTGATTCTCCCTAATGCTCCCTACAAGCAGGTCTTCCAGGTTTGTGGAATTGCACACATAGACTTGGCACTATATGTGCCTGAAAACTGAGACTTGTAGCATTTGATCACTGGACTAACAGAAATCATTTCACTTTTAAGAAGTGTTTTCTCAACATTGCCACATAGCATATCTATTTTGCTCCTGACGACACATTGATTATTATTTGAATTATCACTCAGTGAGATTGATTTGATTTGAGATCTTTATTTTGAACATGTAAATAATAAATAAAAATACAGTTATTAATCAATGAAACAAGGAATATTAATTAAAAGAAACAAAAAAACAACAACAAAAAAACAAAACAAAAACAAAAACAACCCTCTATTTACATGTACAAAAAGGAGTAGGAAGAAGTAAAACTTATGTACTCCTACCCCCCTATACCATATTTAAACAAATACCTAAAAAAATAAATAAATAAATAAAAATCTAAATAAGTAATCAATCTATAATCCATGAAAGTATTGATTCAGAAGTTGAAAGAGATGATTAATTGATGATTTGAATTGTACAAAGTCACGTCATTCTAGATTTACATGCAATGCAGCAATTCTCCAACTTTTTTTGACAGATGAATCTGCTTGAACTAATATATTTACTTAGTCCCCTCTGAGATTTTAACTAAAGTTAACTTAATTAAGTTAGGTCAATAATAATAATAAAAATAAATAAATTTAAGTTCACAGTTATCTCACATCAATTAATGGTCTCGTGTCATGTAGGTAAACAAAAAAATGCTTTGTAAAAAAATATTTTTTAGTATGTTTTTTATTTTTTTATTTTTTTATTTTTTAATTCTTTATTTAAATTTGACATTTTTATGATTTAATAACTTAAAGGGGACATATAAATCGACTTTTTTTAGCCCTTAAATGCATTTTGTTGTATATTTGGAGTGTTTATAAGTACAGAAAAGATGAAATTATTCTCTTCAGGTGCTTTGTTTATATCTTTATATTCTGTTTTGGTCATATTTTTCAACCTGTTCAGATTTGTCTGTTTTCTATGATGTTTGTTGAACTACAACGTCACCGTATTTGCACCGAAACTGACAAATAAGGACATTGACTACCGGCCCAACACTTCTCCATATAGTGTTGGAGCAATCCGCCATTTTTATTTCTCGCTCCGATTTTGTAGTCCGAGCTCAATGATGCAGAAGTTACGAGAGGGCAAGTCAAAATGTTCGGTTTTTGGATGTAGTGACCTGAAGCACTTCAAGGATTCCCACTTCAACAACCTCCGCTAGTAACGTTATACAGAAGGGTTTGCCGATTGACTTCGTCTGAATGAGAGGTAAATTCCTTCTATCTTTGGAGACGACGAACGGAGCATTTCGATAAGCTGTAAATATTGTTAATAAAAATAATGTACTTTACTTTCTTAAAACACATGGTGGTCATGGTTTAGCAGTACCTTTGTCTTTCTTTGTTTTTGTTTTGAAGTAACGTTACACGTCTGCAGTATTATTGTTCTTGAGTTTCATCAATGGTCATTTAGCTGCTTTTCTGATGCTTTTCTAAACATATCATATTATCAATACAGATTTTTATGCTAAGATTAGGCCGTAGTCATTTATCTTGTCAGTGTGCTTGTTTTAACAAGAGAAATAGTCGACTTTCACTCATAACACAAAACAGTTAACTCACATACCAATATATACATATGAAGACGTTGTTCTGCAGGTTCGTCGTCGTCTTTATCAACTCGCTCGCTCTGGCTCGAATATGTAAGGCTTGATGGACAAGTCTTCTGTTGTTGACATTTTATTAACGTGTGAATAAAGATGTTCTTTGAAGGTATCGTATATAATCGTATATCTCTAATCAAACTACAATAATGGCCGAACGTGGGGAGTTGAACTGACCGTGAACTCATCGACCTGGAGAGCGGGCGGGGTATGACGCATCTCCTTTTTATTTAAAGGGGCCGCTTTGAAACGGGTCGCTCAAAGACGCACATCAGAAAAGGGGTAGAAAAGGGGCTTGTGGAGCTATAATAATGAGGAATTCAGACCCAAGCATTGCAGTTATGTTTTATATAGACCACAACGGTATGATTTATATGTAAAAATGAATGATTTAAAAGCACGCTATGTACCCTTTAAAAGCTTTTAATTGAACTCACAAACCCCTTGCAGTTCAATCATGAACCCTGACGTAATGTGATGCACTTCATGATTATTAAAAAAAAAAAAAATCTCTGTGTGTTTTTATACAAGATTATCTTATTCAAATCAATGTGATAAGCATTTTATTTAAGTCAAAAGTAATATAAAATTAATCAAAAAGTAGTCCAATTATATTAACTTAAATGTGTAATGGATTACGTCACTAACTACATTTTTTGTTATGTATTTTGAAACCAGTAACAAACTACAATTGTAATGAATGTGCTTGGTAGATTATATTTTTATATAAATATATTTCTAATAAATATCCTCTATTTATTTCTACAAGCATAAAAAAAAAAAAAAAAAAAAACAGTTTCACAGACCTTCAGAAGTATCCATTGGTCAAGCTCTAGCAAATCTTTTTTTATTTTCATTTTTATATATTTTGTTTTTTTTATGGAACCTTAAAGGAACCTTTGCAAAAATAAAGATTCGCATGTGCACTAGACACTATTGGGTGCGCACAAGATATATATATATATATATATTCTTTTTAATAAAAAATAAAAAATAAAATAAAGACTATCGCGTGCGCACGAGAAAACGTAAATATAAATATAAAACTCAGGAAAGTTACTCGCGATTAGTCTTTATTTATTTATTTTTTGCAAAGTCCCCTTCAGGGGCTCTTAGTAGTAATTAGTTATAAAAGTTTAATATTAATAACGTAAAATAATATAGTATTTGAATAAATAAATTGAATGTTTATTAAATATTTTTTTTAAGTAAGAAGGCTGACACATCATGTGTTTTTATGAGCCGTTCTGGTGTGTATCCGGCAGCTCTCGCCCTTCTCTGGCCTCTCTGCTTACTCTGAAATGCAATTGCTGAGTATTGCGATGGAGGCTGTTTTCCCAGGTCATTTTTCAAAGTGAGCCGCTGTCTTCTGCTTTATCTCAACACACAGGCATCATTAGAGACATGACGCTGTCCGGCTGTAGTGCCACTGACTGTTGTGCTGTTCCAGGATACGCATCTTTCTATATAATCCATAGAGAGAAAAGTGTTTCTTGGACATGCTTAATCTGTCTTCTTTTCAGCACAGCGACGCTCCCCATCCATCAAACCGCTCTCACACTGGCTGAGCATCAGTCTGCCGTCCCGTCACAGGAATGTGCTCTCTGTCTCCCCTTCTGTTATCTAATATATTTTTAATGCATGGCTGTCTTAGTGTGTATGTAGCTCTCTCTCTCTTTCTTTCTCTTTTCTCACTTCTCTTTTTTTGCATTTCTTTATCAAATGGCTGCGCCTTCAAGCACAGAAACACAAGGAAATCTTCCTGAATTTTCAATTTCTATTAGCATCTGTACACAGATTCGCTCAGAGAGCCGCTCGACCTTTTGATTTATGGCTCTGATTGAACAAGTTTATATTTACAAGCAGCAAAATAAACATCGCAAATTTGATTCCAGCATGTTATGGCTTGCCTTGGGAATTGCTGTTTATTATATGTCTCGAGGAAAATGTGAAGAGCACAGCAAGCGTGTCTGGCCATGAAATGAAATATTAGAGCGATAATTTTAATGTCCGGATGGCATCATTTTGGCGGGTTGTGGTGTGTTTTTCGCTAGTTGTGTTGTTTTTGTTGTTGGTGATAGTGGTGGTTTTTGTCTTCTGATTGTCTCTCCTATGATCTAGTGGAAACTAAAATTTTATTTTATTTTATTTTGAACAGTCTGTGATCTCAGCAGTTAGCCATGCAATACAATAAAATACTGCATTGCATTTTCATCTATTGCAATGCATTTGTTTTGCAGTCTAAGATGTCTTTTTTTCAGATGATATATATATTTTTAATTGGGACATTATGTCTATTGAGTGGCTCAGTTTGTAGCACTGTTGCTTCACAGCAAGAACGTCCCTGGTTCGAATCCCAGCTGAGCCATGCAGGAGTCCTTTCTGTATGGAGTCTGCATGTTCTCCATGTGTCTGTTTGTTTGGGTTTCCCCCACAATCCAAAAACATGTAGTTAAGTTGATTGAAGACGCTACATTGTCCGAAGGTGTGATTGTGTTTGTGTGTAATTAGGGGTTCAGTTAATCATAAGCCATGTTTCCATCCACTTGTCAATCGAATTATCTGAAGTTCGGTAAAAAAAAACACATGCGAATAAAGCAAAGTGTGTTTCCATCAAACGGCTTTAAAGCGAATAAAAACCTGTACGTAATGACGTCACATGCTGTTTTGCGATCAAATTGGTATATCGAATTGATTTGAGACATTTTTAAATGTTTCCATTCATTTTCGCACTGAATCGAACAACAATCAAGCAAACTTTTGCGAACAAAGTTTTGTTGGACAAAACGGATTGCGCCATCTACCAACAAATTCACAAGTTGAAGCCTAATAATGCTTATGTGCCAGCTGATAGCGACATATGAATGGGATAATGTATGTGAGGCGGTTGTTGAAGGGGTTGTATTCGCTAAAACAACCGCCTCGCTATATATTATCCTGCTTATTACATATAAATCAACCAAATAAATCAATTATGACACAAAATATTGACTTAAAAACGAGTTTATTGATTTAAAAACGAGTATTGCTTCTGCTAAAGAAAATAGTCTGTCCCGTCTCTGAACTGCGTCCATAGCAACGGTGTGTTAGTTAGCAGCGCCGCAGTCTGTTAACCAGAAATAACAGACCTACATTAGAATTCAACCAAGCCACGTAAAAACAAACAAAACTAACCTAAGAAAACAACGACGCTATAAACATTGCTATGATGCACGTAAATGCCCGACGACAGCGGAGGTGACTGTGGTGTGGGAACGACAGAGCTCCATCAGTTCTGGGAGATCGTGGTTCACGGAAACCCTTTGGTTGAAGCATCTTGTTTGCTTTGTCCACTTACATCTTTGTTGACATCCGCCATGTGTGCGCAAACAGACTGGCCGGAAATGAACTCGTCTTCTGGCGTGTTGCAACCATAAAAGGGCATAAAACTTAATCGCAATTCGTTATTTATTCGGCAAATAACGTTTCCATCATTTTATCGCATTAGCCGTATATCGATCAAGAGAAAATCCGATGAGACCGAACGCATTTCATTTGAGTCGATTTTCATGAAATTTCATCGAATTTTACTGTTTCCATAAGGCATTTTTCATTCGATATCACTTAATTCGGATAAAAAAGTGTCGGTGGAAACATGGCTTATAGATAGTCTGTATGGACCAGTTTAACCACCATAAAGTGAAAGTTTATTATTTGCCCATGTTTTGTCTTGCCAGTTGACACATTTAATAGATTTTAAACCATTCCAGCGCAAGAAGAGGCAATTGAATTTGGTGCTTGGTACCCGTTATCTGTACGCACAGCCACAAACACACCAGAAGTGCGTGCACACAGTGAGAGGCGCGGATGGACACAAGCACATGCAAATGTCAAAATACCAGTCTCTGCTAGTATTCTCTTAAACACAATCGGATAAGTATTAAAGTGACAGCAGCCTATAAATACCTGCCATTAATGTTAATCAAACAACAAAACACAGATTAAATTAAATTTATACAGTGAACACTATAGTGTTATTTTACATTTAATTATTATATTTTTGTACCTGAAATTAACTATTATACCTTACTTTATTTGTAACTTTATATTGTAATTATCTACACTGTAAAAACGAATACGCTTTATCTAATAAAAAAATTGTGGCTCAGATTACAAACAATATTATTAATTAAATTTAACAAATTAGAATTGAGTAATAATTAATCAAATTAATTCCTTAAAAGTTAACCATTTAAAATGAGTAAAACTTACAACAACAACAAACAAACAAAAAAACATACATTTCAGTCACCATTATGGTGATCGGTGCTTGTTTTAGGATTGTTTTAAAATTATGGTTTTCTCCTTCAGTAATTCTGCTTGTTAACATCAGGTGTCTTCAATGTTCACCGTAAAAAAAGATTTTTTGGTTAAGGAAATACTGGTGAAAAAACCCAATGTAATTTACTTGAAAAAGTTAGTTCAAGCAAGAATTTAAAAAACTAAGTAAATTCCATATCAGTACTTGTTTCAAGCGAGTATAAATGAAAGTGTAATATCAACTCAATAAAATTAAGTAAAAATTACTCAACTTTTCTGATACTGGGGTTCCCATCATGCACTGGACCTTGAATAATTAATGAGGTTCATTTTTCACTGGTTTCCAGCTGTATTTACACTGTTTTATCATTGATTTTTGTTTTCAGTATTAGTAAATTGCCATTTTGTGACATTTCGAGTAAATTTTTTGCTTAAAACGACACATTCAAACACAAAAACGATCCATCAAATGTTACCACCATTGTGTATTGTCTACCAAGTATTGAGGTGTTTGCATTCACATAAGGCTTAATGTCTGACATTATGTATATATAAATTACTTAGATGATCTAAGTAAAGAACATACTATAAATGACTAATAAAATTCAAGATAATTGTTTTAGTGAAGTGTAATACAAAGGCAAAGGAAATCGGTATTAATCAACCTTTACAAGCCGAGTTAAAATTACTTATTTTTTGTAAAGTTTACTTAATTCCACATTCCAAGTAAATTTAACTTAAAGATTTCTAATTAAAGCTACTGATAAATATGTTTAGGTTTTTACTTGGCAAATCTTTGTAAATTTACTAGCATTTTCTGAGTGAGATCGTTTAGCAAGGTTTTTTCAAGTAAATCCTACTCCAAATTTTTTACAGTGTTGGCAATATAATATAAATAGTTCTTAATTAATTGTTGACGTCTGTTATTCAGATATTTTTGTTAATTTTTGGGATGTAAACTTTACTCATTTTAAATGGTTAACTAATTTGATTAAGTATTACTCAATTCGTATGTGTTAAATTTAATTAATAATATTGCTTGTAATCTGTTGCCACAATTTTATTGATTAGATAAAGTGCATTAATTTTTACAGTGTATGGTTGTAATTAGTGTATTTGTTCTTTTTTTTACTCACTTTTCACTTGCCTTTAATAATGTAAACTTTATTTTTTAGGCAAGTAGTTTTTTGCTGTAGTATCGGAGTACTTAAAGTGTGCTTAAAGTAACAAATGGAAAGCTAAGTTATCCCCACATCCCTTAAAGAATCAATTGTCTTGCTGATCTGAAAAATGATCTGATCCGTGACTCAAAGACCTCATTATGATCCGAACTGTGAGGTTTGTGGTCTGTTGAACCACTATGTGGAATGGCAACCTACCTTAGAAAAAAAATCATTACCAAGAAAATTCATAGACAGTGTCTCGCATAGGGAATCACCAACAGTCGGATCCGACTGAAATGGTAATATACAGTAGGAGTAGGTAGATGTATGTCTAACTGCTTTAAATGCCAAACACTTGCACTTGAGAATGAATGGCTGTACACAATTGAGTAATTATACAAACCATACATTACATCAGCAAGTTTGTTCACTGTTGGCCACTGTTGTTTCCTGTAAAAGTGGTGAAAATTGCGACAAAGTGTGAACTTTCAGTGTTTACATGAATCTCGCAAGCTGATCGCAGAATTACACAATTGAGGATTCCAGACAGATTTTTTGTCTTAACATATTTTAGAGAACAGATATTCTTTTTAGATCTTTTTGGGATTTGTCCTTTCTTCAGAAATCGCTTTCTCCTGTAAATGAGAATATCTGTCAAAAGTTTTGAATCAGAAACCTGTGGCTGACAGATGCTGAAAACTGAGTTTTTACTTGTTGGAGATCAATAGCAATTTGATGAGTATCAAACACGACGCTTAGAAGTCCTGGCAGCTGTTCTGTTGCGTTCAAATGTGCAAATGCATGTGAGGAGGACGTTTTTACAGGAGTTTGTGCATCAGTAGAGCATCACATCATTATGTCAGGATTGACAGATCCTTCATGATGCATGCGAGGATACGTACTGTACAGATCGTGATGTTTCAAAACAGCTCGGATTTGTCTTTCCAACTCATAAATACCGTCCAAGCCTTTGAATGAATCATCCATCTGTTGAGTGCCATTTTTTTTAACGAACTGTATCCAGGTGCATGGTATTTCCAGAGGTATGATTGGTCTAGAAGTGATGCAGTAGTTTTGCACAACACCGCATTATTTAATTATTTATGTAAACTAAGAATTAATCCACCCATCTGTTAACTGCCATTTGTTTTCAACAAAATGCATTTGCATGCACCGAATTTCCAGAGCTTTAATTGGTCTAATAGTGATGCAACAGTTTTACACAACAAAACCACATTTCTCATGCGCAAATGAAGCATGAATGTCATCTAATGTGGATCATTTGCTCTTCGTTTTGTTGTAGCTTCCATATTTGTTGTAACTTGCACTGGTTGCCAATTGCTGTTCGCATCAAATTCAAGGCACCGATGTTTGCCTACAGAACAACCACTGGCTTTTCACCCCTATATTTGAACTCATTACTCCAGACATGCTCTCCATTACATTTACATTTATTCATTTAGCTGACTCTTTTATCCAAAACTACTTACAGTTGCTATATATGTCAGAGGTCGCACGCCTCTGGACCAACTAGGGGTTAAGTGTCTTGCTCTGAGACACATTGGTGTCTCACAGTGGATCTGAACCTGGGTCTCTCACACCAAAGGCATGTGTCTTATCCACTGCACCATCACCTCTTCAGAAGCTTGCATTCTGCAAGTGAACGGCTTCTCATGGTGCCATCCCAAAGAGGCACAAAATCACTTTGACGGACCTTTACCCTGACTGCTTCAAGCTGGTGGAAATACCTGGCTAACTCAACCCAAGCTGCTGAGTGCAACACGGCTTTCACACTGGCAGTTTAGTTTGAAATGGGGCACAATTCGCATGAAAAATTGTTAATTACAGCCAATAAAAATGGCTGTGATTACACGAGGTAAAAACGATATAAATACTGTTCGTTTTCTCACACAAACCGCTCGTTTCGTGTCTTAGGCCATCAATGTGTACTTACATTTACGAGTCATTAAATCATGTTTAATTTGGACTTCTCTGTGCATGCTCTTTGAGGTGGACCCCCTATACCTGCACTATAGACAAATCCGCCACGAACTCTATGGGCGCCGCCATCTTGCCTGCTGCCATTACTGCGGGCCTGCGAAGTGTGACGCTGACGGCGCTCTAATGATATTTCAATGAAAGCGGATCCTACTTATAAAATAAAATGTCTGGTTTACATTGGGTACCCGGTAGTGTTGCTTTCGTCAACGAAAATTATGACTAAATATCATCGTCAACGAACCTTTATCACGTGACGAAAACGAGACGAGACGCAACGTAAATGCTGGTCGTGTGACGATGACTATAACTAAATGTATAATGCAATATCGTTGACGAATAAAAACGAGACTAAATGTGGTTTACAAAAATAAAAACAATGCTAAAATGTCTCTTCATTTTCGTTGACCAAAACGAGACGAGACGAAATGTTAACGTTATTTCGTCTCGCTTAGCCTACTTGCATTATTAGTATGCAGCATTTCTGTTTCCTGTGTCACTTCAAGGGCTGCAGATCGCACTGTGCAAACGCATGCGACTTCAGATCCTCAAGCCCCACTCGCGGCATTATTTAGAAGAAGCAGTTGCTTGAGTTACAGCTGTTTCACACACACTCCGTGTGTAGCATGTATGCGGTGCGTGTTGCAGTATGCAGGAGTAGCGCACGTTATTGCTTTCACATATGCTGTAAATCAGTAAATCAAATACTCAAATCAGTATTTTAAATTAGCCTACATCCATTTTGTCGCGTTGTTGAGGTAGTGTGTAGATCTCTCCCAGAGCGCGCGGTATGAGCGCTATCTCTTATAACTGTAACGTGCGGGTCGGGAAAAATACGCACTGTAAATGGGTATGTGTGAAACAGGCTTTAGCATAAATGACAACAAAGTTAAGTATGTTACAGAGAAAGGGATTCGTCTTTGGGAGAAAAAAAAAATGACATTTGGAAAAACTTTAATTTCATAATGTGTGTAGGCTACTAACATGTTTGGTTGGTAAAATAAATATGTTGTAAATTCAATTCAGAGCGTCTTCCTGGATGCATTCTTGAGTCTATAAGGTAACAATAATATAAGAAGATAACTATAAGAAGATAAGATTGTTTGAAATGGGTTTGGCTAAAAGAAAAAAAATGGTTTCGTCTAGCCTACTACTAGGCTTCTTATATATTGACTGGGTTAAATAGAATTGCCTACTAAATAGAGACTAAAATACAATTTCCATTGACTAAAACTAGACTATGTCTTTCTTCGACTAAAACTAGACTAAAATGTCATCGGTTTTCGTCGACTAAAACTAGACTAAAATGTCATCGGTTTTTGTCGACTAAAACTAGACTAGACTAAAAAGAGTATGAACATGACTAAAACTAACAAAAACTAAAATGTCAGCTTGACACAAAGACTAGACTAAAACTAAAATTAAACAGGCCGCCAAAAACAACACTAGTACCCGGTAGATGATGTCAGGCAGTGGCCAAAACTTACAGATAAAGGCAATTTATTGACAACATGTGTTGATGTAAAAATGCGTCAACCTAATGTAATGTAATTAAGACATGTATTAATTAATGACAACAATAAAACCGAACGCTGTAATAGATGTGTTGCTAATATCATATGTTCACATGCCAACTGTCCCGATTAAATACTGCCCTACAAAGGCAAAATGCACTAACTACGAACTACAAAGAAATGGAGAAAAAGGCCTTTAAAGTTTTTATACCAGCCAGTCAAACATGTTATGGATAGATTATGTGGTAATGCATCTCCAAAACGGGACATAATTTAACCCAGATATTTTTTTTTTTCACAAGACAGAACACATGTCATAAAGCCCATTACAAGTCTTAACTCATTTTTGACCAAATGTGTAGTTACTGCGCTTTGCCTTTGTAGGGCAGAATAGACTGCTACTGATCTAACCACTGACTACACCAGCAACACGACATTTGAGAATGATCACGACACCGGTCATAATCCATCACAGCCCACACGCCATACAAACTCAACATCCAGCCACGCAAGAAAACATTAAATATTACCGAGGTAATAAAATGCTGATGTGATTTGCTGCCCAAGAAACATTTCTGATTATTATTAATGTTTTCTTTTTAAAAAGTCAGGATTCCTTGATGAATAGAAGATTCAAAGTAGATTTATCCGAAATAAATGTCTGCGTTCACTTTTTGATTACTTTAATGCGTCCTTGCTGAAGTATGATTGATTTGTGTAATGTGACTTTTTTGTGTGATCTTAAAATCCGATTTACAATTAAATTGTACATAAATAGGTTGAGCAAAACAAATGTTTTTGTGTTTTTTAAAAAAAAGAAAATTTTAAACGCATACTAACCTGAAATGACATATACTGTTTGATACAGTACAGATATTATTGAGTGTCTCTTTTTTTCCTGTAAAGAACAACACTTGTCCCACATTTTTCTCTGAAGTTGGCTATTCACAAGTTGCAGATAACTATTAGCCACGACCAGTTGCAGCATGTAAAATACATGTTCTTACAGGTATTCAATATTATTTTATTAATAATCTGGCATGCGATGAGCTTCAGAACCTAAAGTACAGGGCATTGATACGGCATACCATCGCAGATGAGCTCATCACATTAAAAGGTGTCGTGAGGTTTTCACAGGCAGTGAACTAACTAAAGGCAGTGAACTAACGCACAAAATAACTAAATAAAAACATCTAACATCTGCTATAGCCGCCTACGAGAACATCGCTACTTCCGCAGCAGCAAGGCCCGCAGTAATGGCGGCGCTGCTTTACTTCCGTGTTTCGCCGGATTTGTCTATATGACTGACAGACAACAACGGTTTGATTGAAAAATATCAAAATTGAAAATAGTGTGGAAACAAAGACACCTACATCTTGGATGCCCTTGAAGTAAGCTAAAACATATCAAAAATTAATTTCAAAGTGAACTATCCCTTTAAATAAACACATGATTTACATGAGTGCAATCAGGGCAGCAAATGCACTGCAAAATTGCAAAATTGCAACAAAAGCAACAGTCCTGTAGTCTGCAGTCAAAGTCTTGTAGATGAAATGAACACATTCTTCTGCAGGTTTGATGTTGTTGATGATGACATCTGTAAAAAAATCTTTCTATAGGCTCACCAATACTTATCACAGAAGATGCTGTTGCAAAAAGCCTCACTAAACTAAAGCCGAGTACGGCCACCGGCCCAGATGGCCTAAAAGCCCGCTTATTGAAAGATTGTGCTCCCCAATTAAAAGGTGTTTTTTTAAGGCTTTTTAACTTTCTTCTAGTTACAGGTGTACCCACATCTTGGAAATTTTCTTTAATAAGGCCAATACCTAAAAAGCCTGGTGCAAGTAAGCCTGAAGATTTTCGACCTATAGCCATCACCTCCATATTATGTAAAACAAAGGAGAGAGTTCTGGTAGATCTCTTGATCTCCCAAGTAACCAGCGTGATAGATCCGCTGCAGTTCGCTTATAGAAGTAATAGAGGGACAGATGATGCTGTGCTGGTCCTTTTAGACTCTATTTCAAAACAGCTTGCACTCCCAAAAGGGCATGCTAGAGTTTTATTTATAGATTTTAGTGCAGCATTTAATTCTATGAAGCTACATATTCTCCTGCAAAGACTAGTTAATATTAATATAGATAACAGCCTGATTCTCTGGATCAGAGACTTTCTCTCTTGTCGCCCTCAGAGGGTAAGTGTAAACTGCTTTTTGTCTGGAGTGCGTACTATTAGTACAGGATGCTCACAAGGCAGCGTTCTTTCACCTATGCTTTTCTACTTATTTACAAATGATTTTAATATAAACACAAGCACCTTTAAATTGATCAAATATGCAGATGATATGGCCTTAGTAGGACTTTTCCAAAAAACGAATTCCTCGGATGAAGCCTCTTATCTTGCACATGCATGGTCCAAAGAAAGCGAGCTAGAAATTAATGTAGCAAAGACAAATGAGCTAATTTTTGGCAAAAAACAAGACATATTAACAGAACCAATTTTACTAAATGGTCAAGTAGTTGAAATTGTTGAAACTTTTAAATATTTAGGTACGGTTCTTGATAACCACCTGAGTTTTACAGATAATACAGAATTTATCTTCAAGAAATGCTCACAACGACTCAGTCTTCTTAGAAGACTGAACTGCTTGGGTGTCAGTGCTCAGATTACTGAGCTAGTATTACACATATTGAAAGTGTTTTAACTTTTCACCTTTCTGCTTGGTTTGACCACTTAAACAGCAAGCTAAAGAAAAAGCTCAACAGGATAGTGTCAATGGCCAGCAAAATTGTAGGCAAACCACAAAAACCGCTGTCCCAAATATATATTGACAGAACGAGGAATAAGGCTAGAAAAATCACTGCAGATAGTACTCACCCCCTTTCCAGCGAGTTTGAACTAATGAAGTCTGGGAGGCGCTTTAGAGTGCCTCTGGCTAAAAGTTCCTTTTTATTCCAAATGCCATTAGTATCCTTAACAAAACAAAACAACAGTAACAAATGAGCTGCTATTTTAATGTATAAGTATACATATTCTTAACAAGTTTTTTATTATTATTATTATTATTATTATTATTATTAATATATATATATATATATATATATATATATATATTTATTTTTTATTTTTATTTATTTATTTATTTTTTTGTTTATCTAGAAATGTTTCTTTATTATGCCTGAGACATTTGTATGTTTTTATCTGTTTTGTTCTGTATGTTGCGGTGAGCCAAAGACAAATTTCGATTTAATTTCGACAATAAAGATTTATTCTATTCTATTCTATTCTAAATGAATGGCATTCCACTGTCTCCTGTAAAGAATCTGTTTGCGAGCAGCAGAAAGCCGTAAACTCAAGTGTAGTTTACTCAGCTGCACTTAATAGCAACAAATTAATAAAAAACACAATATATTGACCCGCGTTCTGTTTTCTATCATGTGCCATACACATTTGTGATGAAACCAGGTCCCAGAGTGAATAAATCTGAAAGCGACACCATTGCGTTTTTGTGTGTAGAGCCAATCCTAATATATTGTGAAACGATGAAGTCATCATCCCACATGTCGACCCTAGTCAGACACCGCTACGTCACATAACAGCAACTGCGGACTAAATGCTTGTATTTGTGCTGCAGAAGCTACTGGGCCTCTTTTAGTTCGTTATTTGTTATTTAATTGAATGCATTTGTATTTCTTTCTTTCTTATGCTATGATGTTTGTCTGTTGTCTGATTAAGACATTTCATTTTTTTGTACCAGGTCATTTATGGTTGTTTATATTGTTCAATAAAGTTATTGGTAAAATAGAAAGTGAAAAAAAAAAAAAGAATCAGCTACTGAGCCTGTTATGATTGTATACAGTGCACATGGTTTATGTATAAGTCTTTTTTTCTGTTTTTAGTGCATCTCTATGGCAGAATTACAGCGCCACATACTGGTCTGGTCTGGTTTTGTGTGTACGCAGATATTTGTCTGCGTAGACGGATGACTTGTTTACGGATTTTTTTTTTTTAGAATGAGGTAAAAAAAAAAGAGATCAGATATGTGTACTGTGCTAGACTAAATGCGACTATTGTTGGTTTGATTGCTTTTATTGCTCTCCTCATTTGTAAGTTGCTTTGGATAAAAGCGTCTGCTCAGTGATTGAATGTAAATGTGTATGTCGTGATCTATTCCATCCAGAAAAACGTATAAACATTACAGAACTGTTCGCACTCAGAATTTGTTTCTTGTTTTCTGACCTTGCATTTACATTTTAATAGCATTACAAAGCATTCAGCCTGTAAGCTGAAACGTTGCATTTGATGATTCATCCATCAGTCTTTTTGCACAGTAAAGCTGTGGTTTGTGCTGTACTCTGTGTCTTAATCTGGTATTCAGCGTGCCATAGTCTGACTCCCTCTTGGCATGACATTATTGCAGATATGCTCAGCGGAGTGGTGAGCGGAGCTGCATTTGGATTCCTAGATCATTCAGTCGATAAGTCTTGATTGCCTGAGCAGTGGAGGGAATGGTTGTAATCCTGAGGGATTTCTCCAGCGGCCATGCTGGCTGTAGATTGCTAGAAACGCCTTTTTCAGAAACCATTTTTCATTTATTTGATCCTTTTCTCACACCACAAATGGTTTTGAGCTCCTACCTGAAATGCCAGATTGATAAACTATCTGAATGTGATGGTGCAGATTTTTCCAGTCTCACCAGGGACTTTAGTAAAATGCCACCACTGTCACCAGTAAATCTTTGACCTTTCTTCCTTTTTCTTCTAGACCATTGGAAATACATTGTGTACATGTTAATGTAATTTGCTCAAAACGAAGCCCTCGGTTTAGCTGCCTTTGAAATCAACTGCTGGTGAGAAAGCGAAGGAGAGCCACACCAGCTGTTGACCGTGTCTTTTTGTGTTTACAATCTCGCTGGAGATATAGTGGACAAGGAGTAATGCCACGCTGGGATTGTTTACCATGGCAACCCAATGTTGATTAAGCTGAAAAAGGAGTCTTTGGAAAGGATCCCCTGTACATCAACCTGTTCATGTTATCAAACAAATAAAAACTGACCATGTATGATTTTTGACCAGATCTATCTATCTATCTATCTATCTATCTATCTATCTATCTATCTATCTATCTATCTATCTATCTATCTATCTATCTATCTATCTATCTATCTATCTATCTATCTATCTATCTATCTATCTATCTATCTATCTATCTATCTATCTATCTATCTATCTATCTATCTATCTATCCGTCTATCCGTCTATCCGTCTATCCGTCTGTCCGTCCGTCCGTCCATCCATCCATCCATCCATCCATCCACACACCCATTCACGCAGCGTGTTGATCCCTGGAAATTGCCAGAACGCCTTCTGTGTGAACGCAAATACGACCCGGGATTGATACCGGCATCGATGCCGGGTTGGAGACCTAGTTACATTGCCGGAATCAGTCCCGGAACTCGCGCTGTGTGAACAAAAGTGAACGCACTCACAGATCCCGGCAAATCACTGGCAGTGTGGATGAACCGAAATCAAACAATCCCAGGACAAATGCCAGGTCACTTTATCCGTGTATTTTCCGGAATCTCTGTGTGAAAGGGGCTTAGCTTATCCATCCATCCATCTATCCCTCCCTTTAATCCATTCATTTTTATTTATTTTCTTATTCTTTTAGTCACTGATTTATTCCTTTATTTGCATTAATTCCTTCAATTTCATTTAAATTAATTTGAATTTATTTATGTATTTTAATAGTATTTAATACATTTCATTATAATTATAAATACATTATTAATACATTTAAAGTCTTATAATTTAATTTAGATTTAATTAAACATAACATTTCAATTCAACTTCTTTAAGATATTTCATTTATTTTCAATAAACTCTGAAAAATGATTTGAATATGACTTTTAACATGCCTATATCTGTTGAATTACCAATCTGTATGAAACATATTTTTTTTTTCTTCTTTAAATCATTTGCATGATTTCTGTTTGTTTTGAGGATACATCATCACACTGAACTTGTGTTGATATTTATGCTGTTAGCGGAGGTTGTTTGCCACACATTAATGTGTCGGTTTCTGTTTTGTACCTCTTCGGTTATAATGGGCATCCTCACACAGCATCCATTGGTACAGTTTTTTTTTTTTTTTTTAAGCAGGCTACTTTGTAAACTCGGATGCATCATCACAAATTGCTGTGTGAATATTTGAAGCTTAATTATCCAGAGAGATTTTCTTATTGCCTTTTGCATTAAGGCATGAGGCCATTCATAACCCTGATTTGACCACAATTAAGGTTGTGTATAGTACAAAGCTGTCTCATATTATCTATTTATTTCTCTGTTCTCATTCGATTCTTTCTTTCCTTCTTGTTTTTTTCTCTCTGTCGTGTACCCAGCATGTGTCTGAGCTGTTGGCGGTGGTGCGGCTTCCGTTTATTCACCCCAGCTACCTGCTGAACGTGGTGGACAACGAGGAGCTGATTAAATCTTCTGAGGCCTGCAGAGATCTGGTGAACGAAGCCAAGCGCTACCACATGCTGCCACATGCCCGCCAAGAGATGCAGACGCCCAGAACTCGCCCGCGACTGTCTGCCGGTACATTCTTAGCATGGCTTATAGTTTTTTTAAGCTTAACGAGTGACACTAGCGCTGTTCTGAGCTACCTTGCCGTCTACAGCCTACAGTACATAGTCTTCTAAGGTATCATGACTGAAATGGAACCTCTTAAGCAGCCAAGTTGTAATGCCATACATACAGTAGATAGCAACTCCATATAATTGGTAATGATCTAAAAAGCATAAAAATATATAGCCTTCACAAAAATATTTTAATTTTTTTAAAGGGGTGGTAAAGTATGATTTAACTTTTTTAATTTTAGTTAGTGTGTAATGTTACTGTTTGACCATAAACAACATTAGCAAAGTTGCAACGCATAAAGTTTAAAACAAAGGAAAATATTTTCTTTTAAAAAAAAGGACTACAATAAACGGCTGATAGGGACTACACGACATTCTAACTAGCATCACCAACCTGCTCGTTTGCTAGGTTAAAGGCGGGCATACACGGTACAAATTCTGACGGTCGGAAGATCGTATGTCCAGGCACACTTTACGAGTGAGTTTATCCGAAAATCGTACGGAGGCAGTGATATACGACACGATTTTACGACCTGCTGAATTCCGAAGAAATCGCATAAAGTTCCGCGCTAAAAACTCTCATAACTGCATATAAAATATTGATACAAGCTGTGATTATTTTGCTATAGGCTCCTTTTCAGCACCGGGAAACGGACATCCGGTCACCCTTGTGTGTGTGTGTGTGTGTGAATGAGTTTAAAAACGTAGTTAGGCTACACATTCAAAAATCAAACTTAAAGCCCTCTGAATGATTAATTTGCCATTTAAAGGTGCCTTCTGGGATAAAAAATCAAATCATACACCATATTCCATACCAGATGGGGGCAGTATACCTCCAGAAAAATATCTCCGCGGCCGCGCGCACTCATGTCTTCAAACAACACGGGCGAGCGGATATTAATCAGTAAAACTAATAGTAAAAGGTTGGAAGACCGCAGTTTCACGTGGATCACTTGGAGATTTTCAGAGATTAGAGACTAAATGAACAACATCTCAATACTAAATTATAAAGGCCGTCTCATAGACAAGCCGGTGCATTTCGACGATATGGGAAAATTAAAGCCCAGGCATTTCTAGTTTATGGTATTCGTTTTGTTCATGTTAGATTTTTTATCATTAGTTTTAATTAATTTGACAGACAGCATTCCCTGATGTGGACCAAGCTAGCGCCTTTCAGAGCTGCCAACTCTCACAAATTCACCGTGAGACACACAACTTTTCACACACTCTCACGCCACTGTCGCCACATCCATTTTGTCATGCACAGAAAAGGACAAAGAGACCGATCTCAGCTCTCAGATTCTGTTAATTTTATTACGCAATTCAAACAATAAATGCAGTTCCCTTTCGTAGTCACTTCGAGTTACGTCAGAAGTGACGGAGATTGGGGGTTTCGCATAGAAAGCCAATCCTCTTCGAGTATTTAAACACGAGCCAATGGCATGCAATGCCTTGGGGCTGCGGAAATTTGCATAGCGTACTCCGCCCTACTCCGTGAGTATAAAAGGAGGAAGTGAACGCAACCGCAGTATGTTTTCGCTTCGGAGCCAAGAGAACCTCTTCACTCCTGAAAGCACTGTTCAAGACTCTTCGAGACGAGCGTCCTCTTCAGTGTTGGTGTGACGGCGGTACCCAGCGAGATTCTGCATCGCCTGCGATCTGAGCAGTGGTCTGCCAGACTTTGTGCTTCTCCCTGGTCGCTTCAGCGCTGAAAGAGTGAATTTCCTCCTCTCATTGAAAGAGCTGCACGCGCACGTCTTTTTAAAGACGGTTCGCCCGTGTTCTTCTGGGTGTGGTTGATTTCTGTCGTCATCTGATGGTCACGATCGCTGCTCTGTATGCCTGGGCATTTCAGCATGCAGCAGCAGCGTTCGTGGATGACTCATGTTCCTTCTGTGGGAACATGACCATCTCTACACTGAGGTCGAGACTCAATGATCTCACTTGAGTGAGAGTCCCGGTCCCCCCCGCTCGATCGGTTTCCTCCATAGGGGGCCCGTCGACCCGGGGACCTGGTGATTTTACGTGATGGTGTGGGACAAAGCCCCGACGATTCCTCGGGCCACACCTCCCGCCTCAGTGCGAGAGCCAGCGAGCGTTAGTTCGATTCAGTCGGTTGCTTCTTCGGTGGCACCGGCTGCTTCGGGCAGCGCTCCAGATGATGATGCGATGTCGATCACAGCATCACTAGGCGGGCTTGACTCCTCGGGAAGTGAGGATGCGGCCGCGTTGCCTCCCTCGGGAGCGTCAGCGCCGCCGTGTCTGATCCCGCGATGAGGGCCGTGCTATCTCGGGCGTCCGTGAGCATCGGGTGGGGGTGGAACTCCGCCCCATCCCGATCTCTCGCGGCTGAATAATTGGTTTTTGGGTAACGCTGCCGCCTTACGGCCACGGCCAACCCCAATTTCCTTTTTTCCCCGAGTTGCATGCGGAACTGACACGCACTAAAAAAAAAAAATATATAAATAAAATAATTAAAAAAAAAAAAAAAAAAAAGGCGTGCTTTAGTTCCCCGCCCTTCCTCCCCTCGGCGATGCGGCTGTCTGTGGGTACGCTGGGGCTCCCCCGGTCAACCGGCGGTTGCTCTCAGATGCCCCTCCAAAGCCTATGGGTTCTCGTCGTCTATGGCGGCGCGATTCTGTAGAGCGGCGGGACAGGCAGCCTCCGCCCTGCATAGGATGAGCACCTACAAAGCTAGCTGCTCAGGAATGTGCACGAGGAGGTGACGGACCAAGCGAGCTGCGAGCCTGCCGCCTACCTTGTCCTTAAACGGGTCACGGAGGCGGTCGCTCGCTCCCTTGGTCAGGTGATGCCCACCGCTGTGGTCCAGGAGCATCATATGTTCGGCGGTGCGGTCCAGGACTTTGCCCAGCACTTCTTGACCGCCTAGGAGCAGACGAAGGCGGTTTCTCTGCCCCGACGGCCAGCTGCTGCCTCCAACCAGCCGTCGGCTCGGACGCCTCCGCCAGCTCGCCGCCAAGGACGCCCCCCTGCGGCTCCCTTCCCTCCCACGCGGCCCCAGCAGCAGCCTTCAGCCGGTTCGCGTCGCGGAGGAGGCCACAGGTAAGCGTCCCCCCCCCCCTCAGGCCGTGTGCCCCGCTAAACGCCAGGCGAAGCGATGTTCCTGAGGCGGGCCGCTCAGTGATAGTGTCATGGTTTTTCTCAGGAGGCGGTGGCAGGGCCCCTCCTTCCCCGGTGGAGGGCCGGTGGAGAATCTTTTGTTCTAGCTAGCTCCCTGAGCTGGTTGAGGAAAAGCTGACACTGTCATGGAGCACACAGACTGGCATGAGCGCGCACGACGTCCATTGCGTCGCCCCGTTCATTCCTCTCTGTCTCGGAGGGCGCGGAAGGGTGCGTGTGTCGTCCCCGGGCTACGCCAATCCCTTCCCCCTCTGTCGCCAGACCCCCGGCAGAACAGACCCCCGTGGAACGCTCTGCCTTCCCTGGTCTCTTCTGTCGGGGAGCGGGTTTCGACGGTGCATCCGGACGGGGTAACTCCTGCACGCATGCCGGTCGACCCGCCTCGCTGCCCCTCCGGGGGGACGTCTGTGGTTCGCATGACCCCGTTGGCTCACTTCCTGGAAGCCTAGCTAGCGCTTCCCGGGGTCCCACTGGGTCATCAGAACGATCAGATTCGGCTACGCGATTCAGTTCGCACGGTCTCTTCCCCGCTTCAGGGGAGTTCGCTCCGCGATGTTTGGTGGCAATGCCCCAGTCTTGAGAGCGGAGATTGCGACCCTGCTGGCGAAGGGTGCAATCGAGACGGTCCCTCCAGCCGAGGTGAGGTCCGGGCTTACAGCCCCTACTTCATTGTCCCCAAAAAAGACCGGTGGGTTACGACCGATCCTGGACCTGCGCATTTTGAACCGTTCTCTCCATCGACTACCGTTCAAAATGCTCACGGCCAAACGCATTTTCGAATGTGTTCTGTATCAGGATTGGTTTGCAGCGATCGACCGGAAGGACGCGTACTTCCATGTCTCCATTCTCCCTCGACACAGACCGTTTCTTCGGTTTGCCTTCGAGGGCCAGGCATATCAGTACGCCGTTCTCCCAGTCGGGTTAGCTCTGTCCCCTCGCGTCTTCACGAAGATCGTCGAGGCAGCCCTTGTTCCCCTTCGCGAACACGGGGTTCGCACCCTGAACTATCTCGACGACTGGCTGATACTAGCACACTCTCGAGCTCGGGTTTGCGAACACAGAGACCTGGTGCTACGGCACCAAGCCCGTCTGGGCCTTCGGGTCAACCGGGAAAAGAGCAAACTTTGCCCCGTGCAGAGGATCTCTTTTCTCGGCATGGAGATAGACTCGGTCGCCATGTCCGCGCAGCTCACGACGAGCGCGCGCACTCACTGCTGGCTTGTCTTCGACAGTTCGAGGGCAAGAGTGCGGTTCAACTGAAACTATTTCAGAGGCTCCTGGGGCATATGGCATCTGCGGTACGCCGCTCGGTTTGCTTCATATGAGACCGCTTCAGCTGTGGCTTCGCGATCGAGTCCCGAGGTGGGCATGGCATCGCGGCTCGCTCCGAGTTCCAGTGACTCCGACGTGCCGCCGAACCTTCTTCCCGTGGTCGAACCTCAGCTTTTTACGGACAGGGTCCCTATTCAGCGAGTTTCCAGGCATCTCGTTGTCTCCACGGATGCGTCTACCACGGGTTGGGGTGCCATGTGCAATGGGCATGCAGCCGCGGGTTCCTGGACAGGAGCCCAGCGCCTCATGCACTTCAATTGCCTCGAGCTGTTGGCAGCACGGCTCGCCCGGCACCGCTTCCGAGCGTGCTCAAGGGCCAGCATGTGCTTGTCCGCTCAGACAACACTACGGCAGTAGCGTACATCTACCACCAGGGGGGGGTCTACGCTCGCGCCGGTTGTCGCAGCTCGCCCGCCACCTCTTGATATGGAGTCAGAAGCACCTGAGGTCCCTTCGTGCAGCTACATTCCTGGAGACCGGAACCGGGCAGCCGTCGAGCTGTCCCGGGCCCGTTCCATCTCCGGCGAATGGCGACTCCATCCCCAGTCGGTCCAGCTGATTTGGGACCAGTTCGGGGAGGCACAGATAGACCTGTTCGCCTCTCGGGGCTCGTCCCACTGCGCCCAGTTTATTCTCTGACCCGCGGCTCTCTCGGCTCGGATGCGCTGGCGCACAGCTGGCCACGGGGCCCACGCAAGTGTGCGTTCCCCCAGTGAGCCTCCTTGCACGGGTGTTGTGCAAGATCAAGGAGGACGAGGAGCAGGTCTTGCTGGTAGCCCCCTACTGGCCCACCAAGACGTGGTTCTCCGAACTCATGCTCCTCGCGACAGCACCTCCTTGGCCTATTCCTCTGAGACCGTACTCTCTCAGAGACGGGGCACTCTGTGGCACCCTTGTCCCGATCTTGGAGGCTGCACGTGTGGCTCCGGGACGGGACGAGGCAGGTTTGAGTTCGCTGCCACCTGCGGTGGCGGCAACCATCACTTCCACAAGAGCGTCGTCCACGAGACACCTTTATGCGTTGAAGTGGAACCTCTTCGTCAATTGGTGTTCTTCTCGCTGAGAAGACCCCCGGAGATGTTCGATCGGAGTCGTGCTTCCTTCCTGCAAGAGGGGTTGGAGCGTAGGCTGTCGCCCTCCACCCTTTGGATTTATGTCGCGGCCATTGCCGCGTCTCATGATGCAGTGAAAGGTAAGTCTATGGGAAGCATGACCTGGTCATCAGGTTCCTGAGGGGAGCGAGGGGGCTAAATCCGCCTCCCTCCCCTCCTGCCCTCTGGGGACCTCTCAGTAGACCTGGGTGCTCTGCAGAGGCCTCCCCTGGAGCCTTTGCAGTCGGTAGAGTTTTTGCCCTGTCCTTTGTGACAGCACTCCTGATTGCATTAGTCTCCATCAGGAGAGTAAGGGACCTGCTCGCACTCTCTGTTGACGAAGTGTGCCTGGAGTTCGGGCCGGCTTACTCTCACGTATTCCTGAGACCCCGGCCTGGATATATGCCCAAGGTTCCTACCACTCCCCTCCGGGACCTGGTGGTGAACCTGCAAGCGCTGCCCCTGGAGGAGGCAGACCCAGCCTTGGCACTGCTCTGTCCGGTACGTGCTCTCCGCACCTATGTCGACAGAACGCAGTGTTTCAGGACCTCAGACCAGCTCTTTGTCTGTCATGGGGGGAGCCAGAAGGGAAGGGCTCTCTCAAAGCAACGGCTGTCCCACTGGATAGTGGATGCCATTGCTTTGTCTTACCAGCAGCAAGGCCTTCCGTGCCCCCTTGGTGTGACGGCCCATTCCACTCGGAGTGTGGCCTCCTCTTGGGCTTTAGCGCACGGCGCCTCGCTAACAGACATCTGCAGAGCTGCAGGCTGGGCGACACCCAACACCTTCGCCAGATTCTATAATCTGCGAATTGAGCCGGTATCCTCTCACGTACTCGTTTCGGCCAGTTCTGGATCCGCTCAGGTGTCTTCGCTTGCTCGCCACTCCACTCCCCGGACTGGATAAGTGCGATATTTCCTCAGTTCTTCCATTGAAGCCTTGAGTCCTCCAGCACCGACGATGCGGGCACCACTGCTGTGGCCCTGGATGCTGGCTAGGTGCCTCCATGCGTACGGTTCCCCCTTGGTAACCGTCTCATGTGTATTATCCACTGTAAGCCTCTCTGAGCATGTGTCTTCCCTTGGCAAGCCATCTGCCACCCCTGGAGCTGAAATTAGTAGCCACCTGCGGTTGGTGCTCCAGTGATTCCATATGTGTTCCTATGTGGCCATATGTGTATTCGTAAGTCCTCCCTTCGGTAGGCAGCTGGTAGCATGTCCCCTTCGGGATATGTTTCCCAGTGTACCTTGGTAATCCTGTGTCTAAGTCGGATCCCCTAAGGAAAACAGGTAAGGCTCGGGGGTTCAGACTTTCGCAGGGCACTGGAAGACAGCCTGAAGTTGGCGTGATGGCACAGACCCCCAATCTCCGTCACTTCTGACGTAACTCGAAGTGACTACGAAAGGGAACGTCTCGGTTACGTATGTAACCCTCGTTCCCTGAGTAGGGAACGGAGACGTTACGTCTCCCTGCCACTTCTGCTGTATCGCTGGGTAGATGCCGAGTTCAGTCTTGGCTCCTCAGCGAAGACATACTGCGGTTGCGTTCACTTCCTCCTTTTATACTCACGGAGTAGGGCGGAGTACGCTATGCAAATTTCCGCAGCCCCAAGGCATTGCATGCCATTGGCTCGTGTTTAAATACTCGAAGAGGATTGGCTTTCTATGAGAAACCCCCAATCTCCGTCACTTCTGACGTAACGTCTCCGTTCCCTACTCAGGGAACGAGGGTTACATACGTAACCGAGACGTTTTGGCGCTTGTAAATGTTAGACGACAGATCCCTAGCGCACATGAACCGATCATCTCTACTAGCTAACGTTAATGGTAAAAGAACGAACACTGTTGAAAGATATGTTACAACTTACCAAAATGTATTCCTCATGCATAATATCGACCAATCATTTATTTAACTCATCCCTGAACTGAAATTTAGTAGTGGGATGTATTTCCACACGACATCACGACATAACATCAGGTTCAAGTACACACAAGCCGGCGCGACTTACTCGTGTTACTGCAGTTTGGCTGGTGGTAACGTTGCCCGCCTGCATACCGCCTCCCATGGCCGAAACTGGTATTACGACACCTGCCGGGCCGGGGCTAATAATTTAGCATGCTAATTTAGGTTATATCTCGGCAACACTATAACTTGCCAGTTTTTTAATGACATCAATGCACTTATTTCTTCTCATTCTTTTGATGTGTGTAGCTAATTTTTTGGATATTTTTACCTCAATTATTCCATATGGCACCTTAAACCACCTCATGTGAGTGTTTGCAATTCATTTCGCTGCGAGAAGCTATAGCACCGTGAATGGGGCTTGAGTGAGCTTGAGCGCGTTGTGAGTGAGGGTGCGGGTGCCAGATCCCGTGTTGCCAGATCCACATAATGGAAAGGTGATGTATCGGGACTTGTTTTTTGGATTAATTTCACACTTTAGGACGTTATTAAAGTGGTTCGGAGTATATTAATCTTATTTCCAAACACAAGCTTTGAACTTATTTCGGATTTTTGTATAATTTCTGTTTTTGTTAGTTTTTGCTTGTTTTTCGTAGCAATATCTGGCAACATTGTTCTGTCGGCATTAATAAAAAAAAGCTCAGACTGACTGTAGACAAACTGTAATTGCTTTTAGGAAGATACGAACGTAATGATCATTGTGACGTGTAAGAATCTGTAAGAAATGTATAACACTATCAAAAACAATAGTATAAGCCTAGATATTTCAGAATGAAATGTGCCAAATACTGGCCAGTAGGAACAAGGCAGATGCTGTTTAGTTAACCTTTCACAAAGTCATCATAAAAACATTAATTGAAGCAGTGTTTCTAGTAGTCCACACCATTTTCGTGTTTCTTCTGTGGATTTCCTCAGCTTCTGATTGGTCAAGTTCAGATAGATCGACAAATCGGCTCATTCAACCGCACACACCTCACGAATGCAAGCCGGCAGCTCCCGAACTTTTTCGCCATGCTTAAAAATTATCGGGAGGTCGAGAGGTGCTTGGCTCGGCTCGTATCTTCCTCGCACACGATACGAGCCGCGACATGCGAGCATAACCGATTTACACGCGATTTCTCCCGAGTGAAAAAAATCATCTGCGAGCTCGTAAAACAGCAAAGAATTGCACCGTGTACGCCCCCCTTAAAGGGTTAGTTCATCCAAACATGAAAATTCTGTCAGTATTTACTCACCCTTATGTTGTTCCTACCCCGTAAGACCTTCGTTCATCTTCGCAACACAAATTTAAATATTTTTGATTAAATCTGAGCGCTGGATCACTCTTGCATACTAGTCCATAGGCTTCTTGAGGGATTGAAACTTGCCGGCCTTGAAAAGTTATTAAAGGCATCGTTAAAATAGTCCAAGTGACTTCAGTGGCTCAATCTTAACTTTATCAAATGACGAGAACACTTTTTGTTTGCAAAAATCAACAAAAACGACTTTATTTCAACTATTCATTTACTTCTCGCTCTGCCTCGAGTTAGGTTACTAGTTTAACTGCGTAAGCTTCTGTTATTGTACGTCACACGCATCACACACATGACCAGCGTCGGCCAATAGTGAGCCTACCTGTGACGTAGCCCTACGCTATCACACTACGTTAACTGACTAGAGGCTCATAGAGAAGGAAGTGAATAGTTGAAATAAAGTCGCTATTTTTGTTTATTTTGCACACATAAAGTATTCTCGTCCCTTGATAAAGTTAAGATTGAACCACTGAAGTCACCTGGAAGTCACTTAAATAGGTGAAGTCACCTATTTTAACGATGTATTTAATAACTTTTCGAGGCCGGCAAGTTTCAATTCCTCGAAGCCTATGGACTAGTATGCAGGAGTGATCCAGCTCTCAGATTTCATCAAAAATATCTTAATTTGTGTTCCGAAGATGAACGAAGGTCTTACGGGGTTGGAACAACATGAGGGTAAATACTGACAGAATTTTCATTTTTGGGTGAACTAACCCTTTAAAGCCAACAAGCAGTATTCCATGATCATATATTTATATATACAATATTAATATTTTATATTGTAATATTTTTATTTTCAATATTTGGCATGTTTGTGTGCTGCTTCGCGTCCCTATGTGAGTAATAAGAAAAGTGTATGTGCGCGTTGTGGACCCGCCTATAAGCGCACATTACTAACGCACCCTTTAAAGGGGTCATGAACTGGCTTTTTAAATTTTATTATATTGTTGTCTGAGGTCAACTTATGACGTTCGCTTGGTTTTTGCATTCAAAAACATCAAAATGAATAAGTAATAGGCTATTTTCTACCCCTTTTTTGAGCATAGCTGAAAAACACTCTGTTTTTATGGGCATCTCGCACTGAAGACTTGGAAGTAAACGCCCACTGCTGTGAGTGGATCAACTAATCATTATACCATTTTTCATATTATGAGTTCCCATTCAGGGAACTTCGAGCTGCGTGTAAACGCCGTGGGAACGCCTCTGCGTGATGAAGTCATGAAGGGCTCCGCCCTTTCTCTGCCCTTACCTGGTAGATCCAGTGCCTCAGATCTCGGTGCGGGGGTCCGCATTGCGGTTTCTCCTGCCCGGGCTGAGGCTCCATCACTTCAATTATCCAGTTCTGAGGAGCTGGATGTTGAAAGTGTGGATGCAGAGTCGATGGACTCAGTGGAGATCGGGGACTCGCCATCCCGGTCTCCCGCGAATGTAGAGCTGATGGAGGTTTTTACTCGGGCTGTGGAAAAATTAAGCATTGAATGGCCAGTTGAGGAACAAGAGTCGAGAGTTAAGAGTAAAATGGATGAGAGATTTTTAGCGTCACACTCACTACCTCCGCGCTGGTGTTTGCCCTTCTTTCCCGATCTACACACCGAGGTGTGTAGATCGTGGAACAAACCAGTGACAGCTAGAATACTGACACACCAAACCACTATGTATTCCAATATTGCTGGGTCTAGGAGGCAGGGTTATGGGACGATGCCGAGGATGGAGGAAGTTTTGGCGAGCCATCTTTCTCCTGAGACGGCATCGTCTTTTAAAACACCGGCGTTGCCCACCAAGCCACTCAGAAATACTTCGGTTTTGGTGGGCAAAGCTTATTCAGCGGCGGGACAGGCAGCATCTTGCTTGCATACGATGGCCATTCTCCAGGCGTATCAAGCAGATCTGCTGAAGGATATGAGCGAGGGGGAGGTCCTCAGCACTGACGTGATTAAAGAGCTGCGTCAGGCGGCAGATATTTCTCTCCATGCCACCAAGGAGACGGCCAGATCAGTCGGCCATTCTATGGCAGCCCTGGTGGCCAAATCTGGCTAATATAAAGGAGAGAGATAAAGCTTTTCTCCTGGATGCGCCGCTGTCGACCGAAGGTCTTTTTGGTGGTTCTGTGAACGCGGTAATTGAGAGATTCCAAGAAGGAAGAAAGCAGGCAGCGGCGCTCCAGAAATGTCTCCCCCTCCGTACTCATCCTTCTGGGGCTGCTGGGCGAGAGCAGCCCCGCCCGTCGTGTTCCTCGCATAGGGCGCAGCAGAAGAAGAGCGTCGCGTCTCGGGCTCCTCCCCAGCAAAACTGGGCCGAGACGCGGCGTTCTCAGGCGAGGTCTTCCCAGGACAGAACCGATCTGAGGACGGTTATTGTCGCCAGGAAGGCTTCGTCGAAGAAGCCCTGACGCCACTGGTGTCAGGCTGCTGAGGGTGGTCCCCACCGTGAGACAGAGGTGTTCGCCGCTGTATCCGGCGCCCGCTCTCTCGGTGCCCTCAGGGGTCCGTTCTGCCAACCCTGCCTGTAATGGGGGGCGCAGACGGTCCCAGCGAGCGATTTCCCGAGGGGCGCTCGTTTGCTTCGAGGAGCGATACAGAACGGTCGTTAAACCCTGCCTGTGCGCGGTCACAGGGCGCTGTTTCTGTTTTAACCAGTTAACCTTCGGGCAACCGACGGCGCTCTGAAGCCCTCCCCCCCCCCACTAGTTTAATGTTTATGAATGGATTTAACATGAAAGAAGATCATTAATCTTGGCAAACTATATATAATTTTAAAGGTCTAAGCCTCTGGCATCGATGTCAGTGCACTGTTTTTCGATGGAAAGCTTATAACAAATGTATTTCTTGCATTTAGGTAAGCAGTACACATAAAAACGCACGTAAACAAAAACGGAGTACTCACCATTATTTTGTAATAACGGGCGAGACACGCATCCACTGTTAAAAATTCCAGATTGAATGGAAAGCTGAGGGTCCACTGAATAACATCCCATAGAGCATTTTTTGTCCAAAGAAAAAATAATGTTGTAATATCCATGGTTATTCCTTTGTTTACATCGCGTTTCTTCAGGGTGAATATCATGCGGTTTTGTTATGCAATAAAATAGTCCATAGAAAACAGACTCCCGGTAGCAGACCCTTATATGGGTGTGTTGCTTAGAGTGTAATGAACAAATTACGACCGCGCACACACACACAAATACAAAGATAAGCGATATCTAGTTCAAAATATGCAAACACTGCAGTCCGTTTTTTTGACGTCATGATATGCACATCATATCATTCTGTCTTTACAACGAAATCCAATAAAAGAAACGACATGATATGACTGATAAAACATGTAGCCAACCAGTGCACGATTCCAACGATGCCCGGGAAGTTTGAATTTCTCACACGAACATATGTTTTTATTTGCTCTCCGTCCGGTAGAGGAGCTAAACTTCAGGCTCTGCAAAACCACAGCCACACCCACCGCTGTCATGTTTTGACAGGGCTGCTATAGCTAAGAGCTAAGATAACAAGCTAAGAGGTAGCTAATCAACAAACATCTGTTCGTGCAGACATGCAGACTGTCATAAAATGATTTGTCAAAAGAAGTATTTTGCTGAAGTAGTTATTCGAGATCACTCGAAGATGGATTATGTCGACATTGATGAGAAGATGAGTGATGAGAAGATCGTGACGACGGTGATTATGCTTGAGGGCGGAAAAGATTATCCAATTTTCGGTGAGTTGCTTTATACATAACTTATGTAACATGCACACATTATACGTATGTGTGTATGTGTGTGTGTGGGTGGGTGAGAGAGAGAGAGAGAGAGTGTTTGGTTTCCAGTTGTTTCATACGGAAAATGCATTGTGTAAAGTTGTGTCTGAAAAGATTATGCTACTTTATATGCATTTATTTATTTGTATATGTATTTATATGCGTTGTACGGTTATGCAGTTGTTTGCCGTTTTTTTCTGGCACATGTGGTGTGCTATCTGAAGGATGGAGGGGCTGGACACCTGTGCAATATACATTTTTTCCTAGCACACATACTGTATATTTTTACAGTCTAATATACATAATATTTATAGTACAAATGCAAATATTTGTACTGTAAATATGATGTATGTTGTACTGTAAATGTATATGTTGTATATGTGTATATATATATATATATATATATATATATATATATATATAGTTTTTTTTTTTTTGCAGAAATTGGTGGGAAGAATTGCAGAAAATATGTGCTGTATAGGAAGGAGTTGTATGCTTTCAAAATGGCACATTCCTGTCTGATGGCCGGCCATCAGTGTGATTGTTGGTTCTTTGTCTGGTCATCCATATGAATGCTGTCTATATCACTGGCCATTGATTGTTGATTGAATGGATGAGCTTTAGTACGAATGCTGTGTAAACGACTGCCCATCAGTTTGATTGTTGAATGAATGGCCAGCTATATAGAAACTAAACAGAATTATTTACTTGACATGCAGTGCTAATTATCTTTCCATTCTTTCCCATGCAACAGCCATCAAGTTGAATCTTCAAATGATGAATGGCATCCAAGCACCAGCCAGAGATGCAAGCTCTCAGTTTCTTCACTATTCTTCACTTTTTCCATACTTTTCAGAACATTGCAATTGACCAGAGGATGGTGGCATCAAAAGCTAGGAATGGACTAAAGCAATATATGAAGGCCAAGCCAACAAAGTACAGTATTTATATCACTTGTATTTTCTATTGCAAAGAACCTCAGTTATTTATTTTTTATATTTCATAATATTTTACTTATGTATTTTACATATATATATTTTTGTTCTGTTGTGCAAATAAATCACTTGCATAAAGTCTAATGGTTGTGTGTATTATTTTATAATTGCATTATTTTATGAATTGACTGAAATAGCTTGCAGTGCCCTGCATAACATTTGGTCATTAGGTTGCTTTTTGATGTATCCAAGGAGGTTTCTTGGTACCTGGACATAGTCTTGGAAAAAATATTGTAGGAATCTCATTTTTCATAATATCTTCCTCAAATTTGAAATATAAACTGATGAGACTTATGTCTTTCAATAAATTACCTAACTGGATTCCTACAGGTTTGTTTTCATTTATTTTTACATGAAATTGTAAAATATTACATGCAGTATAAATTATCTTCAAGACACTTTAAATTCAATAACTTTTTGTCTGTGTAAGTTTTTTCAACTTTAACAGTTGGGTAATACACTCTAAAGTGTCTTCTTTTTAAACATGTCTAAATTGTGCATGTAGTGCAAATAGTTGAGCATCTGCAAATATTTTAGTTTGGGCATGTTATTTCTGGGGATGTGCCTCAGGCAGGGGGAGGGAGAAAGGGAACTGACATAGTCTTGGAAAAAAGTTTGCAGGAACCCCATTGTTCATTATATCTTCCTCAAATTTGAAATATAAACTGATGAGACTTGTGGCTTTCAATCCTTTATCTATCTGAATTACTCCAGGTCTATTTTTATATATTTGTACATGAAATACTAAAACATTTTTGTGGCGCACATTATTTTTGAGGCACTTTTAACTTTTATAACTTTTTTTCTGTTTGAGCATTATCAAATCTGATTGATTGTTAGTAGAGTCCCAACTGTCTTCTTTCCAAAGATACCTTAATTGTGCCTGTGGTACACTGTTCTCAGGAGCTGTATTTATTGTTATCCAGGCATGTCATTTTCAGCTGTGAGCCCCCTTGTGGAGCTGAAGGTTAACAGGTTAAAAACTACTCCAGAGGCCAGTCTCGAGAGACTGGTACCCTTAGTAGAATTTCTGGTAGAATGGGGAAGTCTTCCAAATATATCTCGTTGGGTCCTGCAGACTATCGAACGCGGGTACGCGATCCAGTTCAGGTCGCGTCCACCTCGTTTTCGGGTGGGTTTTGCCCACAGTGGTGACCCCCGAGCAGGCTTTGGTTATGGAACAAGAGGTGAAAGCTCTGTTACTGAAGGGGGCGATAGAACGAGTTCTTCCTCCCGACAGAGAGCTCGGGTATTACAGCCGGTACTTCATTGTTCCAAAGAAGGATGGGGGGCTGCGTCCGATTTTAGACCTGCGCCTCTTAAATCGGTCAGTAGGGAAGCTCAAGTTCAAAATGCTAACTCTCAAGCAGATCGTGTCACAGATCAGGTCCGAGGACTGGTTCGTCACGATAGACCTAAAAGACGCTTACTTCCATATCTCCATCCTTCCGCAACATTGGAAGTTCCTGAGGTTCGCTTTTGGGGGCGAAGGGTACCAATATCGGGTTCTTCCATTCGGCCTAGCATTATCTCCTCGAACCTTCACGAAATGCATGGACGCGGCTTTGGCCCCGCTGCGTCTCCAGGGCGTTCGCATTTTAAATTACATCGACGATTGGTTGATTCGGGCTCAATCGAAGCATCAGGCGATTTGGCATCGAGATGCCGTCCTCGCCCACATCAGAAGGTTGGGGTTGAGACTCAACGCCAAGAAGAGTGTGCTGTCGCCAGTTCGGCGTACCACTTTCCTAGGCGTGGTATGGGATTCAACGACGATGCAGGCACGTCTGTCGCCGGCTCGTATAGCCTCGATTATCTCAACTGTCAAGCAAGTGAAGCTAGGCCAGTCACTCACTGTAAAGGAATTCCAGAGAATTCTGGGTCTGATGGCAGCAGCATCCAACGTGTTACCGTGCGGCCTGCTGTACATGAGACCACTACAGTGGTGGCTCAGGGCCAAGGGGTTCTCCCCGAGGGGAAACCCGCTCCGCAAGATCAAGGTCACGCAACGTGGTCTCCGTGCCCTGGCTATGTGGAAAGAACCTTGGTTCCTGTCCCTGGGACCTGCGCTGGGAGCCCCGTGTCGCCGGGTAACGGTGACGACGGATGCCTCTCTCACGGGTTGGGGAGCGATCATGAGTGGTCGCTCGGCCCGCGGGCTGTGGCAGGACCATCATCTCCTGTGGCATATAAATTGTCTAGAGATGATGGCGGTGTTTCAGGCTCTGAAACACTTTCTCCCAGACCTCAGAGATCATCATGTTCTGGTCCGGTCAGACAACATGTCTGTGGTCTCTTACATAAACCACCAGGGGGGTCTGCGCTCACGTCCATTGTACAAGCTGGCGCGCCAGATCCTGTTGTGGTCCCAGGGGAAACTTCGGTCGCTGAGAGCGATTTATATCCCAGGATACTTAAATCGGGGAGCAGACATCCTGTCGAGGCAGGGGCCGAGGCACGGGGAGTGGAGACTTCACCCTGAGGTGGTGGAGCTCCTTTGGAGGCACTTCGGTCGGGCCGAAGTGGACCTCTTTGCATCCAGGGAAAATTCACACTGCCCCCTGTGGTTTTCCCTGAGTCCTCCAGCTCAATTGGGGCTGGATGCGTTGGTGCAGGAGTGGCACCACTCCTTTGCTCTGCTCCCAGGGGTTCTGGAAAGGATTCGCCAGGAAGGGGTCAGTGTACTTCTGGTGGCCCCCTATTGGCCAACCAGGGTATGGTTTGCGGACCTGATTTCCCTTCTCGAGGGTCCTCCTCTGGAGATTCCGGTCAGGAGGGACCTTCTGTCTCAAGCAGACGGGGGGATACTCCACCCCCTTCCGGAACTGTGGAGGTTGTGGGCTTGGCCTCTGAGGGTGCCCAGCTCATAGATTCAGGTCTCTCGACTGAGGTCGTGGAGACCATCCTCCAGTCCAGAGCCAAATCCACGAGGAAGTTGTATGCCTTGAGGTGGAAACTGTTCACCTCTTGGTGTGGAGAGCGGCAGTTGGATCCAGTTAACTGCCCGTTGCCGGCAGTGCTGGAATTCCTTCAGGAACGCTTCTCCACAGGGTTATCGTACTCCACACTAAAGGTGTACGTGGCGGCCCTATCCGCCTACCATGTCCCTTTGAGTGGAGCTTCTCTCGGGAGACATCCCCTGGTAACCCGTTTACTTCGTGGTATCCTGAGGCTGAGGCCGGTAGTGCGTACGAGGGTACCGACCTGGGATCTAGCGGTTGTGTTGGAGGGGCTCTGTTTAGCCCCTTTCGAGCCCATTGAAGAGGTGCCTGACAAATTTGTCACTCTCAAGACTATCTTTCTCCTAGCCATTTCTTCCCTAAAGAGAATTGGAGATGTTCAGGCACTGTCGGTTTCCCCCTCGTGCTTGGAATTTGCTCCCGGTATGGCGAAGGCTTTCATCCTCCATAGACCGGGGTATGTTCCTAAGGTTCCAACTACGGTTGTCAGACCTTTAGTGCTACAGGCCTTCTGTCCTCCTCCGTTTTTGACACCAGACCAGGAGAAACTAAACCTGCTCTGCCCGGTGAGGGCCTTAGACGCTTATGTCCACAGAGCTGCCCTGTGGAGGAAATCAGAACAATTATTTGTCTGCTTTGGGCCTCCTAATAGAGGTTCTGCGGCGTCGAAGCAGAGGATGAGTAAGTGGGTGGTCGAGGCCATTTCACTTGCTTATGAGGCCTCCGGTCAGCCTTCTCCCTTGGCTGTCCGGGCTCATTCAACCCGGAGTATGGCTGCCTCTAAGGCGTTATTATCAGGAGTTCCCTTGTGTGACATCTGTGAGGCGGCAGGATGGTCTTCACCGCACACATTTGTGAAGTTTTACCATCTGGACTTCAGCTCCACTCTAGGCTTGCCGCGATAGACGGTGTTGACGGTGTTACCGTTTTAAGCCCCATCACCGGTGACATCACTTTCCCACCGTGACACCGCGATGTCTTGACTTTTTTTTTTAAAGTATTCGTTTTTGCTAAAATATTTATTTGAATTAATTAAAAATAATAATTTTCAATTATTTAGTTCTGAAGAGAGCATTATAATTAAAAATGAACTGCGCAACGCGTGCCGTCACGTCACAGATCAGCAAGCATCAGGATTCCATTTAGCACGTGTGGAGACGAGAACGAGTCAAATTACAGAAAAGCAAGATAATGACGGAAGATTTGGTGTCAAAACGCAATGCAAAAGCGCCTGTTTGGCAATATTTTGGCCAATATAAATTAATGTTAATAAATGCCAATTTATAGTGTTTTACTTTTTTTTAGAGTGCTGTCATTTATGTAGGCCAAGGTCCTTTTTAAAGTTTTTATTTTATATTTGTCTCTTTTTATTTGGTTTTATCTTATTTAAACTTTGTTTAATTTATTTAGGCCTATTTTGTTTTCTTATTCGTTAATAAACGTTTTATTTTTTTTGGGCCCACAGTTTGCCGATTTTCACTTTTTTCAGCCTATGCATGGGGTTATTTTTATTCGTTCGTTATGCTAATAAAAGTTCTGTCTATATTTTATTCGTTTATTATTCTAATAAAAGTGCTGTCTAAATAAAAGTTTATTGTCAGCGCGTTTTTTTTTTTTTTTTTTTTTTTGTCCATTCCAGCAATTGACGCTGAATTGCAATTGACGCTTATTTCGAAAGTGAAAGTATGTCATTTATGTAGGCTAAGGTCCGTTTTGAAGTTTTTATTTTATATTCGTCTCTTTTTAATTGGTTTTATCTCATTTAAACTTTGTGTAATTTATTTAGGCCTATTTTATTTTCTTATTCGTTAATAAACGTTTTATGGTTCTTATTTGTTTGGGCCCACATTTTGCCGATTTTCACTTTTTTCAGCCTATGCATGGGGTTATTTTTATTCGTTCGTTATGCTAATAAAAGTCTATAAATAAAAGTTTTATTATCAGCGAGTTGTTTTTTTGTCCATTCAAGCAATTGACGCTTATTTCGAAAGTGAAAGTATAACGCACACGCATTTAAAAGCTATTTAACCCCCCCCGCCCTGCCCTCCACGGTGACACCGGGATTACCGGTGTTGTCACACGTCGATTAACCGGTGGGAAATTTTCCTCACCGCGGCAACCCTACTCCACTCCAGGGGCGCAGATGCTTTCGTCGGAATGTGCACTCTGATTTTCATACAACGGACACCTGCTCGCATGGCGGCGTTGGTATTAGCGTTCCCACGGCGTTTACACGCAGCTCGAAGTTCCCTGAATGGGAACGTCTCTGGTTACGTATGTAACCTTAGTTCCCTGAAGGGAACGAGACGCTGCGTGTCTGTGCCAAACTCCCAGCATGCCCGTGAGCGCTTGCTTCAGTCCTATCAGAAGCTGTTGCGCTTGTGTTTCGGGGATGCTTTATAGTTTCCTGGACGATACGTCACCCCGCCTATGACGTTCCGTCTCGCCATTGGACAGATTTCATACGTGCTTCATGACTCATCACGCAGAGGCGTTCCCACGGCGTTTACACGCAGCGTCTCGTTCCCTTCAGGGAACTAAGGTTACATACGTAACCAGAGACGTTTTAACTCACTCGTCGGTGCACTGGGGAAAATTGTTTTGAAAACGTCCAAATGTTGTAAAAATGTTGTAAAATGGCAACCGGAATGATTCGCCCATACATGTTCGACCCAGAGTCCGTGTGTTGCACCATTCCTGTCAGATCCAATATAGACGGCACAGTACTGTTCTTTAATCTTAATTGGTCTGCAAATCCAGTCTTGTTTACAAAACAATCCTCAGTGAAATGAAGCGAACAGACGGACAATGTTTTACCCTCATCAGCTGGAACGTCAAAAAAAAATTAAAGTTTAACCATGCAGTCCTATTGGAATCCAGAGGAAGCTTATGCAGCGACTGTCTTCTTCCACAATCAGGCACTGCACAATATTCTGTATTGCTCGGTAGCTCGATCCGGTTTGTCATCACGAGGTAAGCCTATGTTATTTAGCTATGTGTGAATGCGCGAATCGGTGGGCGGGGCTAAACTGGCTGTGTTGATCCTCTTCTCCTGCAGGGGTGGTGTTTTATCGTCTTTGACGTCATAGTTCCTCACTTTGAAAAACGAGTCGTTTGCTGAGGCTGGTGTCAATAAACGCTTTCATTGGACTAACAAGGACGTTTTCAGTTCTGAAACTTAGATTTCCCAGTTCATCACCCCTTTTAAAAACAAAAACAAAATATTGCGCCATTGACTATAGACTAGATTTCAGTTGGTCAATGGCGCAGTCTATGCCTCAAAATAGCAACACGCCAACAATGCACCTGAACACACATCGTTTTCAGACTAGCCCGCTTATGGGTGCACAAATGGGTGCAAATCCATTTGCTATTTAAACAACATGGCTCAGGACATGAAAATGATAACCGAGTCGGACAGAAACTAGCATAAAACACTTGATGTACAATAACAACATATTTCCCCAGGTGATTATTCACAAGTTTTCTGAAATATTTAAATATGATATGAGTCATTATCTAATGAAATATGCACTAATTTGCACACATTTCAGAACAGAAATCTGAACACTGGATAAAACCAGTTCCAAAATTCTTGTTTTATTTTGTTGATATGTAAGAGTTTAAGTTTTTTACAGAGGGGATTTTGGATATCTATTTTTATCACTCCATAAATCAGAAAATACTCTTAACAGAGACTGAAAAAAACGTCATGTTTTAGGAGTAAAATATTATAATAATCAGGTGAATAGAATGTGAGCAAACTGCTCTGTTAAATCCATCATAATATGGATAGGAGTAAAACTGTTAAGTTTCTTGTATGTTAGTAATGAAGTCGAGATTTCGACTATCCCATCCTTTAAAGCAATGTAGTATAATTGAAATTTTCATGCTTAAAAGATGAATTGGAACAAAATAAACAATTAAATGTGTATTTTGGATGCTTTCTTTCCACTAGTCTAAAAGAAGGAATGTCATGGAAGCAAAATAGCATAAAATCTCAAAATTTGAAAAAAATCTGGTTTTGGCTGCAGTGTCTGTGCCTTAAATAATTGGCAACACTTTACAATAAGGTTCATTAGTTAACTACATTATTTAACATGAACTAAGAATGAACAATACTTCTTCAGCATTTGTTAATCTTTGTTAATGTTAATTTCAACATTTACTAATCCTTTATTATCCTTTATCCTAAATCTTGTTACATTAGTTAATGCACTGTGAACTAACATGAACAAACAATGAACAGCTGGATTTATATTAACTAACGGAAATAATGTAAAATATTATGTATTGCTAAATAAATGTAATTGCTCATGGTTAGTTCATGTTAGTTAATACATTAACTAATGTTTAATAAATGAACCCTTATTGTAAAGTGTTACCAAATTATTTGTTGTTAGATTAAATTATTTTTACGCTTTTCCTTATTTACGTAAAATAAGGGACATTTATATCCACAATCTCAGAGCTTGTCATGATGCATTCTGGGATTGCTTTACCCATGAAGGTGAGACACTACTGGCAAAAACAGTTTTTTTTTTCCATGCATTTCTTTTTTTTGGGAAAGAAAGTGGAAAGAAAACATCCAAAATACACTTAAGTGCATCTTTTGTAGCACTCAATTTGCATTTTTAGATTTCAATTACAGTACATATCTTTAAAGGCTGTTTTCTCAAAATGAGTTTTTTTTTTCTCCTGCACCGAGTCAGAAATCTGTACTTTAGTAGCACTTACATGCACCAAACTTTACAGTTTTATTCCTTTGAATATTCTGAAGGTTTTTACTAAGAGGTTTGTTCATATACAATTTGCCTTGTAACACTTTAGGTTTCATTAAAGCAGCACTCTGTAGTTTTTTCAACCTTTATAATATTTTTCCAAAACCCTTGAGATGGTACATCGACTCGTACATAGGTTGAAGAGCGGGTAGGAACCTGAACACAAAAAGAACTGCAAAATTCGACTGCTTTATGGCATACATCACTTCCCCCACTTCCTCAAATTCCAATTTGAATTTTTTTTTTCTTTTTTACCTCTGTATGTTTTCATGGCTGAAGCAGCAAGTAAAACCAAATGAGAAGCGTCAGAAACAGAGCGCGCGCGATCAGTTTACTGTTGGTAATGTGTTGTGCAGCTTCGCCCCTCGCTACATCCAATGTAGACTGCATTGCTTTCTTTTGAGGGCACTTAAGACGCTCAAGCATCCCCGTAGAGCCGGGGCGGGCAGCTCGCATCAGCTCGAGACGTGAAAGTACTGATTACTGAGTTTGGTAGGGGCTACATTCTTGCAAGTAAATTATACATGATTAGACAGACAAAATAATCGGTCGGGATAACTATCCTATGTCTGCAGGCTGATAGTCATGTTTGTTACTTATTTTTCTGGTGAAAGTGTCTTGCCTCAGCCTTTACGACAGTAGTAGAAGACAATATAGGGCATTTCAGATTGTTTGTAAACAATAGGCACCGCGATACTTCCGGGTGGCAGAACGCGAGCGGCTTCTATTCAGTCGACCACTGAACAGTTATACATGGTTAAAATCATTGTTGTTGATCAAAGTGGAAACGATAGCGAAAACATGTTGTGTTTGGGGTTGCGCCACCAGATATATACAGCAAAAGGTGTAGGTTCCCTTTCGTAGTCACTTCGAGTTACGTCAGAAGTGACGGAGATTGGGGGTTTCGCATAGAAAGCCAATCCTCTTCGAGTATTTAAACACGAGCCAATGGCATGCAATGCCTTGGGGCTGCGGAAATTTGCATAGCGTACTCCGCCCTACTCCGTGAGTATAAAAGGAGGAAGTGAACGCAACCGCAGTATGTTTTCGCTTCGGAGCCAAGAGAACCTCTTCACTCCTGAAAGCTATTACAAGACTCTTCGAGACGAGCGTCCTCTTCAGTGTTGGTGTGACGGCGGTACCCAGCGAGTTTCTGCATTGCCTGCGATCTGTGCAGTGATCTGCCAGACTTTGCGCTTCTCCCTGGTCGCCTCAGCGCTGAAAGAGTGAATTTCCTCCTCTCTGTAAAAGAGCTACACGCGGCACGTCTTTTTAAAGACGGTTCGCCCGTGTTCTTCTGGATGCGGTCGATTTCTGTCGTCATCTGATGGTCGCGATCGCTGCTCTGTATGCCTGGGCATTCAGCATGCAGCAGCAGCGTTCGTGGATGACTCATGTTCCTGCTATGGGGACATGACCATCTCCACACTGAGGTTAAAAAAAAAAAAAAAGATATATATATATATATAAAATAAATTATATTTTATATATAGAATATATATTTTTATATAGATATAAAAAAAAAAAAAAATCTCACTAGAGTGAGAGCCCCGGTCCCCCTTACTCGATCGGCTTCCTTCACGAAAGGGGGCCCGTCGACCGGGGACCCGGCGAATTAACGGTGACGGTGTGGCATAAAGCCCCGACGATTTCTCGGGCCACACCTCCCGCCTCAGTGCGTGAGCCAGCGAGCGTTAGTTCGATTCAGTCGGCTGCCTCTTCAGTGGTACCGGCTGCTTCGAGCAGCGCTCCAGATGATGATGTGATGTCGATCGCAGCATCACTAGGTGGGCTACAGTCCTCGGGAGATGAGGATGCGGCTGCGCTGCCCCCTTCGGGAGAGCCAGCGCTGCCCGTGTCGGATCCCGAGCTGACGGCATGCTGTCTCAAGCCGCTGGGAGTATTGGGTTAGAGTGGCATCCTCCATTCTCCCCCGATCTCTCACGGAGGGATAATTGGTTTTTGGACAAAGCTGCCGCCGCGAGGCCACGGCCAACTCCATTGCCTTTTTTCCCCCGAGCTGCATGCGGAGTTATCGCGCTCTTGGGGGACTCCTCTGTCCACTCGAGAGCGCGATCTCTCCCCCGCCTTTCCCCCCTCGATGGGGGGGCCGCCCGTGGGTGCACTGGGATGCCCCCGCTGGAGCGTTCTGTTGCGATACAGCTGTGTCCACAGGGCGCCTCCTCCGTGGTCCTCCTAGGCACCCATCCAAAGCCTGTAGGTTCTCGTCTGCCATGGCGGCGCGTTCCTGTAGAGCGGCGGGACGGGCGGCCTCCGCTTTGCATGCGATGAGCACTGTGCAAGCGCAGATGCTCAGAGATATGCTCGAGGGCGGGACTGATCCAACGGCATTCGAAGATTTGCGGTCCGCCACTGACCTTGCTCTCCAAAAGGGCAACGAAAGTGGCCGCTCGCGCCGTTGGTCAGGTGATGGCCACTAGTGTGGTCCAGAAGCGTCAACCTGGCAGACACTCGGAGCGCTGAGCGGATTCGTCTGCTCGACGCCCTTCTCTCCCAGGTTGGCCTTTTTTGGCGGTGCAGTCGAGAACTCTTGCCCAGCAGTCTCCACTGCCCAGGAGCAGACGGAGGCAATCAAACATGTTCTGCCCCGACGACCAGCTGCTGCCTCCACCCAGTCGAGGACGCCCCCCCGCGGCTCCCCTGCCTCCCGCCCTGCCCCAGCAGCAGCCTTCATCCGGGCCACGGCGTGGAGGAGGCCGCCGGCAGGCGTCACAGCCCCCTCAGGCCGCACACCCCGCTAAACGCCAGGTAAGCGATGATCCTGATACGGGCTGCTCAGTGATGGAGTTGAGTTTTTCCCCAGGAGGCGGGAGCAGGCCCCCTCCTGCCCCCGGTGGAGGGCCGGGGGGAAAATCTTTCGTTTTCAGTTCCCGCTGCTCGCCCACGGGTGGGCAGCGCCCTGAGTTGGTTAAGAAAGACTTGACATCAACACTGAGCCCACAGACTGGAATGAGTGCGCTCGACGTTCCAGTGCGTCAGCCCAAACATTCCTCTCTGTCTCTGAGGGTGCGGAAGGGTGCGAGTGTCGTCCCCGGGCTACGCCAATCCCTTCCCCCTCTGTCGCCAGACCCCCGGCGGAACGGACCCCCGTGGAACGCTCCGCTTTCCCTGGTCCCTTCCGTCGGGGAGCGGGCTTCGACGCATCCGAGCGGGGTCATCCCTGCACGCGTGCCAGTCGACCCGCCACGCTGCCCCTCCGGGGGGACGTCTGTGGTTCACATGACCCCGTTGGCTCACTTCCTGGAAGCTTGGCTAGTGCTTCCCGGGATATCCCGCTGGGTCATCAGAACGATCAGATTCGGCTACGCGATTCAGTTCGCACGGTCTCCTCCCCGCTTCAGGGGAGTTCGCTCCACGATAGTTGGTGGCAATGCCCCACTCCTGAGAGCGGAGATTGCGACCCTGCTGGCGAAGGGTGCAATCGAGACGGTCCCTCCAGCCGAGGTGGAGTCCGGGTTTTACAGCCCCTACTTCATTGTCCCCAAGAAGACCGGTGGGTTACGACCGATCCTGGACCTGCGCATTTTGAACCGTTCTCTCCATCGACTACCGTTCAAAATGCTCACGGCCAAACGCATTTTCGAATGTGTTCGGTATCAGGATTGGTTTGCAGCGATCGACCTGAAGGACGCGTACTTCCATGTGTCCATCTTACCTCGACTCAGACCGTTTCTTCGGTTTGCCTTCGAGGGCCAGGCATATCAGTACGCCGTTCTCCCATTCGGCTTAGCTCTGTCCCCTCGCGTCTTCACGAAGATCGTCGAGGCAGCCCTTGTTCCCCTTCGCGAACACGGGGTTCGCATCCTGAATTATCTCGACGACTGGCTGATACTAGCACACTCTCGAGCTCAGCTTTGCGAACACAGAGACTTGGTGCTCCGGCACCTAGCCCGTTTGGGCCTTCGGGTCAACCGGGAAAAGAGCAAACTTTGCCCCGTGCAGAGGATCTCTTTTCTCGGCATGGAGATAGACTCGGTCGCCATGTCCGCGCAGCTCACGAACGAGCGCGCGCACTCACTGCTGACTTGTCTTCGACAGTTCGAGGGCAAGAGTGCGGTTCCACTGAAACTATTTCAGAGGCTCCTGGGGCATATGGCATCCGCGACCGCGGCAACGCCGCTCGGTTTGCTTCATATGAGACCGCTTCAGCTGTGGCTTCGCGATCGAGTCCCGAAGGTGGGCATGGCATCGCGGCTCGCTCCGAGTTCCACTGACTCCAGCGTGCCGCCGAACCTTCTACCTGTGGTCGAACCTCAGCTTCTTACGGACCGGCGTCCCTATTCAGCGAGTTTCCAGGCATCTCGTTGTCTCCACGGATGCATCTACCACGGGTTGGGGTGCCATGTGCAATGGGCATGCAGCCGCCGGTTCCTGGACAGGAGCCCAGCGCCTCATGCACATCAATTGCCTCGAGCTGTTGGCAGTACGGCTCGCCCTACACCGCTTCCGAGCGTTGCTCAGGGGTCAACACGTACTTGTCCGCTCAGACAACACTACGGCAGTAGCGTACATCAACCACCAGGGGGGTCTACGCTCACGCCAGTTGTCGCAGCTCGCCCGCCACCTCTTGATATGGAGTCAGAAGCACCTGAGGTCCCTTCGTGCAGTTTACATTCCTGGAGACCGGAACTGGGCAGCCGACGAGCTGTCCCGGGTCCGCCCCATTTCCGGCGAATGGCGACTCCATCCCCAGTCGGTCCAGCTGATTTGGGACGAGTTCGGGGAGGCACAGATAGACCTGTTTGCCTCTCGGGACTCGTCCCACTGCGCCCAGTTTTATTCTCTGAGTTTTATTCTCTCCCAGTCTTTATTCTCAGTTTTATTCTCGAGCACTCTCGGCTCGGATGCGCTGGCGCACAGCTGGCCACGGGGCCCACGCAAGTATGCGTTTCCCCCAGTGAGCCTCCTTGCACGGGTGTTGTGCAAGATCAAGGAGGACGAGGAGCAGGTCTTGCTGGTAGCCCCCTACTGGCCCACCAAGACGTGGTTCTCCGATCTCTTGCTCCTCGCGACAGCACCTCCTTGGCCTATTCCTCTGAGACCCTACTCTCTCAGAGACGGGGCACTCTGTGGCACCCTCGTCCCGATCTTTGGAGGCTGCACGTGTGGCTCCTGGACGGCACGAGGCAGGTTTGAGTTCGCTGCCACCTGCGGTGGCGGCAACCATCACTTCCGCAAGAGCGTCGTCCACGAGACACCTTTATGCGTTGAAGTGGAACCTCTTCGTCAATTGGTGCTCTTCTCGCGGAGAAGACCCCCGGAGATGTTCGATCAGTGTCGTGCTTTCCTTCCTGCAAGAAGGGTTGGAGCGCAGGCTGTCGCCCTCCACCCTTAAGGTTTACGTCGCGGCCATTGCCGCTTCTCATGAAGCAGTGGAAGGTAAGTCCTTAGGGAAGCACAACCTGGTCATCAGGTTCCTGAGGGGAGCGAGGAGGCTGCATCCGCCTCGTCCTCCCCTCGTACCCTCTTGGGACCTCTCGGTAGTTTTAAGTGCTCTGCAGAGGCATCCCGTTGAGCCTTTGCAATCGGTAGAGTTAAAGTTTCTGTCCATGAAGACAGCACTCCTGGTTGCATTGGCCTCCATCAAGAGGGTGGGGGACCTGCACGCATTCTCCGTTGACGAAGCGTGCCTGGAGTTCGGGCCGGCTTACTCTCACGTGATCCTGAGACCCCGGCCTGGATATGTGCCCAAGGTTCCCACCACTCCCTTCCGGGACCAGGTGGTGAACCTGCAAGCGCTGCCCCGGAGGAGGCAGACCCAGCCTTGGCACTGCTCTGTCCGGTACTTGCTCTCCGCACCTATGTCGACAGAACGCAGTGTTTCAGGACCTCAGACCAGCTCTTTGTCTGTCATGGAGGGAGCCAGAAGGGAAGGGCTCTCTCAAAGCAACGGCTGTCCCACTGGATTGTGGATGCCATTGCTTTGTCTTACCAGCAGCAAGGCCTTCCGTGCCCCCTTGGTGTGACGGCCCATTCCACTCGGAGTGTGGCCTCCTCTTGGGCTTTAGCGCACGGCGCCTCGCTAACAGACATCTGCAGAGCTGCAGGCTGGGCGACACCCAGCACCTTCGCCAGATTCTATAATCTGCGAATTGAGCCGGTATCCTCTCACGTACTCGTTTCGGCCAGTTCTGGATCCGCTCAGGTGTCTTCGCTTGCTCGCCACTCCACTCCCCGGACTGGATAAGTGCGATATTTCCTCAGTTCTTCCATTGAAGCCTTGAGTCCTCCAGCACCGACGATGCGGGCACCACTGCTGTGGCTCTGGATGCTGGCTAGGTGCCTCCATGCGTACGGTTCCCCCTTGGTAACCGTCTCATGTGTATTATCCACTGTAAGCCTCTCTGAGCATGTGTCTTCCCTTGGCAAGCCATCTGCCACCCCTGGAGCTGAAATTAGTAGCCACCTGCGGTTGGTGCTCCAGTGATTCCATATGTGTTCCTATGTGGCCATATGTGTATTCGTAAGTCCTCCCTTCGGTAGGCAGCTGGTAGCATGTCCCCTTCGGGATATGTTTCCCAGTGTACCTTGGTAATCCTGTGTCTAAGTCGGATCCCCTAAGGAAAACAGGTAAGGCTCGGGGGTTCAGACTTTCGCAGGGCACTGGAAGACAGCCTGAAGTTGGCGTGATGGCACAGACCCCCAATCTCCGTCACTTCTGACGTAACTCGAAGTGACTACGAAAGGGAACGTCTCGGTTACGTATGTAACCCTCGTTCCCTGAGTAGGGAACGGAGACGTTACGTCTCCCTGCCACTTCTGCTGTATCGCTGGGTAGATGCCGAGTTCAGTCTTGGCTCCTCAGCGAAGACATACTGCGGTTGCGTTCACTTCCTCCTTTTATACTCGCGGAGTAGGGCGGAGTACGCTATGCAAATTTCCGCAGCCCCAAGGCATTGCATGCCATTGGCTCGTGTTTAAATACTCGAAGAGGATTGGCTTTCTATGCGAAACCCCCAATCTCCGTCACTTCTGACGTAACGTCTCCGTTCCCTACTCAGGGAACGAGGGTTACATACGTAACCGAGACGTTTTTTATCGATTTCCTTCAGAAAAAAGTAACTTAAATCTATCCAGCGGAACCTGTGGGTGAGGAGGTTAAAGCAAGTGGACGTAGTCAAAAGTGCATGTCGTCTTCTAATTATGAGCCTGAGCCCGATTTAAACCCAACCATTTTTAATACGTGGGTCGTTATATAACTGACGTTCTCAACTAACGTAGTTAATTTCTATTACTTTCTATGTTACTTTCTTTTGAGCGGTGAGGAGTAAATGCTTCTTCATCGTAAATGCTTCTGACTGGCCATTGCGTTCAATAAATCAACACATATGTCTGTGATTGGCTACATCGCTCATCGCTGCAGTCATGTTATAAAAAGAAACTCTGCCATGTAAATCATTTCTATTTTGTTTTGGTTGTTCTTGTTGCTTTTCTGCAACAGATGAATACAAATGTATTAGTTTTTATTTGTTTTATTCATAGATATTTCTAGTTTGCGGGAGTCCCGCGAATCGTTTTATTCTCCCGCAATCCGCACACACAGATTGAATGCATTACCGCTCGCACTCGGCCATCAGATCTAGTCCCGCGCCGCGGTCTAGAGCGTTGGGAGTGCACATCTCTAGATCAAAGAATCTAAGCTCTAATTATCATGTTAACTATGTCTGAATTTCCACCACGTCTGTTTTTGAATCAACTGTTGAAATGTAGATTAGGCTACTGCCAACGGTGTGTCTCCCTCCAAGCAATTTGCTAGTGTTGCCATAGGGACGCTTCGGCTATTGCCACCCGGAGGAACGTCTATTATTGTTGTGACGTCATGGTGAATCGTCATATTGTTTCCCAACTGTAGGGGGGCCCCGTGAGCAAAATTTTAAAAAATAACATAATGCTGCTTTAAACTGTGCTCCGAAGATGAACAGAGGTCTTACGGGCTTGGGATGACATGAGGGTGAGTCATTAATTACATAATCTTCAATTTTGGGTGAACTAATCCTTTTCAGGCCTTTTAAAATGTTACAAAACCTACAGAAATTAAACTGAAAAAAAAAGACACCCATGATCATCTACATTTTTTTTTATTTAACACTCCTACCACCCCAACAAAAGTACACATCTATAGACCATATCACAAGATGTAAACAACACTGGTCCAGAAGCACTTCCTGTTTCAGTTTGTAACTGTTTTCTTTATTTCACATGTAAATAAAACATCTTAAAGATGTTTGTTTAACTTTTTGATTCAGTTTTAAATGTTCTGTTGGTTGTATTTTATCCCAGCTATGTAGTGTTAAAAAACTGAAACAGGAAGTGCTTCTGGACCAGTGTTGTTTACATCTTGTGAAATGGTCTATATGTATTCATTCATGTACTTGAATCAAGTGGTCTGTAAATACAGACTGATCACAAAAAACTTTCAAACCATTAGTTGTGACAAACAATACTGTCTCTCACAGATCACTAGTAGAGAGAAATCGTACTAATCGCCGAACTTCACGACACTCAACCATACAAGGTTGATTACTGATAGGCGGTCATCATGCCCTGAATAAACTAACTACTTTCTACTCAAGGACCTTGACAGAAATGTAGTGGAGTAAAAAGTATGATATTTGTAGATGTAAAGTTAAAGTAACTCAAAAAACTAACTCAAAAAAGTGTACTTAAGTACTTTGTTACTGTCCACCTCTGCGTTTTGCTAGATAAGACCCTTATTTCTCGGCTGGGATCCTGTCGAGCCTTTGAAGCTGCATTTGAGATATGGACCTTCAAACCGTTGGTTGCCATTGAAGTCAATTATATGGAGAAAAAAATTAATTTATTTTCAACTGAAGAAAGAAAAACATGGATATCTTGGATGACATGGGGGCAAGTAAATTATCAGGACATTTTTATTTGAAAGTGAACTAATGTAATCCTTCATCTGGGGATGTATGGTGATGTAGATTTTGTTTTTACCCTATTCATCTGTCTTGACTGACGGCCACATGCAGTACTCACTGTATTTTTCAAAACAAGGTATCCTTAGAGAAGAGAAAATGCTGTGTTTTTAGTCGGCTCACTGGGTTTTATTATTACACTTGTTATTAAATGAGCTTTATTAAATTGAAACAAGATGCTCCCAGACCTTTGGCGATCAACGAGTTGGTGCAAGAGAGTGGAGGCAGGGCTAATTTGCATATTCACAGAACCCCGTATACTCAATGAGACAAGGGTGTTGTTACATTCAAGCTATTTTAAGGCATAAAGAAAAAACATTTAAATATGTAATTTTGATGATCAAACGTGAGTTTTAAGGGATAAAATGATTGACTACAGGTGGACTTTAACAAAGTAAGGTTAGTATTTGGTCTTTTTGTGCTGTGCCGGGATACACAGTACCTCCTGAGCTGTTTTGCATGTCATATAGTGAATTATTAGCATATCTGGAATGCTGTGTTGGCCAACCAGACCTGTTTTATAATAATGCAGTGCACAGATATAGAAGCAGCATGCTGGATAGAAATCCGTCCTGATGTTGTATGACAGAGCCTCCACACATCTGGAATAGAGCCACAGTGCTGTCACAGAGCTGCCAAAGCAAGCATCAACAGCGGCCGTCAGCGCACCTGCGCCTCTTATTCAGAGCCGTTAGCCAATGGGTAAATTTCACCTGTGTGTACTTAAGACAAGCTGTGCTGAAATTATCACACCGAACGACCCAGTTCATCACAGACCGCAGGGCTTTAACATTCGGCATTCATTATACTCGTTCAGTAATGGAAATCTGTTTTGATCCGCCTTTTGTTGCTGCATTTCAATTGGGCTGTTCTTTTTGAAAGAGCCTTACACTTTTCAATAGTCTTTCTTATTTTGTAAGAGTCTTAGTATCATGTTGGATTACTGTGGCCTATGCATCTACCCTGTTTGGACTTTTAATGGTGCAGTGAGTTTTTTACAGATTTTTCAACAGGGAAAAATTAAATTACTCCATCTTTAGAGAACTTATTTTTCTAAGTGTATAGAGTTTGTACGTGCAATTAGCTTTTTAGAGGTAGTTACTTCCCATCCAAGTGTAAAGAACCAAGTTTTTTGTTTGGTAATGACATGAGATAAAAGATTGGATATAGTCAGGTAGTTTTAAAATTCTACAATTATATTTGTGAAAGTATGATAGTTGCACATTTGAAACCCTTATTCACAGCACTTTCCATTATTAGCGCATGTTCACTATAATGACTAATAATAACTAGTAAACACAAGTTTTTTGTCAGTTGCCTTATTTTATGTGGTAGGCTTGCTACGACAGTCGGTGTTACCGGTTTTACCGGTGTTCAGCCACAACACCTGTTACATCACTTGCCCACCGCAGATTTGTTTATTGTATTAAAAACCATTTAGCTCAGTTAAAGAACAGACACCGCAATTAAAAACTGAACCTGTCTGATCAATGCAGCGTGAGCCGAACTAGAGTCCCAGCACAGATCAGCAGCAGGAGTCCGATTTAATTTATCAGACAGCCACCAGCTAACTGACAAGACGAGGGAGAAAGATTTGATTTCAAAGCAAAATGTATTGGAGGAAGATTTGATTTCAAAGCAAAATGTATTGAAAACTCAATGCTAATAGGGAACCTGCAAACGATTAGATGCGTTTTTCTAGTTATTGTGTTATTCATTAAGAATAATAATGAACTCACTGTTCAAGAAATTGCCACCCCCAAATTGGCATGAATTTGAAAGCAAAAGTAAAATGCTCATATCTGTTACGAATGCCAATGCGTCTGGGCACATTTTACTTCCGCTTTTGTATTAGTGATTCAAAAGAGAGGTGCAAAAGAGGGAAAACGTCACCCCCCTTCCCCAATTGAGTCAATTCTTATTTCATGTAGACTTTAAAGGTGGCACATTATGCCCCTTTTCACAAGATGTAATATAAATCTATGGTGTCCCCAGAATGTGTCTTTGAAATTTCAGCTCAAAATACCCACCAGATCATTTATTATAGCTTGTCAAAGTTGCCCCGATCCTGAGCGTCGGATAATCCGACAAAAACAAAACACAAATTTCAGTCAAATCTCAGAAGTTATAGTAGTGGAGTGTAACTTAGAGATTTAGGAAGAGTTTACAACTTTTAGATGCGCATGGACGTTTCTGAATGGTTAGTGAATACATTTATGTAGTTGCAGTGGAGACTTGCATGTGCCGTCATGTTTAACTTTTACTCAACTTGACACAGTTCTATATGGTCTTTTTAAGACAGCTGTGACATTTTTTGGGTCAGATAGTGTTCCGTGCTCATCTGTGCAGCAACGACAGAACAGTTTGCGTGCTTTGCTCGAACTTTTGCCATTGCGTTAGAACTGGTTACACTGTTGCCCAGGGGTGGATTGGGACCAAAAAATCTACCGGGAAATTTCATAGACCACCGGCCCTCGTCGCCGGCAGGGCCGGATTAAGAGTTCAGGGGCCCCTGGGCACAATGTCTCTTAGGCAGGCTAAATGTATATTTTTTTTCCCAAGGACATTTTAATAAGGCATTTACAGTTTTAGTGACTTAAAAGGAATGTTTGTTGCACTATGCTGGATGATGGTCGTTCTTTCCCATAGACATTTGTTAAACTATGTTGGGTGGACCTCTGTGGGCCTCTAGGGGGGTTCGCATGCTCCCCCGCCAGAAAATTTTGTACATTTTAAGGTTAAATGCATCAATCTCGTGCTCTTTTAGAGATCAAAATTAAGAGCTTCAACCCATGAACTGCTCGTTGAACAAAGAAAAAGCATTGATTTGTGCCAGGACAATAAAGAGGGCTCAAACATCTTTTTAGTTACGAGAGTCTCAGTCTGATTATCAATGGTGTTTTAGGATGACAAACAATCTTATAATAATGTAATGATTTATATAATTATTTCTATGGTGTAAAATCCATATAGCCTATAAATGTATTATATAAATGCAAATGAATATTTCAAAAATATATTTTAGCCAACATTACACTATAATATAGGAAAATTAAAATACTTTTCTCCTAATTTCTCCACTTGCAAGAAATAAACTCTTGAGCTTTTATTTAGGAGGAAACACCAGATAACCATGCTGATCGCGTGAGCAAAGTGCACATTTTCTTTAAATCACTCAGCACAAACACAATGCCTATTCTTAAAGTCTTAAGGCCATTGCACACTGAGTCCGAAATTCGCATCCGAAATTTTCGCACGTTAAAAAAAGAATCGACCTCACGTTATGTCAATCACGCTTGCACACCGCCTCCGAAACTTTCGTCCGTCATAAAAAAATTCGGATCGGGTTCGATTTTCTGCGTTTTTCGCATCCACAGCCAGCATTTTGAGCGGTTTTTTGACAATTCAGGGCCGAGGGGAGCTCGTTTACTGTCTATGGAGCTCGTTCCGCACATCATTGCACATATGCACAGTGCTTTCAGTTTCGGTTTTCAATTTGATCAAGTATGTTCTCTTCTCTAGATTGGATTATGAAAGGAATAAACCTCCCCTTTCAATCAGATTGAAATTTCAGATCGAATAAGGTGTGATTGAGCAGCCAATTCGATAATGTATTATTTGGGCACAATATATATCAGCCTATACAGCTGTTCTGTCTGCCCAGCGCTTCCACCGGGCCATGCGCGTGTGTGTGTCCTGTCCATACCTTAGACACACTGCCAGTCTCTGTTCAGGATCGATTGGTTCATGGAAATTGGTGGTCTTGTTTTAAAAATGTAAAATAAAGGTAAATTTTGAATCGCTCGGGATAAATTCACAACTCATTGATAAAGAGGTGCAATTTCAGGATTGGATGGACGTAATATTTTCTCTTCTCTTTTCAATAAGAGAGAGGACAACAAAATCATCCTCACAGCTTGACAAATACATTTTGTATTTTTGCGTTTTTCCCCGCAAAGGTTTAAAAAATACGCATCGGACTCAGTGTGCAAGGTTTCTGTGCGTGACAAATTTTTAGGCTGACGAACACACGAAAAAAGGGGAGGGGCCATAATGAAGCCCCGCCCCACCCATTCCCGCCCCCAAGTTTACCCATTGTTCATAATTAACCAGATATAATAGATATAAGATATAATTATAACAATTAGTAAATCTGATAAATGAGCAATTCATCACATCAAATACTCTTTAATGCAGTATTACAAATATAGCTAACCAAAAATATAACAAATTGCTCCAAACAGTTTCAAACAAATCTTTAAAAATTGCATTTTGATTTTTGAATGCGTCTTCTATCTAGACGAATGATTTATTGTGTGGTGGGACATTGAGAACAAATGGACAGATTAGAGTGCACCACCTCTTCCACTGTCTCCTCCTCTAATCTGGCAACCTTTTAAGGGGGCTTACCCTTTGGTGCCCAAAATGACAAAATATCTTTCTGCTTTTTTCCTGACATCTTTGAAAAATACAAATGCAACATTATGACAATGATTAAATATTACCCAAAGCAATCTGCTGTAATACATCCTTAATGTAACTAGAAAGACTATTAATATTACAGTATAATATAATTTAAAATAAAATCAGTAAATCTTCATTCCTTTCCATACCCACTAACATTTCTCTTAGTTTCAGATAACGTAAGATAGCCAAACTGAGCCTGGTTGCAAAGTAGTTGTAGAGTTTTTGACTGCATCAATAATAATGTACGATGGGCTACATATTAAATGTTCTAGCCCAAAAATGTTAGACGAGCTTCTTCCAACTTACCTTCTTCTCCATCACGACACATGTGTTCGCGCGATGTTGTTGGTTACCTAGTAACGAACGTACGGTAGCCGAGGATGTTCCGTCCATTTCCGTGTGTTCGCGCTACTGAATGACATGTCATGTATAGATCAGTGGTGCACGCAGCGCGCATATATGTTGCCTAGTCACGAACGCAATCTGGCGGAGATACGCGCTGGCGGCAGGAAACTTCACTTTGTTTGCCTGCGCCTCGTATACAACGTTAGAAAGCTTTCAGGCAGGACAACTTGGTTGGCATTGCCTTTTCACCGTGAGAAATACACAGTGTGGCGTGTGAGCGTGTGAACCGGTCGAAATGCGTGTGTCTCACGGCCAATGCGTGAGACTTGAGAACCCTGCTCATAGACAAGCCGGTGCTTTTCGACGATATGGGAAAATTAAAGCCTAGGCATTTCTAGTTTATGGTATTTGTTTTGTTCATGTTACATTTTTATCATTAGTTTTAATTAATTTGACAGACAGCATTCCCTGATGTGGACCAAGCTAGCGCCTTTCAGAACTGCCCACTCTCACGAATTCACCGTGAGACACACAAATTTTCACACACTCTCACGCCACATTCATTTTGTCATGCACAGAAAAGGACACAGAGACCGATCTCAGCTCTCAGATTCTGTTAATTTTATTACGCAATTCAAACAATAAATGCAGTTTTGGCGCTTGTAAATGTTAGACGACAGATCCCTAGCGCACGTGAACCGATCATCTCTACTAGCTAATGGGAAAAGAACACGAACACTGTTGAAAGATATGTTACAACTTACCAAAATGTATTCCTCATGCATAATATCGACCAATCATTTTTTTGAACTCATCCCTGAACTGAAATTTAGTAGTGGGCTGTATTTCCACATGACTGACGTCAGGTTCAAGTACACACAAGCCGCGCGAGTTACTCGTCTATTGCAGTTTGGCTGGTGGTTATGTTGCCTGCCCGCATACCGCCTCCCATGGCCGAAACTGGTATTACGACACCTGCCGGGCCGGCGCTAGTAATTTAGCATGCTAATTTAGGTTTATATCTCGGCAGCACTATAACTTGTCAGTTTTTTAATGACATCATTGCACTTATTTATTCTCATTCTTTTGATGTGTGTAGCTCATTTTTTGGATGTTTTTACCTCAATTATCCCATATGGCACCTTTAAGCTGTTTTATAAAGGCACAAAGCCATGTCATGGTTTCAATTTTAGTTTGTTCGCAAAATATAACACTAGAGACCTTTATGTTAGGTTATACATTTTACATCTCATAAATGTTGCGAAAAGGGAGAAGAGATAGTTCGGCAAAAGGCGGATTCAAACTCAGGTCGAGTGCTTCAAAAGCTGCTTTCAAGCTCTTTACGTCCTACGCCACTGTAGCTATTCCGTGACGAGCATCTATTTACTATAAAGACAGGCACTTAGTGCAAACATACGCTCTGGTATCAAAAATGTAAAAAAAATTTTTTTTTTTTTACTTCCCCTCGCTTGGGCGCATGGCAAACTTGCAATGTATACATTTTATCAGACCGAAACACTACTGGCCCACTGGGAAAACTCCCGACCCTCCCGATTGCCACTCCGCTATTGCTGTTGCCGCCTGCTTGCGAAAACCAAATGAAGGCGCCATTTGTGGAAACTTGCAGATTATGGGCCGGTAATATTATAATAGATCCTACGTAAGAAGGGGAGCAAAGTCAGATCGTCATATTTTTTGACATGCATATGCAGAGAAAAGCTTACCAAAACAAAGTTACTGGGTTGTCACTTGCACCAATTATATGATTAAACATGGAAAAAGTCAGATTTTCATGAAATGTCTCCTTTCAATTCTACATACGCTGCTCTTTTCTAATCTAGTTAGTTTTAGAGGTGTGTCTTCTCTTACAAGATCCTTTGCTCTTTTGTTTCATGTGCCCAAACCTGATAGATAACATGCTAGAGGGATTTTGGAGAAAATCTAAATCTAGAAAGCTCCTTGAATTAGTTTCATGTCATAATCCATTGGTCTGATCTGAGAGGGGCAGAGGTGGGGTGGCAGTGCTGGACCTCCTGTTGCTTGAGTCTCTAATGCCACAGTCAGCAGGAAGGGCCCGGGCACAGCAGGGTCCCTCGCTCGGCAAAAGGGCTTGGACCCCGGGCATGCAGGGTGAGATGAGAGAGTATAAGGAGAGCATATATCTGCTGGAGGACGCTGACGGCAGAACACGAGCAGGGCTGTCATGTGGTGTTTGATTGATGCTTCTGCTGTAATGTAGTGGTGTGCAGTGAGGGTTTGTGGAAAAAGGGGGTTTTGTTTGCAGGAGAAAAGGGGGATGGAACATGTTTCCTTTACTGATGTGAAGTAGAAACACAACTTGCAGTCGTGCAGCTGAAAGAGCTGCCACTGGAGAAGATGTTCATGCCAGTCAAAAGTTTGTTTTTTTCTCAGGAAATGCCTGTGAACCCGAGCTTAAGCAGGGATATCCCGCCGCTGGTTGCGTCACCTTAGCATCTGCTGTTTAAGCGCACATGCATCTTATTTACATGCATTCACTGCAGCACATGAGATATGCCCTGGTATAAGTATTTAAATTGTTACTGCCATTATTTTTAGCATTAATTGCTCCCCTTTTTTATGCAAATAAGACTCTGTCTTAGTCACAACAGTCAGTGCTTGGTGCTTTTACAGCTTGCATAAAGCTAGTAACTCTTTCCCTGCTATTGACGGAATTGGTCTGTCATTTATTACACAACGCTTTCCCGTAATTTTCCGGCAATCCATGTTTTTAATGTAATGTGGTTGGGGTGCGCTATTAAGAGTACAGAATCTCTGCATCAAAACACAAGTGAAAAAGAAGCAGAGATAAGTGATATAATCATTGCTTATGCACAGATAAAATAACAATATCATCCAACATTAACAACTTATAAAGCATATACATTAACGAATGAAATGTTGTTGACCCAAGACTGTGACGTTTGGGGGTGTTGATGGGTGCAATCTACTCCATCTATGTTTTAATCATCATTCGGAATCTGATCCGGATAAAGTATGATTTTATGATTAAAGTATGACAAATATATGATTTTGTTCGAAAAGCTTTTATAATGAAACTTACCTACATCCAAGTGTAAATAAAAAAAGACTGCATGTTGTTTGTTTGTAGAGCAGAGGCTCTGTTCTTTCTTTTAATATAATGTGTTCAAATCATACAACAATATGTTTTAGGGGCCATAACATGTTTTGTAAAAATGATTTTAAAAAATAACGGCGTTGGCTGGCAACTTCCTTTTTTTCTTTAGGGAATAACATACTAAAACAAGACAGACAGCACATTGAAACACATTGTTGGTGAATCTCCCCAGAGAGATTTATACAGTATGTGCTTTAAGCCTTTACTTTCCTGAATCACTACTTTGAAAAGAATTACACAGAGACAATAGATATCCCCAGACAATTCATTCATAATTCATTTTCTGTATTTTCAGGAGCCATTAAAGTCACATGCAAGAGTATTTCTTCTTTTCTTTCAAATATTCTTTAAGAGGCATACTGTCACGAAGTGATTTTGTGTGTTTTCGTTATTAGTTATTGCCCGTCTATTATTTATCCCAGGTGTTTCTCATTTCTCACGCCCCCTTGTTATCTTGTCTAGCTCGTTTGTCCTTATTATTTAAGCCCTGTTATTCTGCCCTGTCTTTGTTGGTTGTTTGAATTTATGTGTGTTACGTTGGTGCTTTCACGTTTCTCGAGTCTTGCTTCTAGTGTCTTGTTTTAAGTTTGTTTAATAAAGCTACACTGCGTTTGGACCCAGCCTCAGCTCTGTTTCTCCGCACAGCGTCACAGAACAACCAACCTCAATATGGGTCCAGCAGTCGTCAGCAACCGGGCTATGACAGAATACCTGTCATCAGTCTTGCAAGAGGGCCGGTCTGTCCAAAGGTACGCGAAGGAGTTCCTGTCCATTAGCAGTGTGGGAGCGCTAGATGATATCCAGCTCATGGGCCTGTTTCTGAATGGGCTGGATTATGAGATCGCTCGATGGATGCCGCGGGACCTTGCCAACTGGACTCTTGACGGGTATGTCGCTCGGGCTTGTTCCTTGCAGGACCTCTTCACTACTGCGCGCTTATTCTACTTGACACCTGCCGAGTGTACTTTACCCGCGAAGCCCTCGTCGTCTTCACCGCTGGTTCACGTCAGTCACGACGAGCCCGCGCTTCACGTGCGCATTGACGAGCCCGCGACTCACGTCAGCCCAGCCGAGCCCGCGCTTCACGTCAGCCCAGCCGAACTCGCGATTCACGTGAGCCCCGCGAGGGAATCTCCTGTTCAAGTGGATGAATCTCCAGTTCAAGTGGATGAATCTCCAGTTCAAGTGGATGAGTCTCCGGTTCAAGTGAGTGAATCTTCAGTTCAAGTGAGTGATCCTGTTCAAGTGGATGAATCTCCTGTTCAAGTGGATAAATCTCCAGTTCAAGTGAGGGCTGAGTCTTCTGTTCAAGTGAGTGAATCTTCAGTTCAAGTGGATGAGTCTCCGGTTCAAGTGGATGAATCTCCGGTTCAAGTGGATGAATCTCCAGTTCAAGTGGATGAGTCTCCGGTTCAAGTGAGTGAATCTTCAGTTCAAGTGAGTGATCCTGTTCAAGTGGATGAATCTCCTGTTCAAGTGGATGAATCTCCTGTTCAAGTGGATGAATCTCCAGTTCAAGTGGATGAGTCTCTGGTTCAAGTGAGTGAATCTTCAGTTCAAGTGAGTGATCCTGTTCAAGTGGATGAATCTCCTCTTCAAATGAGCGCTGAATCTCCTCTTCAAGTGAGCGCTGAATCTCCTCTTCAAGTGAGCGCTGAATCTCCTCTTCAAGTGAGCGCTGAATCTCCTCTTCAAGTGAGCGCTGAATCTCCTCTTCAAGTGAGCGCTGAATCTCCTCTTCAAGTGAGCGCTGAATCTCCTCTTCAAGTGAGCGCTGAATCTCCTCTTCAAGTGAGCGCTGCATCTCCTCTTCAAGTGAGCGCTGCATCTCCTCTTCAAGTGAGCGCTGCATCTCCAGTTCAAGTGAGTGAGTTGTCTAGCCCTGTGACGCGCCGCCGCAGGAGGAGAAGGAGGACTCGTTTGGTTCGCCAGGCCCCGGTGAGCGTGCCCAGACTCCTCGCTCTGCCGGCCCCGTCTCTGCGCCTCGCTCTGCCGGCCCCGCCTCTGCGCCTCGCTCTGCCGGTCCCGCCTCTGCGCCTCGCCCTGCCGGCCCCGCCTCTGCGCCTCGCTCTGCCGGCCCCGCCTCTGCGCCTCGCTCTGCCTGCACCCTTCAAGCTCCGGGAGGCCTTTCCTGTACCCGTTCACCACCCAGAGGTTCCTCCCGTGAATTTCCCCAAGTATTTTTTGGGGGGGGGCAGTAGGTACTCCGTGGGGGCCATGGAGGCGGCACTGACATGGACCGCACCTGAGTCTGCTTCGCCCTCGTCTCTGCCTGAGCCTGCTCCGCCCTGGCCGCCTTCACGTCCTGCTCCGCCCTGGCCTCTGCCTCGTCCTGCTCCGCCCTGGCCTCTGCCTCGTCCTGCTCCGCCCTGGCCTCTGCCTCGTCCTGCTCCGCCCTGGCCTCCGCCTCGTCCTGCTCCGCCTTGGTCTCCAGCCCAGTCTGGTAGGCCCATGCTCTGCGGCCCAGGCCCGCCTTGGCTACCTCCTGGTCCTGTTCCCCTGCACGGGCCTGGCCCTCCGTCCCTCCCCCAAGACTGTCTCCGCTTCACCGCCCTCCTGAACTTTTTGATGTTTGTATGGGCGTCGGGAGCCGCCCATAGGGGGGAGGCTATGTCACGAAGTGATTTTGTGTGTTTTCGTTATTAGTTATTGCCCGTCTATTATTTATCCCAGGTGTTTCTCATTTCTCACACCCCCTTGTTATCTTGTCTAGCTCGTTTGTCCTTATTATTTAAGCCCTGTTATTCTGCCCTGTCTTTGTTGGTTGTTTGAATTTATGTGTGTTACGTTGGTGCTTTCACGTTTCTCGAGTCTTGCTTCTAGTGTCTTGTTTTAAGTTTGTTTAATAAAGCTACACTGCGTTTGGACCCATCCTCAGCTCTGTTTCTCCGCACAGCGTCACACATACGATGACATTTAATTTTCTGCCATTACAGGGGTCTGACCCTTTTTGTCCTGATCCACTGTTTCTTTTTTTTTCTTTTAATTTTTTTCAAGACGATGTATGTCATGAATTTTAATTTGGATGATAATATTATGTTGGGCACTTTCAGCTCACACAAAACAATGGGGCCTGAAGCTCTTTTTTTTTTACCAATGTATCTGTACTTTTCCTTGAATAGAAATCCACTTTGCATATTTTTGTCAAAAAATACTTTGCGGATAACTATGTGGTGAAGCTGATAACATCTTTGCTGGCACTGTGTTGAGTTACGCCTCATTTTTAGCAGGGGACATTTGTTATCTTCCCCCAAATTATCTCTTTCTTTCTTTTTTTGACTCAAATGCAAAATAGTTTTTCCTTGTTAAGTCCCTTTTTCACATTGAACGTTTTCTATCTACCACATTATAATAATTATATCTCAATTTTCTTTAGTCTGTTTGTGTGTTTATGTGTCAGAATAAAACAAATTACAGTTTGAAAGGCCAGTGATGTGGCATAAGCAGTTAGCATGGATAATTCATGTGCTGTAGAGAGGAAAACACATTCATAATTGATCATAAAACAGCTTCTGTTTGTTGATAATTTCACTCTGAGCAAAAAACTGCTCTACTAAATGTATTGTTTTGCTGTTAAACTTGCATGTTCAAAATAGACTGTTTGCCACTGCCTGCTTTGTATTTGCAGAATTAATCTTCAGTTATTTGTAAACCTTTGCACATGATGCTGGTTTTGGCTGGTCGCTTATCATGCCCTCTTCTGAAAAGAACCCTTTTTTGTTTTTCTTAAAGGACTAGTTCACAAAAAAAAAAATTACTTTGCTTATAATTTACTCACCCCCATGTCATCCAACATTATTTTTCCATTTGAAAAGAAATTAAGGTTTTTGATGAAAACATTCCAGGATTTTTCTCCATATAATTCACTTCAATGGGAACCAAATGGTTCAAGGTCCAAAAGACAGTTTCAGTGCAAACTGCAAACTGTTCAAAGGTCTTTAAACGATTTCAGACGATGAATAAGGATCTTATCAAGAGAAACGAGACCATTTGAGCTTGTATAAAACTTAAACTTCGTTACTTTTTTTTTTTAAAATGAGCGATCGTTACGATTGATAAGACCCTTATTCATTGTCTTAAACCGTTTAAAGCCCTTTGAACAGTTTGCAGTTTGCACTGAAAGTGTCTTTTGGACCTTGAACCATTTGGTTCCCATTGAAGTCCATTATATGGAGAAAAATCCTGGAATGTTTTCATCAAAAACCTTAATTTTTTTTCGACTGAAGAAAGAATGATGTGGATGACATGGGGGTGAGTAAATTATCAGCAAAAGTTTTTTTGAAAAGTGAACAACTCCTTTAATGTGAAGAGTGTATGTTGCCAGGTTGAGATGACAAACTGGTTGAAATTGTGTGTGGATTGTGTGAATATAATGCATTTAATACAAGAACTGGCAACTGGTCAACGTTAGACAAACGTATTGGTCCGATTATTCATAAAGGAGTTTGGGGAGAAATAACAAACCGGGAGGGGTCTGTTGACCGTAATTGCATCCCATATAAAATCATCTTGAAATGTGATCGGTGGCCGGTTGCATAAACTCATCATCTAACTTGGTCATCTAACTTTTTTTTCTTTAAGACTGATCATAACTTTTTTAAGTCAGTTACATAAAAAGGCAGATTGGTCTCACTTGAATCCGAAAAGTAAGGCTGATTAGCCCTAACTGCTAGTTGGTCAGATTGATTCTTAGTGGCTATGTTTATGCAACTGGCCCCTGGTTCAAACAGGTCTGAGCAGTGTGAGCAGTGGCTTTCGGCAGGTTATTTTAGTGAATGTCAATGATTTTGTGTCTCCGTCCCATCCCTGCAGGTGTCGCTGAGGTGATCGTGCTGGTGGGTGGGCGGCAGGTCATCGGTATGAACCAACGCTCGCTGACAGCCGTCACTTGCTTCAACCCTCAGAACAACAAGTGGTACCCCCTGGCCAGCTTGCCTTTCTACAACCGCGAGTTCTTCTCCGTCGTATCGGCGGGGGATAATATCTACCTGTCAGGTAATCAAACCGACAGCGTGTCACTTGCAGTTTGGTGGCCTCCCGCAGGTGTCTGCTTTTATATTTAGCACTGCACGGTCTGAGGGATGATGGGAAAGCAGATGGCAGTTCCTCGTCTGTCTTCACGACTGGCTGCGTGTCAAATTATGATGTTAAATATTCCACAAATCAAGCAAGATTAAAACAATACCGCAGGAAAGACGATGCTTTTAAAGATGTAACAGCAATTTGTTAGGGATAACTTTATAGTTGTTGGTCCATAGACATCAAGATTGTTATATTTAATTGTAGATAATGGCATAAAGGAAAATATATTGCCACGTTCACACAGCAGCAGAATAATGTAGTCAGTCTTCTTTATGGTCCATAATATGGTCACACATAGTAGGGGTGGAACGGTACACAGAAGTCACGGTTCGGTTATGCCGTCACACCAAACGCGAAGAGCGGCAAATTCGCGTCTATCGCGTCTAGTTGGACACTAGTCCAAAGCGAGGATGCGCGTATAAACCAACGTTTGAATGCGCGTTTGAAATAAAGTCAACGTTTGAAAGCCGACATGCGTTCAGAGCATAGACGGTTCAGAGCTAGCCGATGGTACAGATTATGTGTCCCTAAAGAACCCGCGCATCTAACAGTAGTTCCGCATTACATTAAGTAATATGCACGCAAGTTTTATTTATTTTTGTACCGTGTATTCTCCGTTTAAATTCGTGCACCGAACCGTGACGCCCGTACCGCTTCGGTTCAATACGAATACATGTACTGTTCCACCCCTAACACATAGTACTGTTATTTACAGGAATGACAACCGCATTCTATAACCAAAATCACACCAGTAAATGTTCTTTTCTCACAACCACATTTTTGGAAAACGTGCTGTGTGAACAGACCTAGACTGAACAAATAATCTGTCACGTCATATAGAGAAAAAGAGCCGCTCTGCACTGCACAAACATGTGTCTGTGTGTTGCTGGTATTCATGTGTGGTTTCTGTAACTTACAGCGACGAAGAACATTTTCCAGAAATAGAGTTTAAGAACCTTGCTGTATTTTTGTGTAATTAGTGAGAAAGTACATCCGATACAGTCATACTCCTCTAAAAAAAGGTACGAAAGCTGTCACTGGGGCGGTACCTTTTCAAAAGGTACACTTTTGTACCTAAAGGGTGCATATTGGTACCTTCATCATGGTACACTTTTGTACCTAAAGGGTGCATATTGGTACCTTCATGGTACATATTTGTACAATTATGGTACCAATATGCCCCCTTTAGGTACAAAAGTGTACCTTTTTGAAAAGGTACCACGCCAGTGACAGCTTTTGTACCTTTTTTTCTGACAGTGAACGAAAGTGACATTAACGCACCTGCTCTCGTAAATACGAACTTCCAAAGAGTACTTGAACGCACCAAATTTGCATATTTAGAAACATACTGATTACATAACATATTGTATTCTCCTGTGTAAGCGTAGGTTTACAAATGATAAAATTATGCATAAAAAATGCAGCCTTAAAACACTGTCGGTTCTTGGATTCTCGTCCATGGAATTCGCCACTGCTGGTATTGACAGTCCTACAGATATATTTACCATGGTTCAAAACACCATGCATAGCACATCAAAATAATTGAAATTATATATATGAAATAGAATTACTATCAAATCAGGCAGATGCGTTGCAGGTGGTCAAATTATTAACAGGGCGTTATAATTGATCTTCGATATTCATAAAAAAAAAGCACCCCAGAAAAAAGGGCACTTTCTCTCGAGGAAGAAAGAGGGCAGGTGCTCAAGCCCCCATTGATGTTGATAAGTGCACAATCCAGTCACTGTTCTCCACCAGAGATGCTCTCCTCAGTTTTGTGTTTGAATGTTTTGTCATTTTTAATGACAAACATGTTTTCTTTTTTGTTTGTTGCATTGGCCCGGCCCCAATTGGCATTCTGAGCACTCGCGGTCTTCCTACGAGTCCACACTTTCATGATGCAATGCCGCTTTGACTGTCGGGATGAAGTCTGAGGCGGAGCTAGCATTGGTGCGAGCAAAAGTGCGTATTGAGGGTTCATATCGACCGCAAAGCTTCTGGAAAGCCTAAAATGGCAAATATGACACCTTACTTATCATGGACTTACCAGATAAAACATGCCATTTGGGACAGGTTCTTAGACCCCGTTTACACCTGGTATTAAAATGCGATCTGTATCCAGATAAGTTATCCGGATAATAAGTACTGATTCCATTTACACCTGGCCACATAAATGTGTTTTTGCAAAACGGATATAAATCCGATCTTCACCTCCTGCGTTATATGCAGATTTATTGGATTGCACGCCACCAAAAGCAACAGATCTGAGCGGCATTTTATTGATCATCAGCTAATTTCCAAATCAGAGACATCAATAAGAGAGAGTGGCAACAGACCTGGTAAGATAATTTCGTTTCTTTACTTGAAGATGTGTTAACTGCGTCTGTGACTTTCACTTTTATTTGCGATGTTTGCACGTTGAATAGACGCTCAGCTGCTCATCTGCGGTGATGCGTGTCGCGTGTCGCATCTGACTAGGCTATAACATGACATATAGCCTATATAACACGCTCTCATTCGTTTATTTTTTAGCATTTTTGGGAGGAGTAAAATATACATATGTGGTTTCAACAACCAGATTGCGTTTACACCTAGTAAAGATCCGGACACAATGCGAGCCAGACTACCTCCAGATGTGGTCAGGCAGATCCGATCACGATCCGATCACAACATACTCATACATGCCTTGCATTAACATGCGTTTTTTATTATCCGGATAACTTATCTGGATACAGATCGCATTTTAATACCAGGTGTAAACGGGGTCTTAGTGTTTTTTAGCATTCTTTGGCTACGGCAGTTAACAAATTGCTTCGGTCGCCGTTGTCATTCCATCCGCAGCTGTTGCTTAAAGGTGCAGTCTGTACAACGCGTTCTCATCCCAAAGCGCCATATAGGACGCTTTTGCAAAAGCGTAAATATCCAACGCATATGGCACCCTTTAACGTCTAATGAGACGCTTCGGTTATGGTTAAGTTTAGGTAAGGTGTAGGGTAAGGGTTAGACCACTAGGGGGCGCCTTCTGCCCAAATATATCTGCGTCCCATTTCACGTTAAAGGGTGCCATGTGCGTTGGATATTTACGCTTTTGCAAAAGCGTCCTATATGGCGCTTTGGGATGAGAACGGGCTCGTCTGTAAGAATGACGGAAATACAGTCGGTCGAAATAGGTAATGCAGTCTAATTCAAAATATCAGAGATTGTCGTTTTGACGGTTTGCCAGTTTGAGCACATGCAACAGGAACAAGCGCAATGGACAATGAAAATTGAATGAAAATTAAAATTGGCAACGTGCAGTATCACACACCAAAACAAAAACAAACATTCCAGCTCGGAAACGCATATTTCAAAGTAAAATAACTGGCTGTTAAGTGTTTTTTTTTTTTTTTCTCAGAGAAACGTGTATGTGAACTTAGCATGTTTTCTCAATAACTGCAAACATATTATAGTATTTTTATGCTTTAGTAGAGTGAAAAAGTTACATACAGCACCTTAAATGCAGCCGGTCTGCTAATAAGAGCTGAAACTTCTGTTATATTTGAGAAACATCAAACGGCAAACGAAAGGAAATTATACGAAACAGCGCTTCTCGTTTAACCAGCGCAGAGCAATAGACAGCGCAGAACGAACTCAGAACAGGTTTTTTCACGGGCTGATCTCAATCACGCGACACCATTAATTCAGAGCACTGGGAGAACCATTGAGAAAGCTTTTGAATTCACAGCAGAATTAATAACTTCGCAGCGAGATCTAGTGGCAAGCATTCAAATTCGGCACAGAATTCTATTAGAAACCACACATATCAGATCAAAACATCACTGAAGTGGAAAACCTTTTTTTAGAGTGAAATTCAAGCATTTTTAAGGGCTTTCAAATACTTCACACTTTTTTCAGCACTTCAAAGCCCCAAATTTTAATGTTATTTTGAATGATTATTTGTAAAACTAATTTGGCGGCAGAAGAGCACTTATTGACTTATCCAATTCCCTAATAGTATATGGAAAAAAAGGGAAGTTGTTAAGTCTCATGTAAAACAAAAACTTTACACAGAAAGCAAGTAAAGAGTGCTCATTTTAAATTGAATATATATATATATATATATATATAACAATAAAGAATCAGAAATGCTAAGCAGTTGTAGTGTTCAGTTTGTTATTTTAACCCTTTATTTGCCCTAATTTAACTTAACTTATGTTATGTTATTTTGAATTATAATCAAATATTCTCAGTCATTTCAACACAGTTACCATGTCATGACTTAAACTCACACTAAAACAGTCTTTTTTTGGAACCAGCTAAAATCCCATAGAGAGAGGGAGATGTGAGTGTGGAGAGTTTTTAATTTTATTTTATGTATCTTATTAATGAAGGTGTGATGTCGGAGGGTGTAAATGGAGACTTCAGCACTCATTTGCCTGGGCTTGTACCCTCTTTAGGTGGCATTGAGTCGGGAGTCACGCTGGCAGACGTGTGGTGCTACATGTCCCTGCTGGATAATTGGAATCTTGTGTCTCGGATGACAGTCCCGCGGTGCCGGCACAACAGCGTGGTGTACGACGGCAAGCTTTACGCCATTGGAGGACTCGGAGTGGCCGGAAACCTTGATAACGTGGAAAGGTACTTGCCGTTTGAATTAAACATTTCATTTCAAGCCATTAGGCGTTTCAAATAAACATGTGGTCAGCTCTTTCTGTGCCGAGAGCCAATCTAATAATTGGATCTCGGCTGAAGTATGGAAGCAGTATTTTGCTGGCAGGTTGACTGTGGCACAGATGCATCGAGTAGATTGGATCAGGTTTCGCTGCTGTGGACTTGCTATAATATAATCGACCGTTACACAGAGGTCGTGACACAGCCGGTCGCTTTAAAAAGAACAGAATGCAAAATCGTCAAGGGACGATGATGTAAACAAACCAGATTGATATTTGAAGACTGTTTTACAGTTGGTCATATTGAAATAAACCCATTTTCTCATGCAGTAACACTCTTGTGACATGATAATCAATTTGAATTCGTTCTTCTGGCACTAACATCCAATTTCCATCTCACTGCCTTCTCTCTCTGCTCATTCTTGTCTCGTAGGCTCCTTACTCTAGTCTTGCATAGCCAGACTTTTTTGAGCTCCAAAGCTTATTCTGATCCAACAACAAACTTTCATTGGTCCAGGTTTTTCTGTTTTCAACATATACTTAGCTAGGAAAAAAATATTTTATTGTACATTTTATATATATATATATATATATATATATATATATATATATGAAGAGTTCAGATGCAAAAGCCTCTAAGTGCCATTTGAAATTTTCTTCTAGAATGATAATTTTTATCAAGCTTGTATATTTAAGTTCAGTGATTTCACTTAAATGGCAATGATAATTACCTATTAATTGTTATTTAAGTGAAATTACTGAACTTAAACATACAAGTTTGATAAAAATCATCATTAAAGAAGAAAATTTCAAATGGCATTTAGAGGCTTTTGCATCTGAACTCTTCATATAGTGCTGTCAAACGATTAAAATATTTAATCGCGATTAATCACATTAATTTGATTTCTTTCTTTTGATTTCTTTTTGTTACATTATTTTTTTTCTCATTTTAATGCTCTTATCAACATGGAAAAGTAGATTTGCTTGTTTAGTGCAAATGTTTTTTATTATTATTATTATTATTATTATTGAAAATAACGTTGGAATAGTGGTCAATTTCACACTAACATATATAAATAATCTCTCACACAATGTAACACTGTCTATCAATAAAAGGGTGAAAGAAATACTGACGAGGTCCTGATATTGACGAGGGGGTGGAGAATTCGCATCATCTGTGTGTGTGTGTGTGTGTTTTCTTAGCCATCATCAAGTGGCGTTTCAGACTGGACGTGCTGCGATGATGATAGCTCAGTTTACAACGACAAAACACAGATCACTTGGTCTTGTCAATGGGACAATATGGCAACTTTTTAAAAGTAAACTTTCCAATCAGAATCTTCTTAGGGCATCCATTTCGGCGTCTCGCACACGTCATCCACTCAAAAGTAATGTTACTATTTGGCGAAACGAGTATGTACGGCACAAAACGTCCTCGCGCTGCGCTTTGAACCCATTCATTTCAATGGCAATCGCGCCGCGTGAGGACGTTTTGTTGCTTCTTCGACCAAAGCGCAAGCGGATCAAGACCGTAAACAATACAACAGGCACGCCGCAAACACACGTTTGGGCTTGTGAGCCGGCTTTGAGTGGATGACGAGCGCGAGACGCCAAAATGGATCAGGACGCATGCCGCTTCCTGTTGCAAAAGCATGTGAAAAAACTACAAAGTTTGCTAGGACAAAAAGACGTTAATCGTGCGATATAAAAAAAATTAACGCCGTTAAAATGAATTTGTGTTAACGCCATTAATAATGCATTAAACTGACAGCCCTAATATATATATATATATATATATATATATATATATATATATATATATATATATATATATATATTTACATATATTGTGTTTACAAACATAAACATTTATTTTGGATGTGATTAATCACCATCGTGGGTGACAGAATTTTTGGGTGAACTACTGTATGCCTTTAAATTATTTTAGATTTGACAGGATACATTATTTATATATATATATATATATATATATATATTTTTTTTTTTTTTTTAATTATACTAGATGTGATTATCTTTAATAAATTATATTTCAAATGATATTTTTTTTTAAAATATCCAATACACTGGATCCAATATCCTCTCATCACAGCTAAAACCATGCAAATGCAAACAAGATCATGTCATCAGCTTGTAAAAGGTTCATTTGGAATTAAAGCCAGATTGTTACTGGCCATTTCAGAGAGCTTAACCATTGTTGTGTTCAATATGAATGAGACTTCACGAACAGTCCGCTGGGACGCTTGTTTGATTGACAGAACCGTGGAGGTTTGTTAGAGAGAGTCCGACCGCCCACTTCACCCTGCTGACTCCTAATTTATATCCCACCATCCTTCTTGCCTGCAGTTTCACGCTCATAACCATGACATCTACTCCGCTCACAATGATGTCTTCAGTCGGCCTGCTTCTCAAGGCTGCCTTTGGCCCAATCGGGAGCAGCATCAAGGTGCTCTTGCTCTCTGTCTGATTCGTTTTTATTTATTAAAGATGAATTTGGAAACTCAGTGCCTTGCTGTAAGCTGTTTGCAAAGGCAATGCATCAGCTTGGTCATGTCAGAATTGAAATGAACTTGAGATGACTTGAAATGATGATTCGTGAGCTGTTTTTTAGTAAGCACTCAGCTTGGCGAGATTAAAAGCTGCACATCCATGCCGGCAACACCTGCAGTGTGTACACAGGATTTGATGACTAATGAGCCTTAAAGAAGGAGTCTATAAATAACAGACAAAACAACACCTAGAATTAACAGAAACAAACCACATGAATACGCTCGTTTACTGTATTATTGTAGTTCATTTTTATGGACGGCATTTTCTGCTAATTTTAAATGACAAATGACAATGTATTGACTGTTGACATAAGTACAGTTGTCTATAATGAAATGGTTTTAGTTTTCATTTTATCATTTAATTTATTTGTTTAAAATTGGCAGAAAATGCCCTCCATTAATTTTGAAGCAATGCAAAAAAACAACAACACAAACTTACTGAGACTTTGCTGTTATTGTTTTTTTTAATAAATATGTCAATTTAAATATACAAAAAAATATAAAAGATAAGTTAACAGTGCATTGTTCTAAAAGCATGAAATGCAAAGCACATCAAAATATTTGTAAATAATTATTCAGTGTTGAATGAGGCTCTGTTTATGATTAACATTTCTCACACGTCCTGTCTGCCATAGTTGATTTAATGCATACTGGGATTGTATTCTCCCCAGAGGATGTTTGTGATGTTTTCCTTCGATTTTGGCTGAACTAGAAGTCATCATAGTGCTTTTTTGGGAACATGTTGGGAGTGCATCTTAAACTGCTCCCTTTGGAGACAGAGTATATATGTTCATAAGTGCCAAATGAGAATAAAACTGACTTTTGTGAGCAAATAAAGATGTTCAACAGTGACTATGAAGTTTTGATTTTGGGTGGGAATCATCAATTTAATGTCACAAAACTGAAAAATGTTGTGATGAGATCTGATCTGTTCTAAAATGTGTGTGCCCATGCTGCTTTTTCGTTTCATTTTGGCAATGGCGTTGTGATGGTGGGCATATTGAATTATACCTTACATTATTTTATTTATTTGTTATATTGAAGAGTGCTTTTTGAAGGTATTGGTTTACTTAAGCCATTTTTGAGCACTTGAGCTTAACTGAGACTTGAGTGTTTGTAGACGTTTAAGAGGCTGTTGTGTTGACCTTAAATTATTGCAATTTTGAGGTGTTCGGTTTTATTTCGACCTTAAAAAACCTGTGATCTCACAAATCAACTGTTCCTTTGTTTTCCACTGGCAAATATGTCTCTTAGGTGTTGAGGACTAGTGCATCTTTAAACATGAATTCAGTACAAGCAAAACACTGTTAAAATCAGATACTCTTTTACTCAAGACTTTTACTCAATTCCTATTGACTTAATTGAGTCATTTTTGCTGTAAAATATCTGTTCTCTTTACACCTCTAAGTAGTATTTACACCTCTGAGCACAGTATTGAAGTATTGAGCAAGATCATTGTGTCTATAATTTCTGAAATATACATGAAGTCAAGCTCCATGTCAAACTCCCCATGTTGAGACTAGTATTTTATTAGGCGAAGGAATCCTCGTTTTGACCATCTCAATACACAAACACAGCTTGTGTATCTGCACCACGTTCACACCAGATCATCAAATGTCATATTTGCGCTGTTGAATCCTGTGATTAATTGTGGTGGCACAATGCGTTCTCTCTGGGTGCCTCCTAACCTTTCACAGTCTGGAAATTCCACACCCCTCGAGTCCTGCCCTCTGATGGCAGCACGAGGACAGGGATAATTCCGACGCTGTGCCCCCTTCAAGCCCAATCAGCAACACTTACTGTTTAATTGCTCTTTTATGATGGATTCCAGTCGTAAAGCCACAGTCTCATACTTTGAGTTGTCGTTCCATCTCTTTAGCTCTGAAATTACTGTAGAAAACAAGCAACTCGAGGGCAGAAGCAGAGAGAAGCTGCTCTTGGGAGTTCATTTTCTCTGTGTCATGCAGTCATGACTTTGGCACTTTCACAATGTCACGTGTCACGCGTTCTAAGTTCAAACGAACAACTGCTCCAATTAAAGCTCTAAATCTGAACTTGAATGTGCTCTGTAAATTTTTTTTTTTTTTTTTTTTTTTTTTTTTTACTTTCTTAATGCACATTCCTGTTTTTTTTATAATGAATAATTCATCAGTGCATGTTAATCCAAAGAGTAAAAAATAAATAAAAAATAACCTTTTTTACTACCTATCAAGACAAAAATCATAAGTCTGATTATCTAAGCAACTGTTGATAACTGTTGTTTATAATTGTGGTCTGATACACTATCATTCAAAATAAAGAAATGTAAACTTTCTTTCTTTTCAAGACATTTACAATTTTAAATAAATTTTTTTAATTTTAAATAATTTTTTTTAAATAAAAGCTGTTCTTTTAAACTTTTTATTCATCTAAGAAAACTGAAAAATAAAATGTATCATGGTTCAACAGCACTACTGTTTTCAACACTGATAATGATAAGAAATGTTTCGTGAGCAGAAAATCAGCAGCTCATTTCTGAAGGATCACGTGACACCGAAGACTGGAGTAATGATGCTGAGGAATAAATTACAATAATATAAAAATATTACAGTTTAAAATAACTGTTTTCTAATATACTTCAAAATATTAATGCAGCATTGGTGATCATAAGAGTACGGGAAGCCCTGAACCGCAACGTGAAAAAAAAAAAAAAAAAACTAACTTAAAAAATAATAAAAATCTAGCATTTCGAGATTAAAGTCTAAACGTTTCGAGATTAAAGTTGTATCCAATCATTTAGATAATTTGTCCGGATCTTGTGATTTCCTCAGATTTAATAACCACAAATGGTGGTTGAGGAGAGATTCTCTGATATAATTGTAAAGTGCTTTGAGTGTAGGCCTAGATGTCTAAAAAGTGCCATATAAATGGCTCATTCATTAATTAATTAATTCATTCATAAAGCTGGATATCTCCATCCAGTCTGAAAAGTGTTTTCCTGGTTGGTTTTTCTATAGCTTTTCCGGCGCAGTATATTTTATAATGTCCTATAATGGGATGCTGGTAGATTGACACACACACACACACACACACACACACACACACACACACACACACACACACACACACACACACACACACACACACACACACACACACACACACACACACATCCAGTGTGAAACATTTGCTATGCACCATTATGAATGCCTGTGTGTGCGGCAATATGAAACAATGGCAAGCACACATGCAGCGTATACGGAAGAAAGACTGTATTCTTGTACTCTCAAGATGTTTCGACTTTAATCTTGAAATGCTAGATTTAATTTTTTACAGATTTGATAAAATTTTGATTAAATCTAGATTTGATTATTTTATTTTTTTTTACAGATTTTTTTATTTTTAATTTTTTACGTTACGTATACGTTCAGGGCTTCCGTATAAGAGGCTTATTTAAAAAACATAAAAAATCTTATTGACCCCAAACTTTTGAGCCTGATTTTGAGCAATAGTAATGTCCTGATGGTATAGAGTGCCGAAGTTATGACGTCACTTTTTAGGACAACTCGGAAGTTAGCAGCGCATGGGTTCCCCTGATCGAAAAGCTTTGCATTTTCCCCATAGACTTTTGGAAAATCGCAAAAAATAAGATCTGTGTTTAACAAAGAGTTGTGACCTTTACAGGTTTTGTCTATCAAGATCATCTTTAAATGTATTCGTTTTGAAGCCTATATATAAAAAAAAAAAAAAACACAAGCAAACAATAAAGTTTAAAAAAACACAAGCAGGCTATATGGTGTGTTTTATGTCATAGATCAAAACGTGAAAATAATTAGAGGTTTTGTTCACCACAGACCCTATTTCAGGCGATTTAACAAAAACCCATTCAAAAAACCCATAGACTTTAGGGTGAGGGAACCGGAAGTGCTAAAATGCTATCTCACTTCCGCGTTTTTTTTTTTTTAAATAATGCTAATCGATTGGTTTTTTAATGCTTTTGGTTCCAAGAACGTCTTTGTATGGTTTCCCAGCAGACTAAACTGCAAATGAATCAAGTGTGTTTCTCTCGGAGTTACTGGATCCTGTAGACAGTCAAAGCGAGAGTCCCATTGTTCCGTGCTGCGATAGAGCGACCCACCGTGCAAACCCAGCACACCATGGCATTAAAGAACTGATAACTCAGCGTCTGCTGCTGTGCCTTTATCTCCAGCATACTGCGCTCCTCCACTCATGTGAAGTGGAGTTTTAGACCCTGTTGATTGTCAAAATGACAAGAAAGGACTCAAATTACAGTATTTTTAGCTTTAATTGGAGCTCACTTTGTCTCTTGCTACTCTTGCATATTATCATAGCAGTTCATAGCCAAGCCAAGTCACATTTATTTCTATAGCACTTTATCCAATAAAGATTGTTTCAAAGCAGATTCACGGTAAAACGGGAACAGAAAAATGATGATCACATGAGGCAAATTCAAATTCTTCTGTAAAGCAGCTCCACAGTAGACAATAGTGTCTTCAAAAGTTGTGTTTAGCAAGGCCAAAGCATAGCATTTAATGGGCGTCTCTTGATCCACGTGTCGTTCGTCTTCACTGCATCAATGAACCACTGCGTTTCTGCTAAACAGGATAAAAACAGTCCTCCGCTGCTCAAGCACTATATTTATTTCCAGAAATCCTATCCTGCCTCCCTGATGTCTGTCTGTTCCAGTTCAAGCTGCTGTGACTTCTGTAGATTTTGTTTTTTCTTTGTTTGTTTTGGTTCACATTAAGTCTCATTGAAAGCCTAATCAAATTAGCTCTTTTTTCCCTTCTTTTTTGGACAATTGCTAAGTACGTCATGGATGTAGTCCATCAAAAATCTGTTTATCTCTGGATTGGATTAAATATATTGTATTGTAAAGATGTGCAGATGTAGTGTTGAATGGAGTTGTTATCTGTATCTGCTATTATTTGTATACAGATGGGAGAAACACAGTAAATTAATCAGATCTTATTAGCACATTTTAGAATTGGTGTAAAAATCAATTTAGGACATTTGAAGTTGCCATAAAATTGGTTCCTGTGATGAGATTAGATTTCACAGTTTTGTTATAGACCAAGGCCAAAATTAACCTTTTCCAACACCTCCTTGTGTGACTTTTGTGTGTGTGTGTGTGTGTGTGTGTGTGTGTGTGTGTGTGTGTGTGTGTGTGTGTGTGTGTGTGTGTGTGTGTGTGTGTGTGTGTGTGTGTGTGTGTGTATATGTACGAGTATATGTAAGTCTCTCATCTCACACCTCATGGCGAGTGATAATTTTGTAGAAACCTGCCTGATGACATCCTGTGTTTTCTTTTCAGCTAAATAAGGTTTTTTTTTCCATGTATGCTATTCTAGGAAATCACAGGCATTTAACTTTGGACTGATTCCCATGAACATCAGTTCATCATTTACACAAAATATGCAGAATCCACCTCTCAGGGCCCGATAAAGACAAAAACTTGACCAAATTTTACATCTAGATTTTACATTTTATGTAAATAACAAAACATACAACGGGACTCTTTTCCTTATAATTGCGCAGATATTTCCGTATTTGTATGCACAGGAGAACTTCTCATGAAAAAAATCTGCCTAGTTCACAACACGTATGCTCGCACATGAATTTGATCTAAATCTCTTTCTAATGTTAGTGAATTTCGAGTATTCTAAATGAGCGGCCGCGTGCAGGAGGTGACATTTGCATAAAACCATCTTCATATAAGGGCTTTCTGCACAACACGTATGCATTAGGGGTTGAACCGACTAGTCGATTAGTCGACTAGTCGACCTTAATGCAATGCCGTGACGCTTTTAGCTTGACGTCGACTAGTCGTGTTGATCATGTGACACTATATGATTGCGCTAATTTTAATAGTATATGGCCGCGTTTAAGACGACAACAGATGAAGAGCCCAGAGGGTCATTGCAGCAAGAAAGCAGCACATAAAGCGTATGGAAGTAGCCTACTTTACTAACGTAGCACCACTATATTGTTGAAAAAGAAAGTAAAAGCATGACGCACGCTCTCTGTTTTACTGGGAAATGCGAGCAGTGTCTTTTAAAATTATTCAAACATTAGCCTTTTTTTTTCATATATTTATTTAAACATATTAATGCATCTAATTCACCCGCAATCAATAGGAATAGTATTTGGTATTACTTAGATCCATCACTAATGTGCAGATGTGAATTTATAGCTTTCTTTTCTTTTCATCCTGATGATGTAAACAACGGGCTGTTTAGCTAACGTTACATCTGGCCACTTCACATGTTTCTGTGATCTGATTGCTATCCGTTTGCGAAAAGACCAGGTATAAGATAAATGCCCTCCGAAACGCATTCGAGAAGGATTTAAATCCGATCGCTCAAACCACTTCATGAGGCAGTCTGGGTCGCTTTACAGACGAAACTGGACTCGTGTAAAGGCATCTGGTTGTTGAAACCGCAATTGGACTTCTCCCAAAAATGCTGAAATAAAATGTGTGAGAGCAGCCTGTGCTATTATATTCATGACGAAGCTATAACACGCACCGCAGCTGAGCATCTAACGTTATTCATAAAGCCAACGTGCAAACTATCGTAAATCAAAGTGAAAGTAAGTCACAGACGCTTAACACACAATCATCTTCGTTAAAAGTAAAGAAACAAAATGATCTTACCAGTGCTGTCTCTCTTATTGCGGTCTTTGATTGTGAAATTAGCTGATGATCAATAGATCATTACTGTTGCTTTCGGTGACGTGAACTCCGTTAAATCTGCATGTAGCGCGTTGTTTGAAGATCGGATGCGAAAACATATTTATGTGACCAGGTGTAAATGGAATAGTTTTGATAAATCAGGTCACTAAAAAAGCATGAAGTGTCCAGGTGTAAACGGCCCCATTATGAGCTGTCAGCGTCTGTATAATTTTCTGTTAATTAATTGCAAATTGTGGCATGTTGCAAATCTGTCACATCTCTTGTGTTTTTATGAATGACGTCAGCGACTAGTCGACGTCGACTCGACTTTGATGTCATAACAGTCGACTTCAAAAAATCTGAAGTCGTTCAACCCCTAGTATGCATAAGATAATATTGTCATAAAACACTGAGATAATAAAAGATGCATTGCCACGTTCCTCTATACCTGGTGTATTACTCTGAAGGGGCAAAAACATTCATCACTATCAATCCGACAGGGATCTGACAAGATCAATGGGTCCCGTGTTTTGGACGGTTTTCAAATTCACAGCTGGACCGTAGATCCAGACCTCTACTTTTCAGATGAAGGAAAGTGATTAGACAGCACTGTCGGCCTTGTATTTTAAAGGGAAACATAATGGGTTGAGATGGGAAGACATTGATCAGCGGCTCCCTCTGGCCTTTACAGAGGAGGAGAGCTGCATACAGAGAGCGCAGACATAACCTTGACACAGGAACTGGCAGAGCTGGATGGATTATATATAGATAGGTCTGTGACTAGCCGTGTGTGGTTTTGGCCCGGTGTGACTCTCTAATCCCGCCTCTCTCTGATGGATGGATGGTGATCTGCTCTGGTAATGATGCCCGCCGCCCCTCAGGTCATCCGCCTGCCATACCCAGCAAATGATGATAGGGAAGCAAGCAAGCTGGTGGGATGTCTTAAGAAAGGCTTGTAGTATTTGTTAATATGGTGATGCTACAGGTTTTGTGAACATTTTCCTAATTCTTGTGGTCTCAATGCTGAAGGTGCCCTCCAAGACAATTCAGCACAAGAAAGCAGTCTGTTTTGTGGCTTTCTTGTTCATTGCGTGCAAGCTGAAGTGCTCAAGAAATGAGTTTGTTTACAGGAATTATTTTGCTGCAACCTTGGCCAAGTTTGTCACTGTGGCCCGTCTTAATGTGTTAACTTGCAATAGCTCTGTCACTACAGTTAGAGGTCACATTTAATGTGCATCTAACTTTGATTCAACATGAAATCAGTATTGAATGTGTATACTTTCTTAAAGGGAGAGTTCACCCCCCAAAAATAAAGTTATAAATGTATACATTTTACCATAGAACTGAATGAGTACCATTTTCATTGGCCTACAATTTACACTGTAATCCAAGGTGCTTCACAGAATACCATGATATTGTCATGATAATGTGATATTTTAGTTAGTGTTTATTCAGTGCCATTCTAAAAGAATGACCTTTGTTGGTCAGTCCAAATGTCCAAATCTCTTTTTTGTGGGTTGTGTGCATGTGTACATGTTTTTTTCTATCCCAGTGGGGACTTCAACCTGAATGCACACAGACTCATGGGCACTCGTGTTACTGTGGGGACCTAAATTGAGGTCCTTGTCTGGACATTTTTCGCTCCCTTTGATGAAAACAGCATAAAATGTAAAAGGATTAGGGGATAGAATATGCATTTTGTACAGTATAGCCCCAGTTACACATAGTCTTTACCAATAACAGATAATGTGTGACATGAACCTTTTCAAATAAACCAGTTCGGGCAATTCACCAGTAAGGGAAGTTGCAACATTATCCGTAAATTACCAGTATATGCGTTGTGTGAAGATTACCGGTATTTTGCATGTACAAGGTCAGAACGCACTAACGCAAGAAGTGATTTGGGCAATCAGAAGCTTTTGAAAGAGCAACGGCTCTGAGCCATTGATAAAATTATGACACAGATGACGTATTTACTCAGCACCATTTACAAATGTCTTAAAATTGGAGTGATACTGAAACTAAAACGCTTTTCCTCATCCGGGCAGATGAAAAGATTTGTCAACAACTTTAGAGGTCACTTCCAGGTTAATGGCATCGTCACAGAGTTTACTGGTATTTTAGATCTGATGTGTGAATGGCCTGCTAGCGGTAAAAAGACAGAATGCTGTTGCATTATGTGAACAGCACTTTTTGGAATTTACCGGTAAAGTCGTTCTGGCAATTTTACGGTAATTTAACGGGATTGCTGTGTAAGGGGCTAATGTCCCCATAACACATGAAAACCCAACGGTGGTGGTGTTGGGCGGATGTCTATGTGTGTGTGTGCCCCGTGCTTTGTGTCAGCGCTGTTGTGCAGCGTGCCAGACTCTGGCAGGGTACAAACAAATTTATTTGTGTTGACGAAAGCAAAAGCTGTTTGTTTGCTATGTAAATTAAGGCTGTAAGGGTGTTTGTTTTTGTTTTTCTGGTGTATCGCTATTCTAATGCATTCTGTTTGACATTGAACATCATTTAGTTTGACTAGGTAGGATTTGTATTAATAATACATTTTAGAGTAATGATAAATTCCTCTCTTTTACCTCAAAAGAACAAGAAAAAAAAATTCATAGTATGACCCCTTTCACTAATTTCTGCCACCTTTTTGAGGCCCAGCTAAGAGGCTTTCATTTTCTTTGAGTTATTATTTTTTTTAAATTGGTTTGCACAGAGACTATAGGCCCAAGTAATCTTAGATTGAGATACAGAATGAAGTGTCACGAGTTTGGTCGACAGAAGACCAGCTCGCCACAGTTTAGCACATATTTATCAGGGATGTGATTTTTCCGGATTAATCCGGAATTCCGGATTTTCCGACCTGAAAATGTGACCTACGTGAATCATGCAGATCTGTTAAAAAAAAAAAAAAAGGGGGGGACGGGTGTCGGCAGCCGGAGTGAAAAGGAGAGAATATGAGGACATAACCCATAACTGGCTGACGTGCGTACAGAAAGTTCCTTTCAAAGTATCAACAAGGACGTATTTGCGTTCAGCCAGAGAATGTCTAATTGGTTCAGCTTGTTCACCTTCTCAATTTCGTATCTCAGTCGCTCTCGCGCTGGTATCGTTGTCAGTTGACAACATCACAGTTAGGTCACCAGGGCTGGGCGATATATCGATATATTTCAAATTTGCGCTATGATCCTTGCTCCAAGCAAGCTGCTGACTGCTTTTGTAGAAATATGTAGCAGCTATATCATGCTTTCTGTCAGTTGCAGTCCTGACACCTCCGTCTCAATAGCATTAGTGTACAACGCGACAAATACTCGCAATATTAACGCAGAGGAACGGCTACATCAGTTCAGCGAGTTCACAAAAGTTAATTTGCATGTGCTTTAAAGCTTTAAATATGTCATTCACTGCTGATGCGCTGTTCTGAGCGCGAACACCCGACGTGCACATGCACTAAAAGCTTGTCTAACAGCGCCTGGTTGCTGGACTAAGTTATCTTTCGAGTATTATTTCGCTAATACTCTCAAATACACACAAGGTTTAGAACATTTGGTTATGTCTAAACTCAAAGCAAACCGAGAAAATTGAGAGAAATCTGCTTGTCAAATGCTCCGTGTATATTAGACGTGTCGCGTACAGGTCTTAAAGTGACAGTAGCCCTAATAATAAAAATGCAGCTGCTTGTTCTTAAATGGATAGTTGACCCCAAAATAAAAATTCTGTCATTATTTATTCACTGTCAATGTTGTTCCAAACCTGTATTAATTTATTTCTTGTGCTGAACAAAAAAGAAGATATTTTGAAGAATGTGGGTGACCGAACAGTTGCTGGTCCCCATTGACTTCCATAGGGAAAAATTTACTATGGAAATCACTGGGGTACATCAACTGTTTGGTTACCCACATTCTTCCAAATAATTTAAACAGAAGAAAGAAACTTATTCAGGTTTAAAACAACTTGAGAGAGTAAATTATGACAATTACAATTTTTGGGAGAACTATCTATTTAATGTTAATTAAACAACAAAACACAGAGGAAATCACTCACTGCTCTTGACTGAGAACTTTAATAGTAGCTTTAATAATAATCAATCGATAATTTATATAGTGCAGACTATATTTGACTTTGATTCAACATTTACTCTCGCTTTGCGGAAAAGATATTGGGTCATCATTGCTCGGGCTCCGTATATTTTCCTGCTTTTTTGTCCTTAGCTAATCACATGCCTGATTTATGAGGAGTCTAACGGTTGCAGAGTTGCCCTGAGCCCTAACCCCTCGTCCCCTCGCAGCTGCCTCGGCTTCAGGCATGTGTGGACTGCTTGAACTGCCTGCCTGACGTCTCATGTCGGCCTGTGAGTGTGCAACTCCTGTGAGACACTGATCTGGAAAGCAGGGACACCTGTCACGCCAAAGAATTCACAGCGTGTTTTAAAGCACTGGGAACACTGCAGAGAAACTTCATCTTGTTTGTTTATGTTACGAGCCCCCTAAATGAATTTAAACGGGGACATCCTAACATATAAAGAAACCACAAGAACGTTCGTTGACAATATAAAAGTAATTTATTGTCAGTGGTTCACAAGAAAGACAGGTAGGACGGCAACAAAGTCTGGTGGTAAAAATAAACATAAAGCAAACAGAAAGAAGAACCCTGCTCACTAATATCTACCGAATCCAACACACTTGTCTGCCTCCCGTGCAAAACAAAGACAAGTTCTCGGTGAGTCTTCCGGGTCCACTGACTGCTGCTCTAAAATAATCTTAGACTAAACAGTGAAAACCCCGTCACCAATACCACCAACTCAAAACAAAAATAAACGACTTCGTCACAACACCCACACAAATGTCAGGACAGGAACTGGGGTTAATGCATGGTCTGTTTACACCGTTCCGACGCCATCTAGCTCAAAGGCAACATCGGCCAAGCCCATGGGAGCTTTTGGGTACAGCATCCGCTCCGACATGAGCAACCACGGCGAGGAGGAAACATGGGAGAGAGCACGGCGTCCGACCGCACCAGAGGGAGAGCGAGGTCTAAACCCAGTGAGAGAGAGCGAGAGAATGTGAATCTCGGTCCTTTTAAAAACAGTCGGCCCCGCCCACTCGCAACCGGGGAGACGTCACGTGACCTATAAGGCAGGAAACAGAAAACAACAAAACGAACAAGAACAACACAAACAGTGTCCCCAACGTACAACCACGTAACACCCCCACCCTTAAAGAAAATAAATTGGGGTTTCAGTCAACAAAGGAAAAATCATCCATAAACATCTACAAACTCGCAGGCCGCAGGATCTCCAAAACCTGCTGAACAGGAGAAAGAAAAAAAAAATTAAGTACAACAAATATAAATTTAAATCTCTGATCCCAATTTATTTAACTCATTTACATCAAGCACGAGACAATGCATCTGCAACTACATTGTCACGTCCTCGAATGTGCCTAATCTCCAAGTTACAACCTTGGAGAATCAAACTCCACCGCATTAATCGCTGGTTGGAATTTCTCATGCGATCAAGAAAAACCAAGGGATTGTGGTCTGTATAGACCACCACTGGAGACAAAGCACCTCCGACATAAACCTCGAAGTGCTGGACGGCAAGCACTAGCGCAAGAGCCTCCTTTTCTATTGTCGAATAAGCACGCTGACAGCGGGTGAACTTACGCGAAAAAAAACAGACAGGGTGTTCCAGTCCATCCGCGTCATTTTGCAGAAGAACAGCTCCCGCTCCCAGATCACTCGCGTCAACGGCGATGGCAAAAGGCAAAGAAAAATTAGGGGCCGCTAGCACAGGCGCAGTAGTCAACAGCGCTTTAATAGAGTCAAAGGCAGCTTGACTCCGGGAAGTCCAGGAAAAAGACACCTTCGGACTCAGCAAATCAGTGAGAGGTGAAGCAAAAACAGAAAAATTTTTACAAAACGATCGGTAGTAACCGACCATGCCGAGGAAACGACGGAGTTCACGACGAGTAGTTGGAGGAGGATAATTCAGAATCGCCTCCACTTTAGACTGGACAGGACGCACCTGTCCCCGACCAACCACTTTGCCCAAATATACCACGGTGGCCTGGCCAAACTCACACTTAGCCAGGTTAATGGTCAAATTGGCTTCTGACAATCGGTCAAAGACAGTAGAAAGATGGGCCAGGTGTGAGACCCAGGTATCACTATAAATGATCAAGTCATCTAAATAGGCCTCGCAGTTGGACACTCCTTCCAAAACGCTGTTGATAAGCCTCTGAAAGGTGGCAGGAGCGTTTCGAAGACCGAAGGCCATAGCAGTGTACTGCAGGAAGTGATCTGGGGTCACAAAAGCGGAGATTTCCCTGGCACGGAGCGTCAACGGAACCTGCCAGTATCCCTTCAATAGGTCAATTTTACTGACGAATACAGCAGAACCCAAACGATCAACACAATCGTCAACACGTGGCAAGGGATAACTGTCAGGCTTGGTAACAGCGTTCACTCTACGAAAATCTGTGCAAAACCGCGTGGTACCATCACTCTTTGGAATAAGAAGACAGGGCGAACTCCATGGACTATTACTAGACTCTGCAATGCCGTTCCTCAGCATAAACTTCACCTCTTCTAAAAACAACATTCTTTTATGTGGATTTACACGATAAGGCTGTTGTTTAATTGGACGCGTAGCGCCCACATCAATGTCATGCTCGATTTTCGTTGTCCGACGAGGCACATCAGGAAACAGATTCTCATATTGCTTGAACAGAGAGATTAAATCATTACGTTCTAAGGTGGATAAATTAGACAAAAATAAATCTAAATCATTAAGAACCTCAGAATTCTCCATTCTCCCTTCAATAATCTCCCTTGAAGGAATACGACCCTCATCTTCCAGCAAAGGACTAAACACCGGACCCAGCTGTTCTGATAGAGACGCATTTTCAGCAGGTGTCGCCACAGTCAGCGATACAGCAACTTCAGCACCACCTTTCTTGGACAGCGCCACTTTTGACGCACGCTCATCATTTCTGTTACCTAAAGGGCAAAGCGACTTGAGCTCCGAAATTGAACCTTCTCCTCGATCACAAAAACGCTTCAGTCGATTGATGTGACACAGCGTAGTTTTTCTCTTTCGATCTGGGGTAGAGATAACATAGTTTAAGTCACTCACTCGTCGTTGGACACAATAGGGACCGCTGTAACGAGCCTGCAAAGCAGAACCAAACCCGGGAATCAGCACAAGAACTTTATCCCCAGGACTGAAACTTCGTGAGACAGCCTTCTGATCAAATCTCTGCTTCATTCTCTTCTGACAGAGCCCTAAATTATCTCTAGCCAACTGACATGCGCGACTGAGTCTACTACGCATTTTAGACACATAATCCGACAAACTGCGGGAATCTTTAGGCTCAGCAAGCCAAGACTCCTTTAACAGTTTTAAAGGTCCACGAACCGTGTGCCCGAAAACCAGCTCTGAAGGGCTAAAACCCAAACTTTCTTGTACAACCTCTCGTACCGCAAAAAGAGCAGATGGAACCCCTTCATCCCAATCACGTTGAAACTCGAGACAAAAACACTTGAGTATACTTTTCAAAGTCTGGTGGAACCTCTCGAGTGCACCTTGAGTCTGTGGTCGGTACGGGGTGGATGTCACATGGCGGACCGCGAGCTGACGCATAACTTGTGCAAACACGCGAGACATAAAATTAGTGCCGCGGTCTGTCTGAACTGTTTTTGGAAGGCCGAAAAGAGAGAAAAAACCCATCAGGGCTTTTATAATGACCGGGGCAGTGATTTTACGGAGCGGAACAGCTTCTGGAAAACGAGTTGAGCTGCACATGATGGTAAGCAACCATTGATTCCCAGTCTTTGTTCGAGGCAATGGGCCCACACAGTCTAGTATAATATTCTCAAAAGGCTCAAAAGCAACGGGAATCGGCTGTAACGGTGCAGGCGGAATCACCTGATTAGGTTTTCCCGTAACCTGACACACATGACATGTTCGACAGTATCTCACAACGTCTCTCTTAATACCCGGCCAAAAAAAATGACGCAGCACTCTATCCGTAGTTTTATTAACGCCAAGATGACCTGCCAAGTGATGGTCATGAGCTAAACTCAGCACCTTATCACGAAAAGCAACTGGGACAACAACTTGAAAAAGAACTCTCCACTCATCTTGCGCTGAAGCCATAAGAGGTCTCCACTTGCGCATTAAGACACCATCCCGTAAAAAATAGCCATGCGGCGTATGCTCAATATCTTCTTCAGACAAAACTTCTGAAAAAAAAGAAGACAGAGATGGGTCACTTTCCTGTTCCTTAATAAGCTCCTCTCGACTCATAGAAAATTTAGGAACCTCGGAAGAAAACGACAGTGAATCCGAATTCAACCGTAACTCACTATCGCTATGGGGTGAAGGTCGAGCAATAAAAGTATCGCTTAGATCAAACTGTTCCTCAGTCTCCTGTTCTAGTTCCTTTCTCGCCATGGCCCGAGTAACGACACTAGAGGAAAAAACTTCAGGGAAGCTAATAGACAGATCATCAGTACCCATTTTTGGAAGGTCAGGAGACACTATGGGGCAAGGTAAAACTTTTCCCCCACACAAATCATTACCAAGTAACATCGATACATTTTCAATGGGCAAGGAGGGGCGTACCCCCACGATAACGTTACCGGTAACTAAATCAGTCATAAGAGAGATCTCATGCAAAGGGACACTAACATGACCCATTTCAAATCCACGTACCAGGATACTATCACCAGTAAAAGTCTCATCACAGAAAGGTAATGCATCTCGCAAAATAAAGCTCTGTGAAGCACCAGTATCCCGCAGAATTTTTACTGGAGTTTTTAAGTGCTCCCCAGGCAAAGAGACGAAACCATCCATTATAAACGGCGCAAAACCGTGCTTATCAGAAATCGGGTCGTTACTACTCACAGGCAAATTTGAAACACACAACCCCACCTCTGATCTATAAGAAGCTGGCTGACTTGCCGTCTTGTTTTTACGTTTTAGAGTATAGCACTCAGACAAAACATGACCACGTTTCTTACAGTAGGCGCAGGTCGGAACGATACCACTAGACCGCGACGGACGGTGGTCTGGAGAATGAGCAGGGACAGGCACGATTTCTTTAGACATTTTAGACGCATTTGAATGACCCGAGACATTCTGAGAAAGTTTTAAATTAGGCAGGACACGCTTATGTGTGAGCACATACTCGTCGGCCAACACAGCTGCGCGAGCAGGTGTCAGATTTTTATGCTCACTAACATGAGTAGCGACTGTCTGAGGAAGACCGTTTTTAAAATCTTCAAGAATAATCAAATCACGAAGAGATTGAAAAGTTGTTACTTCTTGTGAACTAAGCCAGCGATCAAATAACATTTCTTTCTCTCGAACATATTCGACAAATGTAAGAGCTTCAGGTTTTAGATAACTACGAAACTTTTGTCGATAAGCCTCAGGCACAAGAGCATAAATGCGCAAGACAGCATGTTTAACTTTTTCATAATCTGCTGCGTCTTCCAGAGTTAAAGAGGAATACGCTTCCTGCGCTTTCCCAGTAAAGACACATTGTAACGTCATGGTCCAAATTTCCTTAGGCCATTTAAATGTTGTTGCCACACGCTCAAAATGTGCAAAGAACTTATCCACTTCGCTCTCATTAAAGGGTTGAACAAGACGAATGTTACGAGTTATGTCAAACTGATCTGGCTTAAACGCTACACCAGCCTCACGAGCCTTCACTTCGAGCTCTTTAATGCGTAATGCTTGTGCAAGTTCAAGATCTTTTAACCTAAATTCGTGTTCTCTTTGTTCTCGTTCTCTTACTAACCGCCTATCAGCCTCTAGTTTATTTTTCTCCCGTTCCCATTCAATCTCCTTCTCTCTTAACTGTAAACGTTTCAATTCTAGTGCTGCTTTACTAGGTGAAGGATCAATAGGAAGACGCTTACCCTGATCAGGCGATGTAGGAATATCAGGAACCACTTTTCCAAACTCTCCCAGTTCTCGCAACCTTTTCACAAGCATCTCCTGCAAATCAGCCTTGGAAGGGCCACCACTCACTTCAAGTTTATAGTGCCCGGCAACTCTAACAAGGTCATCACGTGTGATCGATAACAACAGTTCTTGCGAAGGAGCGAGAATAAACGCGTCTAAATCAAACATTTCGAATGATACAAAATTCCCTAAACGGGCCGCAGTCAAGAAGGAAAAGAGAGGAAAAATAAATAAATACATCAGCGAACTTCCACAGAAGCTTACAAAAAAAAGAAGCGCTCTCTCACAGCGTGCAGGACGACCCCCCACGGAAAAAGATTTTTACTAAGGAAAAATCGAAATGAATAAATAAATAAGGTCCAAAACCCGGCAAAACGAGCCCCCATTTATATGTTACGAGCCCCCTAAATGAATTTAAACGGGGACATCCTAACATATAAAGAAACCACAAGAACGTTCGTTGACAATATAAAAGTAATTTATTGTCAGTGGTTCACAAGAAAGACAGGTAGGACGGCAACAAAGTCTGGTGGTAAAAATAAACATAAAGCAAACAGAAAGAAGAACCCTGCTCACTAATATCTACCGAATCCAACACACTTGTCTGCCTCCCGTGCAAAACAAAGACAAGTTCTCGGTGAGTCTTCCGGGTCCACTGACTGCTGCTCTAAAATAATCTTAGACTAAACAGTGAAAACCCCGTCACCAATACCACCAACTCAAAACAAAAATAAACGACTTCGTCACAACACCCACACAAATGTCAGGACAGGAACTGGGGTTAATGCATGGTCTGTTTACACCGTTCCGACGCCATCTAGCTCAAAGGCAACATCGGCCAAGCCCATGGGAGCTTTTGGGTACAGCATCCGCTCCGACATGAGCAACCACGGCGAGGAGGAAACATGGGAGAGAGCACGGCGTCCGACCGCACCAGAGGGAGAGCGAGGTCTAAACCCAGTGAGAGAGAGCGAGAGAATGTGAATCTCGGTCCTTTTAAAAACAGTCGGCCCCGCCCACTCGCAACCGGGGAGACGTCACGTGACCTATAAGGCAGGAAACAGAAAACAACAAAACGAACAAGAACAACACAAACAGTGTCCCCAACGTACAACCACGTAACAGTTTAAGATGGGTAATTTGTGGACACTGCAAAAAGAAATATGAACATGCATGATATTTATAGAAACAGATTCTAACTAACAAGTCGAAGAAGGAGCAATCTCTTATCAGTCTTCTGGGTTTCTCATCAGAGTAAAGCCAGTGGCGCACCTAGCCGACGCTCAGGCAAGGCAACGTCAGGCCCGTTTTGAGCGTCGAGCGACTTAGATTCGGCTCTTCGCCGTTTGTATACATGCAGTCTTAATTTTGCTTTCCCTATTTGAATGACGAATAGACAAATATATCTGCTTAAATAGGCAGTTTTCTCCTTTACCCGCAGATGCAGAACGCGCATGCTAGTTGACAGTCGCATGTAGTCCTTCGGTGTATTCAGGCACAGATTTATTTCCTCGACGCGAAGCAACAATTCAGTTGGCTTTCATCAGCACTAGTTCTTTGGCGTCTGTTTGGTCTACCTAATGATAGATTACTAGAAAAGGACAATTTGTCAAGACAGACCTTGTATGTTGACTTGACAAAACCTTTCCCAAAACTAAAACTAAATAAATAAAAAAAATATTTTTACTTTTAAAAAGTTTAAGTGTTATTTAGCGTGAATGCTGTGTACTTTCATTGCTAAGTCTTTACTCTGGTGTTATGAGTGGTTACTTTGTGATTGGTAATGGTATCTATTGATAATTGGTACCAAGTTGTTGATCTAGGGTTACTTGCAGTTACTTGTGGTTACCAGGGTGTTTTAGGTCAGAGGTTTTCAAACAGCTTCTGTGGAAATGTTTAGAGAAAGTGTTTATTTTGTTTATTTTTATTAAAAGTAAAAGTAAAATTTGATTAAAATTAATAAATCAAATATACATTTAAGCTGATAAATAATTTGATTCAATTAAATAAATAAGCAAAAATAAGAAAATAAATAAATATTTTGTAATACATAAATAAATAGATTAAAATAAATAAGTAAATGAGTAAACAATAAATAGCATAATGTAATCAATCATAATATATATATCTACTATAAAGTATTTTCCAAACAATAGTTTGGAATATTTATAATATTAATTATTCACAGTAAAAAATGGGTAATTTTATTGGTATATGTGGAAGCAGATGCTTATAAAGAAATGAGGAATAATGCTTACGATATTGTACATGTAGGTTTTATGTATAAGCAAAATCAAAGATAATTTTCAACTGGATTTCTCATCAAAAAACAATACTGGCTAATTAAAATAGAATTTGCATCAAGGCCACATATGCTAGAAAAGTCACATGACTGCAGGTGGTTCCTCGCTAATTGCTTTAATTCATATCAGACTCTTTTATGCGAGAAAACGTAAGTCATAATGATTTTTCATTTGTTCCACAGATGTCTGTATTTATAACCACACTTTCATTAAGCGAGTCTCTGCCTTGTATAATTAGTTCCTTCCTGTACGCCGCTGTAAAAGTCTCATTAAAAAAGAGGCAGAAGTCGCCTGATAACACTCTCCCTCTGTGTAATTAATGGTCTTGCTCACGAGTCGCTGAGCTGACAATGAACCGCCCGCTTCTGAACCACTCTCCCAGAGAGAGGCTGAAATATCCGTTTGCGAGCCATCTGCTTTCTGTAAGGTCTGATTTTACATGCGGAAAAATATATGTTTTAACTTATTGTAGTCAAGACCACCTAAACCTAGACCAAGTCCAGTGTGCGTCAAGATCAAGACAAGACCAAGACTTTGAGGAATTGAGACCAAGACAAGACCAAGACCAGACCAGCACTCCTTAAATTCATCTAAAAATCCACTTACTGCCTGAGACATTGCTTCCATTTAATCAATTAATACAATTAGAATATTAGACAGTTTATATATAGAGCTGTTACCAATCAAAAGAAATATCTAACAACAGAAGTCATCTTTGCACTGCAGAGGTGGCACAGAAGTTGCATCTGAATAAGTATAATTACAACTGCATAAATAATGTTGAGTTTAATGTTTTGAAAAAATATAATATAATATAATTTGCTGGACAATGAAAGCGTTAATGTAGGCAACTACTAGGTAACTATATTAAAGTTGCCCTGTAAACAATCATTTTTTTTTTTTTTGTATTGTAATGTATTGTATTGTATATATTTATAGAGCATTTTTCTGGCTACACAGTACCTCAAATGAATAAAGCAACAATACAAATAAATACTAACTAAAACTAAGACAAAAAAATAAACAATAAAACATCCATTAAAAAGTTAAAACGCAACAGAGAAAAAGACAAGCTGTTCCATAATCTTGGGTCAGTGACAGCAAAAGTGCAGCCACCTTCAGATTTAAGGCGCGCTCTTACGATTAATGATAGCTTATTTGAGTATCTCAGCATTACATTTGAATTATATGGATTAATAAACTTAACCAAATAGTCTGGCGCCATTCCATGCAATGCATGGACATATGTCAAGACCATGTATTAGATCCTGTAATGCACTGGTAGCCAGCCTAATGAGGATAACAGTGGGGTAACATGATCAGTCTTCTTAGCCTTCATAAGCATTCTAGCAGCGGTATTTTGCACTAGCTGAAGACATGCAACATGAGTCTGGCAGGTCCTGTAATAAATAACATTACAATAGTCAAAATGTAACTATGAAAGTATGGATGACTTTTTCTAAGTCACTGGTTTAAAAGAAACACTTTTAATTTGGCTATTGCCCTCTGATAAAAGAAACAATTCTTAAAAACAGTTTTTATTTGTTTATCGAACTTCAGCGAGAAATCAAAAATGACTCTCAAGTTATACTCGACCCTGTATAGGTAGCAAGCCCAAGGGCCTAAGATATCTCTTTCAGCCTTATTAAAACTGAACAACCAAAAAAACATAATTTATGTTTTTCTTTCCACTGAACAAGATTGTCAGCCATCCAATCTTTAAAGGAGCATTTCACCCATTTCAACATTAATCTTTTTTGAAAGTGGATAAAAGAATTTTTGAATTTGGTGCCCTCTTGACCGAGAAAAGACAGAAAATAACCGAAGGACGCATTTGTGTATAAGACAACAACTCCCACAATGCATCACATTGCTCAGCTCTGCAAGCCACATCCACTAATCCTGAACAGCGCAAACAGAAAAATCACTCTTCCATCTACAAGGCTAACGTTAGCTGTCACCAGAGTTTGAAACAAAAAATTTCACACAAAATTTCTTGTTAGTTGGCTGTGGCGAGCAGGACGATCGAGGGTGAGGGACGTGTGAGGGACACTTGTGAGGCCGGTCTCGCGTCTTTCACGGAAGAGCGAAAGCATAAAATGAGGATCGACGACGGCAGATCGAGAGAGAAACAGGCCTGATTTTATGTTGTGTTTTGTTTTTGTTGTGTGTAACGTTACAGCAGTCGCCAATGAGGGGCTTCTGGCTTATACTTTAATTTTGTATTTGTTCATTTTACTATTAAAATGTTTCAATGTTCGCCGGTTCCCACCTCCTTCTTCCCACAACAACAAACCCTGTTAACGTCACATTGGCAAACTCATTAGTGAATTACTCCTCGTTTGTATTTATTTCTATATGGTGTATTACTGCATGATACCTGGATGTTCAGTCAGTAATCACAACACAAACGTCCGTGTGCTCAGATTAATTAATGTAATGCGGCACTACTGTTAGATACACGGGTTCTTTGGTGACACATAATCTGTACCATCGGGTAGCTGTGGTACCATCTTCGACGCTAGTCCAAAGCGAATAGGATGCGCGTATAAAGCCAACGTTTGAAGTGAACGCCCGTCCTATTCGCTTTGGACTAGCGTCGAACTAGACACGATAGACGCAAATCTGCCGCTCTATTCACGCTTCGTGTGACCGCATAATGAACAGGCTGCGATGTCAAAATTGCATTGCTGGAGTGTGTGTGTGTGTGTGTGTGTGTGTGTGTGTGAGAGAGAGAGGGGCGCGTGCGCGATAGAACAGTGGAAACATAAAAAACATAACTGTTACTCCGTCATTTTGTTCAGATCATTAAACCTGCAAACCTGTTCCTTATATTTGTGTACACTCGCAATAAAATACAACATTATGCTTTTGTCACACTGTAAACTCTTGACAAACTTTAACCTTCAACTGTCACCCAACCAAAATCACACACACACACACACACAAAGTTTTAAAAACTCATTTCAAAACAGTCTGTGGGTCCCATCTTTTGGACATTCATATTGAATTGGTTTTCATTTCTTGTCCTCGGAGCACTAATATTACACATTCTACATTGATTAAAAAAGAAAATCGAATGTGTTTTTAATGGTAGTATTATTTAATACAGAAATCAATTATTTATAATTCAGATGAGAATACTGTAACATTGTTAATTAATAATGTTAATTAAAATTAAGGAAAACAAATATATTGATCTGAAATATAGCAAAATAATTTTAAATTAATTCAGGTACAATTACCAAACATATCACAAGGTCTTTTTATTCATTTAATTAATAAACTAATTATATAAAACTATTGTCAGTGCACTTCAAATAAACTGGTTCTATGCCTTTTTTAATAAAACTTATTTAAAAAATACGCCTTCTGTATTTTTGTTTTGCTTTTCCCTCCATTGTATCGAAATCGTACCGAACTGTGAAGTCTGAACCGAGGTATGAACCGAACCGTGATTTCTGTGTAATCATGTTTAGTTTCTTCTGTCATTGTCATACTTCCTTTCTCCACAGCGCTTGTTAGCTTAGCTTCCAAAAACAAGATGGCGCATATTGATTTCAGTTTCTGCAAGTGAAGTCCCACCCACTGATCTGTAATAGGCCTGTAGGGTGAGTGGGTCCAACACCCTTGAATAATTAGGAGCTAAGTTTGTAGTCTCTACACTTTTCAATGAAATGTGACTTCCTGCTTATTATTACGCAAAATGACGTAAAACACTTTATCCTTATTTCTCCCATCTCAGGGGAAAATAAGGGAATAAACCATGACCATTCAAAAATATGACTCGGTGTCCCATTAAGGTAAAAATTATCCTGCAATGTTCCGATTGTGCATGTTACTGTGCTGCAGGGTTTTGCTCGCAAGATTTTTCCAGCATTTGTCTTCAGCGAAACAAACGAGATAAGCTTCTCCAGCAATCTTCCACAGTCAGTATCTGTTAAATGTGCAGTAGATAAGGTCGACTCTACTTCACCGGCTCCAAACGCATTTTCTGCTCCTCCATTTAAGACTCATAATGGTCTCACTCATTGAGCGTGACCTGGTCTCATTCCCTGCTCAATTTTCACCCTCTAACAGGCAATCTCCTGATGTCTCCCACAGGTCTTCCAGCACAAACTCAAGGCAGGATCTGAGTTGGAATCTGGGTTGCTAGGCTCCTCAGTCAAAACCTGCTCTTTCATTTGTATCATTTTGCACAATCCAAATTGTGCCTAGCCTCCACTTCCCACCCCTGTGAGCCTGTCCTGGGATTAGATAAGGATCAATCAAGAGTTCAAGTTTAGAATTCCACACCTATTGAGTTTAAGAGTTCAAATACTGTGCAAATAGTTAGAATATATATATATATATATATATATATACAAATAGACCTAAACAACGAACTATTGAGTGAGACTTTTCAAATATTGCCAGGCCCAGGCTGGACAGACAATGGTGAACCTGGAACATCTCAAATATAACGTTAGATCAGTGGTTCTAATCCACCCACACACAGTTTTTTTTCTCTCATCAAAACTGAATAGCCTATGTTCATCACTGGTTACAGCCTATTTCAAGCAAGGACACGTTTGTGTGCATTTTATTTTGCGGTTTCACCGGAATGAATAAAGTCTCCGCAACGGCGATAGATTGAAACGCGCTTCCGAGTGAAGATTGCACAAGTCGTGCAGCGCGTCGTCCGTGGAACTGATAGCAGCAGACACTAGCGCTCAGCTTGATTTCAAAAACAATAGATTTTAGTGCTAGATCTCTTATTTAATAGCGAACTAAATGAATGATCTGCTAGTTAACTGGAGATGTTTTATTTATTTGTAGGGACATCCGTGCATCAATGTTTCAAAAAGTGAATGTGTGTGAAACCATAGTAAAAAACAATTGGTGTTGATTGATACCAATCGGATGTACAATGTTTTTTTTTTTTCCGTCTATTTATAAAAGTTAGGCTTATATTAACATGTTGCATTCTACAGTATATGGCCTGATTATGTCATTTTTAAGTTACATAGCCTGCCTCCAGTGTTCCTCAACTTGAATAATTAAGAGGCGACATTTGACCAGCATATCATCAAAATAAAACAAAACCTCTGCCTGTCACTTTGACTGGCACCATTTTTTTCTAGCGGAAACTCTGATATATATATATATATATATATATTGGGTTGAGATCTGGTGACTGTGAGGGCAGTTTTAGTACAGTGAACTTATTGTCATGTTCAAGAAACCAATTTGAAATGATTCAACCTTTAATGTTGCTGTGACAAGGTTCAAGGGGGTGATGGAAGAAGGCAAGGGATCGGCGAATTCAGGAGCTTGTGTGCTTTATTAAACAAAAACAAAAACTCTTTCCACAGCGTCTCAGCGCTTCACAGTCAACTTGCAACACAGACGGACAGCCTCTTTCCCGCTGATTCACAGCTTCCTTCACGATCTGAACGGATCACTCCTTTGGCAGCTTCAACTCACGGTCCACACACAAGCTCCAGTCTCTCTCAAATGAAGCGTCCAACTGGGCCGCTTATATACTCTCCCCAACGCCAATCACTGCAATCACAGACAGGTGTTTATCATTTGAACTTGACCCGCTTATTTCCCGCTCGACTCCTCCCCCGCTCTCCCGCTGCAGACAGCGCTAAACCACGCCCCCCATACCACATACCCCCACCGCCCGTCTCAGGCCGGGAACCATTTTTGGCGTCTTCCCGCACGAACTTACGAATCATGGATTTTAACGTGCGATTAAATCGTTCCACCAGGCCGTCTGTTTGTGGGTGATAGACGCTGGTGCGGATCGATTTAATGCCCAATAATTCATATAGTTCGCGTATCGTACGTGACATAAACGCCGTGCCCTGATCGGTGAGAATCTCTTTTGGGATTCCCACCCGGGAGATTAATTGAAACAGCGCACTCGCAACGCTTTTAGCCGAAATATTGCGTAGTGGGACTGTTTCAGGGTATCGCGTAATCCACCAGGACTAATGCAAAGCGATGCCCCCATGCTGATCGCTCTAATGGCCCGATGAGGTCCATGCCAATTCGTTCGAAGGGGACCTCGACTAACGGCAGGGGGCACAATGGTGCTTTACTATGGGCCGGAGGGTTCACTAACTGACATTCATGACAAGACGCACACCACCTGCGCACATTCTCATGAATGCCCGGCCAAAAGAATGGGGTCATTAAACGATTTAACGTGGCTGCCTGCCCGAGGTGTCCAGCCATCGGATTACAATGAGCCGCCTGGAAAAGCATTTCCCGACGGCTCTTAGGCACTAACAACTGGGTTGTATCTTGTTTTGTCTGGGCATCCTGGGTCACCCGATACAACCGGTCCTTAATCACGGCAAAATACGGGTACGTGAGCGGCTGTTCTGGCCGAACCTGCTGTCCGTCGATGACGCTGACCTGCTCAAACGCGTTTTTCAGCGTGTCATCTCGGGACTGTTCCAGAGGAAAGTCATCACGGTCTGAAAAGATGTTATTTTCAGCCCCGCTCTGTTCCCCTGAAACAGCCGCCGACGGTCCCGGCACAGCTTCGCCCACCTGAACAGTCGCCCCCGCCCGTCGCCGTTGTTTTTGCCCAGGAGCACCCGCACACAGATATGCCAATAAAGATTGAAACCCCGGCCAATTAGTTCCCAGAATCAGCGGGTGCCGGAGGTGCGGATTAACTGCCACCTCCACACTATGCTTTTGTCCCCTAAATTGGATCATAACTGGCACGACGGGATATCCCATCACCTCGCCGTGCACACACCGCACCATAACCTCGCGGCTCTTATCCAATGCCCCAGGCTGAATCAAACTTTGGTGGATGGAGGTCTGGTTACAACCTGAATCCACCAAAGCTTGATACGTAACCCCCTCGATACTTACAGGTATCTGATACAGCCCAGTCTGATCGGGGGCGGCCTGTGGCGCATAGGGGACCCGAATGAAGGTGTCCACCTCCATCAGTGGACACCTATCAATAAAGTGCCCCGGGTCCCCACAACGCCAACAGGCCGGCCCAGGCCTCCCCGCCACTCCGGTGGCGGGAAACGGATCAAGGGATTGGCGAGGGGAGAGTGCGGGGCCAGAGGACGGAGGGACGCTCCCCGTCAGGGTTCCACTTCGAGGCGGAGGGCGGGGCGCCGGGACCGCCTCAGCGCTGGGTCCGGACCTCCAGCGGGGTGCCGGACGCGGAGGACCTCCTCCTCGGGACCTGGGAGCGGGGACAGGGCGAGAGAGAGAGGGAAGGGGAAGGGAGAGAGAGAGAGAAGATGGTTGGGGTTCGCCGACCCCCGGGCACGCCACCAGCTGATCCTCCGCCAACGTGATGGCCTGGTCCAGCGACGTCGGCCGGTGGCACTGGACCCACTGCGCGGTCTTCTTTGGCAGTTTCGCAATGAACTTCTCCAGCACCACCAGCTCGATGACTCCGTCGACGTCGCGTCCCTCGGCCACCAGCCATTTGCGGCAGGCGTCCCGGAGCTGCTGCGCGAAGACGAAGGGCCGGCCGATCTCCCCCAGCTCTAGGGACCGGAACCGCTGGCGGCTTTGCTCCGGAGACCGACCGACCCGCTGTAGGATGGCGCGTTTAAGGTCCTGGTAGACCAGGAGGTTACTGACGGGCAGGTGTTGGGTGGCGAGCTGCGCCTCGCCGGACAGCAATGGGATGAGGCGCAGCGGCCAGTCAGTTTCCGGCCATTTCCCGGCCGCGGCCGACCTCTCGAAGAGGTCCAAGAAGGCCTCCGGGTCGTCCAGCGGACCCATCTTGTGCAGCGTGGGGGCCGCAGCCGGGGGCCGGACCCCCTGGTCCACCCAGCTCCGGAACTGCTCGCGGGCCTCCTGTTGTTCCTTGAGGAGCGTGTCGAACCGGCGTTCCTGTCGCTCCTCCATCTTCAACAGGGCTGCCTGGTGTTGTTGGTGCAAGCCCGCGAGTCCCTGGATGATCTCCGCAAACGGCGAAGACAGAGGATTCCTGGCGGCGGCTGCTGCTTCTTCCATCCCGGGTTTCGGCACCAGTGTGACAAGGTTCAAGGGGGTGATGGAAGAAGGCAAGGGATCGGCGAATTCAGGAGCTTGTGTGCTTTATTAAACAAAAACAAAAACTCTTTCCACAGCGTCTCAGCGCTTCACAGTCAACTTGCAACACAGTCGGACAGCCTCTTTCCCGCTGATTCACAGCTTCCTTCACGATCTGAACGGATCACTCCTTTGGCAGCTTCAACTCACGGTCCACACACAAGCTCCAGTCTCTCTCAAATGAAGCGTCCAACTGGGCCGCTTATATACTCTCCCCAACGCCAATCACTGCAATCACAGACAGGTGTTTATCATTTGAACTTGACCCGCTTATTTCCCGCTCGACTCCTCCCCCGCTCTCCCGCTGCAGACAGCGTTAAACCACGCTCCCCATACCACAGTTGCATTATCCTGCTGGAAGTAGCAAACAGAGGAAGGGTACATCGGGGCCATAAAGGGATGGACATGGTCAGAAACAATGCTCAGGTAGGCCATGGCATTTAAATAATACCCAATTCTTTGGCTAAGCCACGCCTTAGAATGTAGATTGACCAATCACAGCGCAGCCAAGAACGAGCTCCCACAGAGGTCCAACACTTTTTCACAGCGCTCCATTGACTTTCAACACAGGTGTCTCATATTTTTGGTTTCATCAGGCTATTACCGTCATAGTTTTATCAAAAATATGGTTAAACGTTGTGCCTGGAGCATTTGTAACACAGATACGCGTTTCCTAGAGAGGTTGGAGGGGGGTGACCGTTTTTTCCCTTCCAAAAACCGAAGTCAAATCCTGACAAGTGTTGTCTTTAGATTAAACTGTATGGACATCCTCAGTAAGCTAAAGCCCTCAAAGATCAACAAGCACATCTTTTTTGCTTCTAACCTTACTGTGAAGTTATACTAGTTAGACCGTTTTATAATTGTTTTAGGTTATGATTTTGGTTATCATACCGCTGCTAATAAATACAACGTTATACTCGTGTAGTTCATTTACTTTGTAATAACGATAATGGAAGTGAATAGAGACCTACTCAGCTTTGCATGAACAGTGTTGCTCCCTGATATTGTTGTTAGTCCCAGCCTCTGTCTCGATTAGTAAGATATGCGGTGGTTCATTTTTAGACTGTGACCGATAATTTATTTATAATTTAGATTACGCTTTTGCCTCTATTTGGATGCCTTGTTGTTTCTTGCGTTTCACCTGTATGTCTTGAATATAGCCTTCGAACGTATATTGCAGCCCCTTTTGCCTACTTCTATCGGACTCTTTATTTTCTGCTTTATAAATGTTTGATAACATTTCAGCAGGAAGAGCTGTCACTGTATAAGCCATATTGTTACCAAACCAGAGCCCCCGATGAAGTTTGACGGAAGTAGCAACAGTAACTAAGGGGGGCGGGGCTTAGCCAAAGGTGAATTGGCATTAAGGGGCCAAAAGTGTGTGCCACGAAAACATCCCCCACACCATTACACCACCACCAGCAGCCTGCTTATTGGTAACAAGCCATGATGGATCCATGTTCTCATTCTGTTTATTCTGTTTAGCCAAATTCTGACTTTATCATCTGAATGTCTCAAGACCAGGCAACATTTTTCCAGTCTTCAACTCTCCAATTTAATGAGCTCTTGCAAATTGGAGCCTCTTTTTCCTATTTCTAGTGGAGATGAGTGGTACCCGGTGGGGTCTACTGCTGTTGTAGCCCATCCGCCTCAAGGTTGTGCTTGTTGTGGCTTCACAAATGCGTTGCTGCATACCTCAATTGTAACGAGTGGTTATTTCAGTAAAAGTTGCTCTTCTATCAGCTTGAATCAGTCGGCCCATTCTCCTCTGACCTCTAGCATCAACAAGGCATTTTTGCCCACAGGACTGCCGCATACTGGATGTTTTTTTCTTTACACACCATTCGTGGTAAACCCTAGAAATGGTTGTGCTTGAATATCCCAGTAACTGAGCAGATTGTGAAATACTCAGACCGGCCCGTCTGGCACCAACAACCATGCCACGCTCAAAATTGCTTAAATCACTTTTCTTTCCCATTCTGGCGTTCAGGAGATTGTCTTGACCAGGACCACACCCCTAAATGCATTGAAGCAACAGCCATGTGATCGGTTGATTAGATAATTGCATTTATGAGAAATTGAACAGGTGTTCCTAATAATCTTTTAGGTGAATGTATACTGTATATATATGAAGAGTTCAGATGCAAAAGCCTCTAAATGCCATTTGAAATTTTCTTCTAAAATGACCATTTTTATCAAGCTTGTATATTTAAGTATAGTAATTTCACTTAAATGACAATTAATAGGTAATCTTCATTGCCATTTAAGTGAAATTACTGAACTTAAATATACAAGCTTGATAAAAATTATCATTTTAGAAGAAAATTTCAAATGGCACTTAGAGGCTTTTGCATCTGAACTCTTCATATATATATATATATATATATATCAGTGTTGTAGTCGAGACCACCTCACTCGAGTCCGAGTCGACACCGAGACCAGAGAGAGTCGAGTCCGAGTCAAGACCGAGTCCGAGTCGAGAACGAGACCAGTGAGGGTTGATTACCTAATTTACTTTTATTTACTTAGAGAAATCCTTTTTTTTTTATTTTTTTTTTACTGAATTTACTTAGAGTTTAAAAAATATGATCAGTTTAGGGTGAAAAGGCCACATAGTAGGTGGTGTTAAAAGTAATTTTACTACAATTTGTCATGCGCAGTTGCGCACTAGAAAATCACCAGTCACTGGGCGTGTCAATTAATTTAAAGAAATATTTTATTATATTTTATTAATTTTAATAATCATGAAAAATATTTTTTATAAGAACTCGAGTGGACTCGGGAATAAGTCCGAGTCCTAAAAAAAAAATGTTCGAGTACGAGTCAATTCCGAGTCCAAATGGACACGAGTCCATGACAAGACCAAGACCATTAAAATATGGTCTCGAGACCGAGTCCGAGACGAGTCCGAGTCTCGAGTACTACAACACTGATATATATATATATATATATATATATAAATTACTTAATTGGCATTAAAATAATGATGCTTTTCTACATATTTTTATGGCTATTCAGTATATGATCCTGTATTTATAATATGTATATACATATATTACAGCAATGGTATTTTGACTTGAAATGCTCCCTCATTTTCTATATTCAATGTATTTTTTTCTTGAAATATTAGACAGTTTTTGTGACAATCAGCCATGCACATTTTCACTACAGTCTCTTTTTGCTTCTGTTTAAATGCCAGAGTAGACATAAATTATCATACCCACACTGTAAAAAATGATTTTTTGGTTAAGTAAATACTAGTGAAAAAACCCAATGTAATTTACTTGGAAAAAGTTAGTTCAGGCAAGAATTTAAAAAACTAAGTAAATTCCATATCAGTACTTATTTCAAGCGAGTATAAATGAAAGTGTAATATCAACTCAATAAAATTAAGTAAAAATAACTCAACTTTTCTGATACTGGGGTTCCCATCATGCACTGGACCTTGAATAATTAATGAGGTTCATTTTTCACTGGTTTCCAGCTGTATTTACACTGTTTTATCATTGATTTTTGTTTTCAGTATTAGTAAATTGCCATTTTGTGACATTTCGAGTAAATTTTTTTGCTTAAAACGACACATTCAAACACAAAAACGATCCATCAAATGTTACCACCATTGTGTATTGTCTACCAAGGCTTAAAGTCTGACATATAAATTACTTAGATGATCTGAGTAAAGAACATACTATAAATGACTAAAAAAAATTAAGATAATTGTTTTAGTGAAGTGTAATACAAAGGCAAAGGAAATCGGTATTAATCAACCTTTTACAAGCCGAGTTAAAATTACTACTTATTTTTTGTAAAGTTTACTTAATTCCACATTCCAAGTAAATTTAACTTAAAGATTTCTAATTAAAGCTACTGATAAATATGTTTAGGTTTTTACTCGGCAAATCTTTGTAAATTTACTAGCATTTTCTGAGTGAGATCGTTTAGCAAGGTTTTTTCAAGTAAATCCTACTCCAAATTTTTTACAGTGCAGGGACAGTAACGAAACTCAAGCCTCACAATTTACTCTCATTTCCCTGATGCTTTATCAGGCGTGAAGTGGAAACACACTGATATGAGCCATGAGCATCATTTAAAAATCCATGGAACATGTCTTTTTATTTAGGGCGACTTTAATAGTCATTTTTCTAGGGGAAAAAACTTTAGAGGGGATGCCAACATTTTTGTAAAACTTTTAACCCAACATATGAGCAGGAAGAATAGAACAGACCATTTATTTTGTCTGAAAAGGCGCGTTTCAGGCTAAATTGATTTTGATTCTCTTTCTAGGTATGACACCATCACTAACCAGTGGGAGATGGTGGCTTCTTTGCCCAAACCTGTCCATTCTGCAGCAGCAACTGTCTGTGGAGGGAAGATCTATGTGTTTGGAGGAGTGAATGAGGCCGGTCGCTCTGCTGGAGTGCTTCAATCATATGTGCCTCAAACCAACGCCTGGAGCTTTATTGAGTCGCCTATGATCGGTAAGAGCACTGCGGAAAATTTCCGAGCCACCTGACTATGTTGTTCACCTGCGGTCTTCTGTATTTTGTGTGTATATATATATATATATATATATATATATACACACAAGTGTTGAAAACTTTGGGGTCAGTATGTTTTGCTTTTTTAATACTTTCAATAAGCAATGATGCAGTAAAATTATCAAATGTGGCAGTAATAATTGCTATTCTTTTCGACTTATTCTTTTGCCTACATAAAATATCCCCCCAAAATAGTATCATAGTTTCCATAAAAATATGAAGGCATGTCTTAAATGATTTGTTCAGCCTATTAGAATGGTCTGAAGACTGGAGTAATGATGCTGAAAGTTACTGGGCATCACAGGAACAAATCATAAAATATATTGAAAGAAAAAACAATTATTTTAAATTGTTATAATATTTCATAATATTACTTCTGACCGGATGGTGCCAGCAGCATGTTATCTGCTATGTCACATGGCTCACGAGACAGCACATCCAAATCCAACAGATCGCTCAAACCGGTTACTGAAGAACATGAAAGGGCTATGCCTTTTACGAATTCCTCAGCCAGCTCAACCTGTGATCCTCACGACACCAACCTCCATTGTGCCTCGGCTACAGCAGGGCCCGAGCCACGATGCACACATGCTGGTTCCTCAACTCTCAAAAATGAAGTCCAGCGTGAACGGAGCTTCCTCGCTCAAAACGGGACATTCAGAGCCTCAGAACGCACATACATCTTTTGATGAACTTTTCAATCTCTATATTCAATGCACTAGCAGTACTTTAATTTCTTTACACTGATTAAAAAAAAGACCAATCACAATAATATAGACTTTTACAAATCTTTCACCATCAACAAAAGCAATATTTACAATGCAAAGGTGGAACAGAAGTTGCTGTACATGTATTTCCCCAAAAAATTGCATACTGCAAATAAAACTAAATAAATAATTGGAGCGTGAAGCTGCAATATCATCCCAAAATCATTATTGTTGATTATTGCTCCTGATATTGTAAAAGTAATCATTATTGTCGATTAATAGATTGCTTCTGTGGTGGGAAAAAGCATGTCATATTCTGGCTACAGACAAAGAAATGGGCTCTATGCACGGCGGCATTTCCGGTGAAGGTGTAAGGATGCTTGAAAACTTCCGCCTATTGTAGAGTCCAATGCAATACCGAGAATTTATATTGAAATTTATACTCCATGGTTATACTAACACACCCCTCGTTGTGTTTATGCTGCTTTTTAAAATGATATTAAATAAACATAATTATATATAAAATTATATCTAAACGTATGTACGTTTCGTTTCAAAGACGGGAGGACAGTACATTTTGAAGACTCTGCCACAATCCAGTTTTCCTCGGTTTTCCTCCGCTTTAATCTCCACAGCTGGAAATGGACGAGCATCCTTGCGTCAAATGCGGAATTTATGCGTGCATATAGCCCGTAATAACCGTTTATGAATTTATTAGAAAATTAAGGCTTCACATTGGTTAGTTTAGTAGCTTGTATCCTGCAGAGTTTAGCTCCAACCATCTCCAGGACACCTGCCTAGAAGTTTTTAGTAATCCTAGAGACTTTGATTAGCTTGTTTAGCTGTGTTTAATTAGGGTTGGAGCTAAATTCTTGCACTATGCCAGCCAACTCATGATTATAATTTCATTATATATAAACATTACTTCTGTAATTTATGTGTAGAAATGTATTAATTACAATTGTATTAGATGTCGCAGTTACAAATTTAGTTTGTTGAGAAAAAAAATATATATATTCAAATAAACTAATAAATAACATAACATTGACAGGGAAAGGATATTACGTTTAAGGGTCACTGTTACATACAATTTACCACATTGTAAAAAGAGACCTGTTACGGGTGTGGTGCTGGCAGATGAAGAGGCAGCAGTCAACAGATCAAATTCAATAATCTTTACTAAATATAAATCAGACAAGGAATCCAGGAAAACATTAACACACCATATACAAATGAGGACCAACCAAGAGTGAGGGAGAACACCGGGTTAACATACACAGAGAACAGGGGAATGAGACACAGCTGGGACACAAATGAACTAGACACAGGTGAAGGAACTAAACAGTAACGAGGAGCGGGAAAATGGAAACAGGACTGAAGGAACGGGGGCAACACAGGACACATGTAACATTACTCCCCCTCCAAAAAAGGCTCGACCTCGCGCCATAGAACATCAATGGGGCGGGAGGGTGGGCGCCCTGGAGGCTGAGGGGGGCAAGGCCAAACTGGAGCAGGAAGCCTCCAGGGCGGATCAGGTAACGCAGGGGCCCAGGGTGGAGATTTTTTCTCAGGTGGCCATGGTGGAGACGTCCCTACAGGTAGCCCATGTCTGTATGTTCAAATTTTATCCAAAATCAGACCAGCCCTTATGGTCTGTAAACGGGCCGAATGTGGCTTAATGTGCCGTGTCTCAGTGCAAATCAGGACAAATCTGCACATCCAAAGCCAATTCTTGCAGAGACTACATTACCTGTCGTCAGCCAATAAAATTGTTGTGTTTACACACGTGCTTCCAGCACTGGTCATGCTGATGACGCTCCCCATAATATAAATCCAAGACGCAATGTCTCATTCCCCTTCTCAGGGAACCAGGGTTACAGTCGTAACATGAGATGTTTTTACTGTATTTTTGATGAGAGACTTCTTCTGAAATCGTAATTCTTATTTTTGAACGGAATATATTCAAATAAAATGTGTAGAAATATATTTTTACATCAGGTCTCACATCAGATACATTTCATTTCATGTCTAAAGTGTTAGACAGTTTTGAAACTATGAGAAAATAACTTTCAGTATTTGACTTCATTAGTATTTGGCATTTTGACACTCTCCAGAGATATTGAGGTTGTGGGTAGAGGGACGCTTAAGGGGGAAGGAACTTTTTTTCAACCTGTAACTCGGTGGCAAATACAGCCCTGAGGGACTCACCGTGGGTGCAGGACTGAGGCGTTTCACTATTGCTAGAAAGCAAGCATTTCCCCATTAGTGCAGAAATAAGTGTGGATTTAAAAAAAGACACACTGCCATGAAAACAGCTTTATCTGACATTTTTTTGTCAGTAAAATAAGTTATTTTGGATATCCACCTGCATTCTGCATGTAATATCTTTCTCAGAGACAATAAAAAGACACTTGATGTTTAATAAACAAACAAAAGTTCAAATTAAAATGAGTTTAAAAGTCTTACAATGTGAGTTTGATCAAATTTAAGATCATAAAAATGATATCTTAAATGATATAACATAAATCTTAATAATAATTATAATATTAAAAAATATGATTGAAATAAACTTGAGCACAAAGTAAAAACGTGATGCTGTTGTGCGTTCTACATTGTCACCATTAGTGCAGTAAAAAGTGTGGATTTAAAAAAGACACACTGCCATGAAAACAGCTTTATCTGCCATTTTTAGTCAGTAAAATAATTTATTTTGGATATCCACCTGACTGCTGCATGAAATATCTTTCTCAGAGACAACAAAAAGACAATAATAAAATAATAAATTAATAATAAAAATATGCAATTGAAATAAACTTGAGCACAAAGTAAAAACATGGCGCTGTTGTGCGTTCTCCTTGACGCCATTTCAGAGCAGTTTGCAGTCCATGAATTTATGCTAAATGATTGCTTATTGATGAATTATGTTTATTGTATGGTGTCTCTATTGTAGTATGTTGAAGATAGTTATAAGAGTGCATATTTTATCTCCCCCATATGTTAGAATGAGCAGCTGGAAGTGGTATAGTGCAGACATTTCAAAACATTCCCAGTGTATTTTGAGCTTGAAAATCTATCAATATGTACATTTTATTAGTAATGGCGCAGTAATTTGTTGTTTTTTAAACATATTATTGTTGTATCCGCAAACTGCAGTATCGGTTGTCCAGTATCAATTTCAGTGTCAGCAAGTTTACCTATAGATTTGTAAAGCTTGTGCTATATTTTTCTTGTCTCATGCATCAAATAGTTCATGAATAGTCAAGGGCTCTTTAAGGCGAATCGTAGGCGTATTTTCTAGTCATGCTTGAAAAACTTGTGTCTGCTTGTATTGGGTTAGTTTGAAAAGTGTATGTTTTGTCCAGATAATGGGCACGTGTGTTCTTTAAAGCAATGCAACCCGGCAAGTTCTTTGACGGCGGCAGTGTTTTGCAGCAACAAATTGACCAGAAGTTGTTTGTTGTTAATGAGATTGTCAGTGAGAACAGAGCTTTACTGTATATTGTCTCTGCTAACATTAAGCACTCTGATAATGAAACCTTCAGCTTATAACTAGTTTCTTGTGGCATGCACGACTTCAACAGTTTCCTGACCATTATCCTCTTTCCTCATTATTGGCTGATCTGACCTGACAGACGACTGATGAAAGGATCAAACTTATGGACTACTCATATTTTTATACTTCTAAGTCATGTGTTATGCTTTTTCTCTAGAATTTGTCTTCATGAGTATATTTAACACAGTCTCATCCCAAAAAGTCACATAACTGACGTCTTGGGACGTCTTTTGACCATACGTCAATATCCGCCTTTTTAGGGCCCCCTCAAACGTAGATGGCGATCCCGGGCCGTCATACAACTGACGCTTTACCTTTAACGTCAGTTAGGTGACGGGTTAGGTTTAGGGTTAGGTTTAGGTCTGGTGTAGAGTTAGGATCCCATAACCTCATCTACCGACGTTTAAGGGGGCCCTAAAAAGGCGAATATTGACGTATGGTCAAAAGACGTCCCAAAACGTCAGTTATATGACGTCTTGGGATGAGACCGGGTTGGTATATTGGTCGATTTTTAGATGTGAACGGGTGCCTGTGAGTACTTTACTGTGAGAAATTCAGTTTTAGCATAAAAAGTCATACAAAAGTCTTAATTATCCTTTTAAGAGGTTTTAAATGTGATTATTAAACTTTTTGTTTCTATTTTAATAGAGGGTTAAAAGAGTTTGATCTCCCTCAGATTTTAAACTAGCAGCTGGGAGTGGAAAATAATAAAGACCTTTCAAAATAAGAGTCAATACGTTTTAATAGTATCGGCACAATACTTTTTTATAGCCATTCTTTTTTTTTGAACACATTGTTATTGTATCGGCAAACTCCAATATTGTTCAACCTCTAATTTGTATTGATGTAAGTATATGTACATAAATCAATTGCAGTTACATACAGACTACTTTTATGGTGTTTTTATTGATGTATTTATTTATGTTCTTTTCTGAGCTGGAAAGGCATCATGGTTGCTGTTCATAGCTTCTGTATGATTCTCCTTTTTAGTTCCTCAAAAGAAAAAAACAGCATACCGGTTAAGAACTCTATCAGTTTTACTCTATGAGTAAATAATGATAGAGTTGTCATTTTTGGAGAGTACTCCTTTTTGCATGGAACCAGACCAGTGGAACGTGAATAACATTCTGCTGCCTGACATGTCACTTGAGACTCCTTCAAAAGGTTCAGATATTGAAATCAGAGTGTGGTTATGGCGTTTGTATCAGCGAAAAGATATGAATGCTTCTGACATTCAACTCTGCAGCCGGCAGCAAACATTCACTCACACATATGTGACTTTAAAAACACTGTTGTGACCCACTGGGTCAAACATGTACAATCATGTAGCCAGAGAGCGTTTAGAGCAGGTGACTTAAAGTTCAGAGACGACGACTGACATCATCTCTCGCCGAGAGCCGGTCTCGAAAGGCCAGCTGCATGTGAGAAGGAACATGATATTTTGATTATTGTGAAGGGCTTGAGTAATCTGGAAAGGTCGGTGTAGATGTCAAGTGTTGCAGGTATTCTTGCGCCAGCGGATAATGAACTGTTGAGGGTTTCAGTCGGTAACGTCATCTCAGCCTGGTTGCTTATTGATTTTGATGTTGCCATGGACTGTGAGGCTCTTATTGATTTTTATATCACTATGGACATAGTGGCCCAGGGATCATATGTTTATTGCAGCCGTGTTTGTGTAAGAACCAGCAAAGGCTCAAATACAAAGCTCCTCAGTCTTCATAGTCTTGTCATTTGGCTTCCTCCTCAATCGATAAACCCATGGAAACGGTCAAAAGTAGTGAAGCAACTAAAACCACCATGTAGCATATTAAAATGGCCTAATAATTGCAGTGTACTAGGATAGTAAAGCTTAGAGTTTAAGATGTGGGAGGGTAGCAAAAGGTTTGCTGGTTCAAACCCAGTTCTTCAAACCCAGTTCCCACTTTAAATCACAGTTTTACCCTTGATCAAGACTTTTAATCCCATAGGTATTATAAAGTGTGCATGTGCTACATTGGACCAAAAATCTGGAATCAGTAAGATCTAATATATATATATATATATATATATATATATATATATATATATATATATATATATACAGTATATATATGAGGAGTACTTTTCCAAAACGCTATAAATCCATTTCAATAGTTTTCAGGAAAACTACATTTTTTACCTAGACCCACACATTTTCTGAATATTCAAATTATCCTGTTGAAATGTTTTATTGGTTCAGTCTGAACATTATTGGTTGCGTCAAACAACAATATTGTTAATGATAAATTAAAAGTTTTTTTTTTTCAAAATGCTATAAATCCAACAATTTTTCGTAAAAATTTATGGTTTGTATTTAAAAGGAAAGAAAAAAACAAGAGAACATGCAACATACAATCAGGCGCTCATACTATAAATTAATATAAATAAAATTTAGAAACACAACCTGAAAAAAGTAATGATAGTAATTTTATGTACAGTAAAGTTAATTAGTACTAGCCTACATTCAGAGTCATTTTTAGTAAAGTGTCAAACCTGTAACAAATAGTACCAATTTCTACATATGCATGAAAAAACAAATGATTAAAAAATATCAATAATGATAACGATATTCAAAAGTAGGGATGGGCACCCCTCCACCGCATGCACACACACACATGCATGTATATAGGCTACATGGCATCATGTGAGCAAAGAGAAGCGGTGTGACGCTTAAATATAAGTTTAAAAAAAACATAAAATAAACATAGGTTATGTTTCACATTTATGTTTAATAATATTATGTTACTTATTTTTATTATTTCATCTATGTTGAGTAGGCTATATCAAAAGGGAACCGCATGAGATGAGTAAGATAGGATCAAAAGCTGCCCAAAATCTGAAAATATTTGGAGTGGGTCAGACATGATTTTGACCACTTATTAAGTTTTGTTTTGTAGAAAGCTTGTAAATTTTGTTTCAGTTATCAGTTATTCACTGTGCAAACGCATCATAATATGTGAACGCACTAACAGCACGCTCCTGCACCGCAACACACACTGCAAATAGGTGTGAAACGGACGTTAGATCCACCTACAGTTCTTATAAACTTAGATGTGTTTTAGAACTCTTTTTTTTTCGTACAACAGCAGCACTCATCTTGTTTGTTTATTAGTGGATGCGGATGACCAGTCGTAGACCGGAAACTGATATGCCGAATTCTGACAAATGCGAAAGTTCGAAACTACGCTTGTGCACATAGCCCATTAAATATTTGTGTTATATATGTATGCATGAATAAAGTTATAGTATATATAGATATTTATAAAATAGACATTTTAATTAAAACTCTTTTCCAGCCATTGGCGGCTTTCACTGTTGTCAATTCAAGTCGCCTTTATTTATGTATTTTTACAATATACATTGTTTCAAAGCAGCTTTACAGTGATACAGCTTACACTGTTTTGCGGTTGGGGGTGCTATTATACATCACTGAAAGAATACTTTATATACAAAATACAATACAAAAACACAGGTTAAGAAGCAGAAACAAGCAATATTATATGTTAGAAAGATGCATATGTAAAATGTGATCATCAACATTAAACCGCATATAAATCAAAACTGCCTAATGTTACCGAATGAAACCCAGGTCGACCCAGGACGAGCTATAGGACTCTTTTGGAAACTTTTGGGGGTGTCGATGGACTCCTTCTACTCCATCTATGTTTTGACAATCGTTCTGAATCCGATCTTGATGTAGTCTTTGACAAAAACATATAACAAAATATTTTGAGGTCCATGCAAATTTTGTGAAAATGATCAAAAATGCTGGCAGTGCCTGGCAATTTCTTAAAAAAAAAAAAAAACACTGGCAGGGAAAGAGTTAAATAAAATGATGGAAAAGATCTTGAATACTGAATTTTGTCTTATTGCACTTGCACTTGTTTTGAATTTGTTATTATTGTTATATATTTTAACTGGAAATATGTTTGGGTGGTCCAGTTTTACTTGGTGAACACTGAGAAACAGTAAAATCCACCATGGTGACACTTCATATCAGTGATTTGGTCAGTCGGCAGTAAGAGTATTGTCTCTCAGTTGACAGTCAGTGATCTGCCTAATCTTCCCATTTGCAGTTTTTCATCTCTCCGTCTTATCGGCAGGGAACGGCATTGTCACTGACACCATCTGTGAATGACAACACCTTCCCCCCGCTGGCATGCTTATTGTGTTTGACAGGCCAGAAAATGCAGTGGGACACGCTCACACTTCACTATATTGTGTATTGTGTTTACCATGTAAATATTCCAACCATGGCGAAGAGACACCCGTGGCCATGAAACGCATCAGAATGAAGGTCTTTGGCGTTTTATCCACATTTATGGAAGTGTGAAACTTTGTTTAACTGTAAAAGGACTGCCGCTGTTTGTTTTGAGTTATTCTTTCAAGATCCCCATTTAGTAGTTGTGCCACATCACTGAGGATGGCAGATTGACACTTCAATGCCCAGCAGGAGACAACAGACGAGAGTTGAACACACATGCACACACTGTGATGGGGGGTGGGGGGTGCTGAAAACCATTCTTAAATATGTGCGGTCAGGCGGAGAGCTGGATGCCAAAAAGAGATTAAATCAAGAAAGACTGAAAAGAATCTCATGAAAACATCTCTTGGTCACATTTAATCCAGTTAAAACGACTGGCCCCTTTATTTGGTGCACCTTGCTAATACCGGGTTGGATCCACTTTTGCCTTCATTACTGCCTTAAATCTTCATTGCATAGATTTAGCAAGGTGCTAGAAACATTTCTCAGAGATTTTGGTCCATTTTGACATGAGAGCATCAACTGCTGCAGATTTGTCAGCTGCACATGCAAATCTCCTGTTCCACCACATCCAAAAGGTACTTTATTGCATTGAGATCTGCTGACTGTGTCATTTGAGTATAGGGCAATTCCAGCGTTATGGATGTGACATTTGAACTCATAATGACAGGTGAAATGTCTCAGAAATAAAAAACTTCTTACAATATTTACTTTGGAAATGCATATTCTCAGAGCACCCAATCTGGGGAATTGACAGGCAAAATATGTTTTTCTAAAATATATTTAAGCATCCCCAAAAAAGGAAAATATGCATGTGTTATGGATGTGACGGGAAATGACAGTGTTTTTGGCATACTATTCGATTTCCTTTAAAGTCTGTGAACTTTTAAATCCAATGTATAAATATTGCTTTCGATAGTCACTTTAGACGTTCTACTAATAATAAGTAACTTTTCAACTACATGTCAAGTAACTTTCATTAGAGTATTAGTATATTATAGACTGTTATGGTTAGGTGTTAGGCTTTGGGAGAATAAGTTTACTTGTAGCCGCCACGTTACTTATAGTCAGTTGAATGTCTGTTGGGGGACCAACAAAATAAAGTGTTAGAAGATATTAAGCTGGCAGTCTACTAATACTCTAATGACAGTTAGTTGACATGTAGTTGAAAAGTTACTTATAGTTAGTAGAATGTCTAAAGTGGACTATCGAAATAAAGGCCAGGCTGGGGTGTTTACACGATACTCAATTGGTACTAAGGGGCTTAGAAAATATCCCCCACACCATCACACCAACAGTAGCCTGAACTAGTGATGCAAGGAATTATGGATCCATGCTTTCATGTTTGCACCAAATTTTAACCTTACCATCTGAATGTTGCAGCATAAATCAAGACTCATCAGCCCAGTCAGCGCTTCTCCAGTCTCCAATTGTCCAATCTTGGTGAGGCGGTGTGAATTGTAGCCTCAGTTCCCTGTTCTCAGCTGACAGGAGTGACACTCTGGGCCCTATTTTACCGATCTGAAATGCAAGTATCAAGTGCGAAGCGCAAGTAACTTTGGGGGCGGGTCTTGGGCACTGTTGCTACTTTACCGGCGGGATAAATGACTCTCGTGCCCGACGCAAGTTTAAAAGGGGTTGGTCTGAAATAGCTTCATTATTCATAGGTGTGGTTTGGGCGTAACGTGAAATAAACCAATCAGAGCATCATCCAACAAACCCTTTAAGAGCAGGTGCACATGTTGCATGGCTGATTGTTATTATTATTATGGCGGCTTTACCAGGCGCGCACCGGGAGCTGTTCACAGCCGAGGAGGCCGACGTTCTTGTCAGGGCAATGAAGAGAAATGACGTTGTATGAGAATGGGAGATTTTTTTTCCTGGTTCTTGACGGACAAACTAGTCCTTATTTACATATTTGTCTTGCCACTATTGGTCAGACAGGTCTGATCCATCATTACCACTATTAGCCTGAAAAATGTGGGTAAATGTGTAAGCTAGTTTTTAGGCCTACATTTTTTAAATTTTCATGGACACCACAATGATTTCCCGCATGTGTTAATGTTTGTCCGTATTATAATGTATGATTTGCAAAAATAAAACCTGCTGCATCTGTGTTAATGAGAGAATCAAAGTGTATGTGCGTTGTGCACCCGCTACACAACGTTGGGCTAAGCATGCGCACTTAAAATAGCATTAGGAACAATGCACAACGCGCCACTGACTTTAGACTATGTTTTTTTTTTTCTGGTCAGTGGCTGAAATTGTTTTCTGGAACTGTAAAATAGAACTAGGGAATGTTTGTGTCAAAACACGCCTCCTTTTTGCATCGTCTGTGTAGGGAAAAGCCCGCTTTGCGCAGGTGCAAAATAAGAATAATACATGTGTCAGTGTACAAAGTCATTTAAGAAAAAAAGCTGTTTACACACAGATTATTTTCAAGTCATCTTTATATATTTCATTTATATAGTGCTTTTTTACTATACAGATTGTTTCAAAGCAACATTACAGTGACAACGGGAAAATTATGCAACAAAGTTTGTTTCTGCTGTACAACAGATCTAGAAGAAAATAAAGTTTTAGTCCAGCTTAAGTGAGTTCAGTGATGGTACATTTTTGTTGTTTAAAAGTTATGAATTTAGTTAATCTGCCTGTATTGACATCATCATATGAGAACTGATTTTTTTGATCACCCTTGTATATTAAATACAGGCAGATTTAATGTCTGTTGAATGTTTAATGTCCCCAAATAAGCAAGCCAAAAGCCGGTAAAAAGAAACCAAAACTACATCAGGTGGCTGAATGGAGAAAAAACCTTGGGATAGACCAGGCTCAAACGGGCGCAAGTTCTCTTCTGGCCTATAAATGGAACAGTGTATGATTATGATTCAGGCAGCATTACAGGTCAGAAGTCAGATTGGATTGGAACATTCAGAATATTTTTCCAGTTTCATCTGGTTGAAGATCGGATCAGATCATCTCGCTGGTATGAAGACGAGTTTATTGAGGATAAGTGCCACTGGCTGAATATAGCCTATATATTTACTCCTAAAACTAACTCTACACACACTTTGATAGATGGACCTCTCAACCTTTATGCTAAGGAGAAAATCCAACGCAACTTTGGACCTAGCAAAACATGATCATGTACTTCTGCTCAGCTAGTAACATTGGGCATTAACCATACAACAAAGGCTAATACTTTTTCCTATACTTTCTACTTTCTTTGTTTAACAGTTCTATCTAATGATATATCAGACAGGACTGTAAAACAGACCATAAACTAGCGTAAACTACCGTAAAACTTTTATTAACCCAAATCGTCGAACTGCACCGGCTTGTATTTGAGACCAGGCTTTTATAATTTAGTGTTGAGATGTTGTTCATTGAGTCTATAATCTCTAAAAATCTCCAAATGCTCTACGTAAATCTGCGGTTAACCTTTTACCAATCGTGTCATTTGATTTGATTAATATGCGCGAGGGAGAGCGCAAGACAGCGCTCGTGTTGTTTGAAGACGTGAGAGTGCGAACGCACTCGGGTACATCACTCACCGATCAAAATACGCTTTGGCGGGACAAAATTATTTTCTTTGGCGGCCACCAAAAGACGGACGATCTGACGGTTTTAGAAGATTAACAACCTGAAACTAGCAAACTAAAAAACAGACCCGGCCTCTATTTGAGACAGGCTTTTATTTACGCAAACCTGCAGCCACACCAGGAGTGTAAATGAGACAGGCGTCTATTTGGGACTCGGCTATTATTTGTAGTTTTACAGTAATGGAGAATGTGAGTGCTGTGTGCTCAAGCTCTGGCATTCTCAGCTCCATCAAAATAAAAGTCTGCTGCACCATCAAAATAAAAATGACAACAACAAACATGGCTTACGTCACTTCAGAGTTTCTACTGGCGGTGGAACTACCCGGTGCAAAAGCCCCATATACAGTGGGTACGGAAAGTATTCAGACCCCCTTAAATTTTTCACTCTTTGTTATTTTGCAGCCATTTGCTGAAATCATTTAAGTTCGTTTTTTCCCGTAAATTATTGTATACACAGCATCCATATTGACAGAAAAACACAGAATTGTTGACATTTTTGCACATTTATTAAAAAAGAAAAACTGAAATATCACATGGTCCTATTCAGACCCTTTGCTGTGACACTCATATATTTAACTCAGGTGCTGTCTATTTCTTATGATCATCCTTGAGATAGTTCTACGCCTTCATTTGAGTCCAGCTGTGTTTGATTATACTGATTGGACTTGATTAGGAAAGCCACACACATGTCTATATAAGACCTTACAGCTCACAGTGCATGTCAAAGCAAATAAAATGAGAATCATGAGGTCAAAGGAACTGCCTGAAGAGCTCAGAGACAGAATTGTGGCAAGGCACAGGTCTGGCCAAGGTTACAAAAAAAAAATAAAAAATCTGCTGCGCTTAAGGTTCTTAAGAACACAGTGGCCTCCATAATCCTTAAATGGAAGACGTTTGGGACAACCAGAACCCTTCCTAGAGCTGGCCGTCCAGCCAAACTGAGCTATCGGGGGAGAAGAGCCTTGGTGAGAGAGGTAAAGAAGAACCCAAAGATCACTGTGGCTGAGACCAAGATAGAACCTTTTGGCCTTAATTCTCAGCGGTATGTGTGGAGAAAACCAGGCACTGCTCATCACCTGTCCAATACAGTCTCAACAGTGAAGCATGGTGGTGGCAGCATCATGCTGTGGGGGTGTTTTTCATCTGCAGGGACAGGACGACTGGTTGCAATCGAGGGAAAGATGAATGCGGCCAAGTACAGGGATATCCTGGACGAAAACCTTTTCCAGAGTGCTCTGGACCTCAGACTGAGCCGAAGGTTCACCTTCTAACAAGACAATGACCCTAAGCATAAAATAACGAAGGAGTGGCTTCACAACAACTCCGTGGCTGTTCTTGAATGGCCCAGCCAGAGCCCTGACTTAAACCCAATTGATCATCTCTGGAGAGACCTGAAAATGGCTGTCCACCTACAGTACGTTTACCACCCAACCTGACAGAACTGGAGAGGATCTGCAAGGAGGAATGGCAGAGGATACCCAATTCCAGATGTGAAAAAACTTGTTGCTTCGGTGCTTCGACCAAATACTGAGCAAAGGGTCTGAATACTTAGGTCCATGTGATATTTTAGTTTTAGTTTTTTAATAAATGTGCAACAATGTCAACAGCTCTGTGTTTTTCTGTCAATATGGGGTGCTGTGTGTACAATAATGAGGGGAAAAATGATTTTAGCAAATGGCTGCAATATAACAAAGAGTGAACAATTTAAGCGGGTCTGAATATTTTCCTTACCCACTGTATATTCACTCTCACCAGCCACTTTATTAGGTACCTCCTGTCCAACTGCTCATTAATGCATATATATATATATATATATATATATGTGTGAGAATTTCAATTTATTTATTTATTTATTTTTATTGTGGGCTAAAACATGACCAGGTTCTTAACAGGTTTTTGTAAGATTTACTCTTGAGCTGTGGTAATCTCCCTGTATTTGTCTTGTACTTAGGGCACTGCTTAGCTTTGATAGATTAAGTGAGATCAAATATTTCTCTTGTTTAGTTTTCAGTATTGCACATGGCACACTTCTATTTCTGACCATTATTTGTTAACCTTCCCTCCACCTTTTTTTAACATTATCCGTAATATCTGTTCTTCCCGGGAGGTCTCACTCCAAATCTGAAAGGCTCAAGATTTAATTAGCTCAATGTTCTCACGTCTCTCTTCAGCGGCTGAGGTTGATGTCACAGCTGCTGGGTTGAATGTGAATTCAATTCAATTATTTGCCACTCATCAATTATTTATGTGTTTTCTCCTGCTTGATTACTTACATCAAAGAAGTTAACCGCATTCATGCCAACATAATGTGCTTGAACAGGGCTATTGATTTACAATTGGACAGTTGACAGAATGACCCCAGCTGTTACTCTTATACTTGTATATTGTTTAAATTAATAATCTATTCAGGTGCCTTTCTCAGTGAATGAAACATAACAAACCCATAATAATTGCTAGTCTCTGTTCTAAAATATGCGTTGTAATCTTGTTTATAAGTTGATTTGTGGTGTGATGCATTTACAAGAGATTCTTTTCAAGCAACATAAAATAATTTAACCTTATTTACCTTAATATGTTTTTCTGGTCTTATTGTGAATGATTCATCAGTGCACATTATTCCAGAGGGGAAAAGAAAATCTTTCATTCATGCATATTTGCATGCTGGATGTTCCTGACATTATGGATTTAAATTGGTTTAGTGGTGACTTCTGTTTTATTTTGCCATTGTTCAGATAACAAATACGCCCCGGCTGTGACTCTGAATGGATATATCTTCATCCTGGGAGGAGCATACGCCAGAGCCACCACCATCTACGACCCTGAGAAAGGGAACATCAAAGCAGGACCCAACATGAACCACTCCAGACAGTTCTGCAGGTAAAACCAGCATGTTAACCACAAATGGGTCTGACAATTAAGCTGCAGACCATCGTCTGTCCTTCCTTGGTGAAAACTTGATTGAGAGTTTTTCAGCTGTAAGAAAAGTTAATTAGTCATGGCTACTTAAAACATTCTTGTGCAATCATGGTTCTTTGAATAGAGGTTTACTGCACAAGTTTGCTCTGATCAATGGTGTGTCACTATTACTATGTTTTAGACTAATTACTTCTTTGTAGTTAATACTTATAAAGTAAAGTATTGAACTTTTGCACTTTTAAAAAGAAATTAAAGTAACACCAGGTAGTTTTTGCTCTCGGAGTCCCCATACAGTTGGGAAACAGTATGTCCTCTACTACTGTCGTAAACTCTGTCATCCTACTTGCACGTGCATTTTTTTGACAACCATGATAGCCCTAAACATTGTAGGAAGAGGTCACATGTGTTCTGTTTGCGTCACGTGTGAAAATGTCTTCATCCCAGGTACAGTGGCAAATATTTCATCATATGAATATAATTTCATGGGTTTTTTTTTTTTTTCAAACGACAAGTGATCGCGATGCTCACGTTTACCAGCCAGCGTCATTATAGACCATTTTGCAAGATGTAAACAACACTGGTCCAGAAGCACTTCCTGTTTCTGTTTTTTAACACTACATAAAAGCTGGGATAAAATACAACCAACAGAACATTTAAAACTGAATCAAAAAGTTAAACAAACATCTTTAAGATGTTTTCTTTACATGTGAAATAAAGAAAACAGTTACAAACTGAAACAGGAAGTGTTTCTGGACCAGTGTTGTTTACATCTTGCAAAATGGTCTAGTAGCCTAGTCCAGGGGTTCTCAAACATTTTGGTGCCAGGGACCCCTTTCAGGGGAAAAAAAATTCCAAGGACCCCCCTCATATTTAAAACAGTTATTGAGCACAAAGTTAATGTGTGAGCGGCAAATGAAATATTTTTGCACAAAATGAATGGTCTCCACCCAGGGTACTATGCAGGAATTTCTAAATAGCCTACTGAGGTAACGAAAGTGATCTTGCTAGGAATCACTTAGTTAGGATCCCTCACTTAGGAATTTTTGATGTTCTTGATCTACACATGTGCATTTTAAGGTGTTTTAAGGCCCCACAATTGGATAACTATAGATTTAGTAGAAGCATGTCAGTCAGTGGCATACGTTTTTTTTTTTTTTTGTCAAGATGTCACGAAACACAATCACATATTCCAATCAGGAATGGCCTTAAAAGAGAAATGTTTCAATAATTAGGCCTATTCTGCACACAAATAAAGCCCATAAGCCTATAAATACAATGATAATGGCATTATGTTTAATAGGTGCGTGCGTTGTTAATTTGAGCTACTGTAATTAGCTAAAAAAAACATACAGTATATGTTAAATATATGAATCCATAATGTTAATCTCATGGGCACATGTTTCTATTGACCTGCTTTTTCCTTTGTTAAAGTTGAGCTTGATTAATACTTTGCAAACTGATTGTTTCAGTCGTTTTTTAAAACTTTTACCTAAAACAGCTGTTTAGTTTATGTTAATTAAGGCCTACATCTTATCTCGCACTTTATGACCGTTGACTGAAACGTCGTGCGGGGAACTTTGAGTTCACTCCGACTCAAACATTTTGACATTGACGAGCTATCGTTGTTAGTCTGCTGAAGCACCTCAGACGAGAAGGTCAGTATCATCGCGATGTGCATCCTTGCAACCTCAGTTGTGGGTACGGCCCTGTCACTATGCACTTTTATTTTGATAATGATCAGACTTCTAATGTCAAACCTACAGTAGCAGTGCTAGAACTGACTATTGTGCGCGCACGCGAGACGCCGGCGCGCAATTACATGGGAATTTTTCCTCAGCAGTGGAAACAGGAATACTCTTATTTATGGTCATAGATAAGACAAGAGTGCATCATCCGAAACGGTAAAGTGTCCATTTTTTATTTGTGTATAGGCTACATTATAAATGACTACAAAATGTCATGCCTTTTAAAAATACAGAAAAGAACCGGATGCGGGTTCATGCCGTCTCTCTGTCTCCTTTCTGGCGCACGTCCCGCAAAATCAACAACAGCGAATAGTCTACTTGACGCAAAGACATAGATTATCTATCTATAGAAAACTTTAAGTGTCTACTTTGTATTGTTTTATGTTAAATGCTTTATATAAGTTACTTAGGAATAAACAGCATGTTTTCAGATGATAAAGAAAACATGACTCATAGCATGGAAAAAAACGTTAGGTTGTAAATTATTTCGCGGACCCCCTGGCTTTAGCTCGCGGACCCCCAGGGGTCCGCGGACCCCACTTTGAGAACCACTGTCTATTGGTTACGGTTTTACTAAATCTATATCTGTCAGTATCTCCAATGCAATGTTTGACTGGTAGATAATAACCATATATCGTCAATATTATAATATCAAGCTACCATAAATGAATCTGCAAATTTTACAAATCGATTTGCATTATAGCTTGAGGCAAGAAAAATAAACGAATTTCACAGACATGTTAGGTATCCTAAAATGTGATTTTGTACATCTTATATATTTACTTGCAAGAATGTAGCCCCTACCAAACTTGTACACACTGTTAAGACATAGGTTTTCATTTCATTTCATTTTTTTTACTAGAATATCGTTTACTTGCTACCAGATTGATAATTCGCTACTCTACTATCATACTTGATTCATGAAGGAGGATAAGATAGCTTCCGTAACATAGTCAGGCAGACAAAAAAACGAAACAAAGAGATACTGTAGTATGCAAGCAATACACTTACTAGTCAAAGCATGACAGCCAAGTCCACATCGGTGGGTACCCATCTATGCGGGCACCACTCCTCCTCCTCCTTCAGCTCACGCCAGCGAGAAAACGCTGGCCCAATGTTGACCCCCATTCTGCCTTTAACATGAGAATGATCACTTTCTCTTTTTGCTTTGCTCCGATAAAACCTTTGCTTTCTTGTTTTTCTGTGCTGCTTCGGCCATGACTATAACATTTTGCTCGCACGCCCGATTTTAAGGAAATGGGGGTGGTGATGGAAGTGACGTATATGGCATCAAGCAGTCAAATTTTGTAGTTCTCTTTGTTCGCCGGGTTACTACCCAAAACCCGAAGTTTAAAAGTGCGATTAAAAACGCTACAGACCCTGTCAGGCTATGGCAGACGTGTCATTCAACCTATTGTAAGTCGATGTACCATCACAAGAGACTTGGAAATATATTATGAAGGTTGAAAAGCTACCTGGTGTTACTTTAAGAAAACATTTGTTCCCTTTCGTAGTCACTTCGAGTTACGTCAGAAGTGACGGAGATTGGGGGTTTCGCATAGAAAGCCAATCCTCTTCGAGTATTTAAACACGAGCCAATGGCATGCAATGCCTTGGGGCTGCGGAAATTTGCATAGCGTACTCCGCCCTACTCTGTGAGTATAAAAGGAGGAAGTGAACGCAACCGCAGTATGTTTTCGCTTCGGAGCCAAGAGAACCTCTTCACTCCTGAAAGCACTGTTCAAGACTCTTCGAGACGAGCGTCCTCTTCAGTGTTGGTGTGACGGCGGTACCCAGCGAGATTCTGCGTCTGCCAGACTTTGCGCTTCTCCCTGGTCGCTTCAGCGCTGAAAGAGTGAATTTCCTCCTCTCATTGAAAGAGCTGCACGCGCACGTCTTTTTAAAGACGGTTCGCCCGTGTTCTTCTGGGTGTGGTTGATTTCTGTCGTCATCTGATGGTCACGATCGCTGCTTTGTATGCCTGGGCATTTCAGCATGCAGCAGCAGCGTTCGTGGATGACTCATGTTCCTTCTGTGGGAACATGACCATCTCTACACTGAGGTCGAGACTCAATGATCTCACTTGAGTGAGAGTCCCGGTCCCCCCCGCTCGATCGGTTTCCTCCATAGGAGGCCCGTCGACCCGGGGACCTGGTGATTTTACGGTGATGGTGTGGGACAAAGCCCCGACGATTCCTCGGGCCACACCTCCCGCCTCAGTGCGAGAGCCAGCGAGCGTTAGTTCGATTCAGTCGGTTGCTTCTTCGGTGGCACCGGCTGCTTCGGGCAGCGCTCCAGATGATGATGCGATGTCGATCACAGCATCACTAGGCGGGCTTGACTCCTCGGGAAGTGAGGATGCGGCCGCGTTGCCTCCCTCGGGAGCGTCAGCGCCGCCGTGTCTGATCCCGCGATGAGGGCCGTGCTATCTCGGGCGTCCGTGAGCATCGGGTGGGGGTGGAACTCCGCCCCATCCCGATCTCTCGCGGCTGAATAATTGGTTTTTGGGTAACGCTGCCGCCTTACGGCCACGGCCAACCCCAATTTCCTTTTTTCCCCGAGTTGCATGCGGAACTGACACGCACCAAAAAATAAATAAATAAATAATTAAAAAAAAAAAAAAAAAAAGGCGTGCTTTAGTTCCCCGCCCTTCCTCCCCTCGGCGATGCGGCTGTCTGTGGGCACGCTGGGGCTCCCCCGGTCAACCGGCGGTTGCTCTCAGATGCCCCTCCAAAGCCTATGGGTTCTCGTCGTCTATGGCGGCGCGATTCTGTAGAGCGGCGGGACAGGCAGCCTCCGCCCTGCATATGATGAGCACCTACAAAGCTAGCTGCTCAGGAATGTGCACGAGGAGGTGACGGACCAAGCGAGCTGCGAGCCTGCCGCCTACCTTGTCCTTAAACGGGTCACGGAGGCGGTCGCTCGCTCCCTTGGTCAGGTGATGCCCACCGCTGTGGTCCAGGAGCATCATATGTTCGGCGGTGCGGTCCAGGACTTTGCCCAGCACTTCTCGACCGCCTAGGAGCAGACGAAGGCGGTTTCTCTGCCCCGACGGCCAGCTGCTGCCTCCAACCAGCCGTCGGCTCGGACGCCTCCGCCAGCTCGCCGCCAAGGACGCCCCCCTGCGGCTCCCTTCCCTCCCACGCGGCCCCAGCAGCAGCCTTCAGCCGGTTCGCGTCGTGGAGGAGGCCACAGGTAAGCGTCCCCCCCTCCCCCCCCCTCAGGCCGTGTGCCCCGCTAAACGCCAGGCGAAGCGATGTTCCTGAGGCGGGCCGCTCAGTGATAGTGTCATGGTTTTTCTCAGGAGGCGGTGGCAGGGCCCCTCCTTCCCCGGTGGAGGGCCGGTGGAGAATCTTTTGTTCTAGCTAGCTCCCTGAGCTGGTTGAGGAAAAGCTGACACTGTCATGGAGCACACAGACTGGCATGAGCGCGCACGACGTCCATTGCGTCGCCCCGTTCATTCCTCTCTGTCTCGGAGGGCGCGGAAGGGTGCGTGTGTCGTCCCCGGGCTACGCCAATCCCTTCCCCCTCTGTCGCCAGACCCCCGGCAGAACAGACCCCCGTGGAACGCTCTGCCTTCCCTGGTCTCTTCTGTCGGGGAGCGGGTTTCGACGGTGCATCCGGACGGGGTAACTCCTGCACGCATGCCGGTCGACCCGCCTCGCTGCCCCTCCGGGGGGACGTCTGTGGTTCGCATGACCCCGTTGGCTCACTTCCTGGAAGCCTAGCTAGCGCTTCCCGGGTATCCCACTGGGTCATCAGAACGATCAGATTCGGCTACGCGATTCAGTTCGCATATGTCTCTTCCCCGCTTCAGGGGAGTTCGCTCCGCGATGGTTGGTGGCAATGCCCCAGTCTTGAGAGCGGAGATTGCGACCCTGCTGGCGAAGGGTGCAATCGAGACGGTCCCTCCAGCCGAGGTGAGGTCCGGGCTTACAGCCCCTACTTCATTGTCCCCAAAAAAGACCGGTGGGTTACGACCGATCCTGGTCCTGCGCATTTTGAACCGTTCTCTCCATCGACTACCGTTCAAAATGCTCACGGCCAAACGCATTTTCGAATGTGTTCGGTATCAGGATTGGTTTGCAGCGATCGACCTGAAGGACGCGTACTTCCATGTGTCCATTTTACCTCGACACAGACCGTTTCTTCGGTTTGCCTTCGAGGGCCAGGCATACCAGTACGCCGTTCTCCCAGTCGGGTTAGCTCTGTCCCCTCGCGTCTTCACGAAGATCGTCGAGGCAGCCCTTGTTCCCCTTCGCGAACACGGGGTTCGCACCCTGAACTATCTCGACGACTGGCTGATACTAGCTCACTCTCGAGCTCGGGTTGCGAACACAGAGACCTGGTGCTACGGCACCAAGCCCGTCTGGGCCTTCGGGTCAACCGGGAAAAGAGCAAACTTTGCCCCGTGCAGAGGATCTCTTTTCTCGGCATGGAGATAGACTCGATCGCCATGTCCGCGCAGCTCTCGACGAGCGCGCGCACTCACTGCTGGCTTGTCTTCGACAGTTCGAGGGCAAGAGTGCGGTTCCACTGAAACTATTTCAGAGGCTCCTGGGGCATATGGCATCCGCGGTACGCCGCTCGGTTTGCTTCATATGAGACCGCTTCAGCCGTGGCTTCGCGATCGAGTCCCGAGGTGGGCATGGCATCGCGGCTCGCTCCGAGTTCCAGTGACTCCGACGTGCCGCCGAACCTTCTTCCCGTGGTCGAACCTCAGCTTTTTACGGACAGGGGTCCCTATTCAGCGAGTTTCCAGGCATCTCGTTGTCTCCACGGATGCGTCTACCACGGGTTGGGGTGCCATGTGCAATGGGCATGCAGCCGCCGGTTCCTGGACAGGAGCCCAGCGCCTCATGCACATCAATTGCCTCGAGCTGTTGGCAGTACGGCTCGCCCGGCACCGCTTCCGAGCGTGCTCTAGGGCCAGCATGTGCTTGTCCGCTCAGACAACACTACGGCAGTAGCGTACATCTACCACCAGGGGGGGTCTACGCTCGCGCCGGTTGTCGCAGCTCGCCCGCCACCTCTTGATATGGAGTCAGAAGCACCTGAGGTCCCTTCGTGCAGTTACATTCCTGGAGACCGGAACCGGGCAGCCGTCGAGCTGTCCCGGGCCCGTTCCATCTCCGGCGAATGGCGACTCCATCCCCAGTCGGGCCAGCTGATTGGGACCAGTTCGGGGAGGCACAGATAGACCTGTTCGCCTCTCGGGACTCGTCCCACTGCGCCCAGTTTTTCTCTGACCCGCGGCTCTCTCGGCTCGGATGCGCTGGCGCACAGCTGGCCACGGGGCCCACGCAAGTGTGCGTTCCCCCAGTGAGCCTCCTTGCACGGGTGTTGTGCAAGATCAAGGAGGACGAGGAGCAGGTCTTGCTGGTAGCCCCCTACTGGCCCACCAAGACGTGGTTCTCCGAACTCATGCTCCTCGCGACAGCACCTCCTTGGCCTATTCCTCTGAGACCGGACCTACTCTCTCAGAGACGGGGCACTCTGTGGCACCCTTGTCCCGATCTTGGAGGCTGCACGTGTGGCTCCAGGACGGGACGAGGCAGGTTTGAGTTCGCTGCCACCTGCGGTGGCGGCAACCATCACTTCCGCAAGAGCGTCGTCCACGAGACACCTTATGCGTTGAAGTGGAACCTCTTCGTCAATTGGTGTTCTTCTCGCTGAGAAGACCCCCGGAGATGTTCGATCGGAGTCGTGCTTCCTTCCTGCAAGAGGGGTTGGAGCGTAGGCTGTCGCCCTCCACCCTTTGGATTTATGTCGCGGCCATTGCCGCGTCTCATGATGCAGTGAAAGGTAAGTCTATGGGAAGCATGACCTGGTCATCAGGTTCCTGAGGGGAGCGAGGGGGCTAAATCCGCCTCCCTCCCCTCCTGCCCTCTGGGGACCTCTCAGTAGACCTGGGTGCTCTGCAGAGGCCTCCCCTGGAGCCTTTGCAGTCGGTAGAGTTTTTGCCCTGTCCTATGTGACAGCACTCCTGATTGCATTTGGTCTCCATCAGGAGAGTAAGGGACCTGCTCGCACTCTCTGTTGACGAAGTGTGCCTGGAGTTCGGGCCGGCTTACTCTCACGTATTCCTGAGACCCCGGCCTGGATATATGCCCAAGGTTCCTACCACTCCCCTCCGGGACCTGGTGGTGAACCTGCAAGCGCTGCCCCTGGAGGAGGCAGACCCAGCCTTGGCACTGCTCTGTCCGGTACGTGCTCTCGCACCTATGTCGACAGAACGCAGTGTTTCAGGACCTCAGACCAGCTCTTTGTCTGTCATGGGGGGAGCCAGAAGGGAAGGGCTCTCTCAAAGCAACGGCTGTCCCACTGGATAGTGGATGCCATTGCTTTGTCTTACCAGCAGCAAGGCCTTCCGTGCCCCCTTGGTGTGACGGCCCATTCCACTCGGAGTGTGGCCTCCTCTTGGGCTTTAGCGCACGGCGCCTCGCTAACAGACATCTGCAGAGCTGCAGGCTGGGCGACACCCAACACCTTCGCCAGATTCTATAATCTGCGAATTGAGCCGGTATCCTCTCACGTACTCGTTTCGGCCAGTTCTGGATCCGCTCAGGTGTCTTCGCTTGCTCGCCACTCCACTCCCCGGACTGGATAAGTGCGATATTTCCTCAGTTCTTCCATTGAAGCCTTGAGTCCTCCAGCACCGACGATGCGGGCACCACTGCTGTGGCTCTGGATGCTGGCTAGGTGCCTCCATGCGTACGGTTCCCCCTTGGTAACCGTCTCATGTGTATTATCCACTGTAAGCCTCTCTGAGCATGTGTCTTCCCTTGGCAAGCCATCTGCCACCCCTGGAGCTGAAATTAGTAGCCACCTGCGGTTGGTGCTCCAGTGATTCCATATGTGTTCCTATGTGGCCATATGTGTATTCGTAAGTCCTCCCTTCGGTAGGCAGCTGGTAGCATGTCCCCTTCGGGATATGTTTCCCAGTGTACCTTGGTAATCCTGTGTCTAAGTCGGATCCCCTAAGGAAAACAGGTAAGGCTCGGGGGTTCAGACTTTCGCAGGGCACTGGAAGACAGCCTGAAGTTGGCGTGATGGCACAGACCCCCAATCTCCGTCACTTCTGACGTAACTCGAAGTGACTACGAAAGGGAACGTCTCGGTTACGTATGTAACCCTCGTTCCCTGAGTAGGGAACGGAGACGTTACGTCTCCCTGCCACTTCTGCTGTATCGCTGGGTAGATGCCGAGTTCAGTCTTGGCTCCTCAGCGAAGACATACTGCGGTTGCGTTCACTTCCTCCTTTTATACTCACAGAGTAGGGCGGAGTACGCTATGCAAATTTCCGCAGCCCCAAGGCATTGCATGCCATTGGCTCGTGTTTAAATACTCGAAGAGGATTGGCTTTCTATGCGAAACCCCCAATCTCCGTCACTTCTGACGTAACGTCTCCGTTCCCTACTCAGGGAACGAGGGTTACATACGTAACCGAGACGTTTTCGTTCTCTAAAGGCAAAATGCCACATCCAGCCAATAAATTGGTCAATTACTGATTTCTTGTTCTGCAAGTTTTCTAGTAAGACAATACATGTAATATGTAATTTTGAAATGTATATACTAGCAATTATGACAAGTCAAGTCACCTTTATTTATATAGTACTTTATACAATACTTGTTACAATACTGATTGTTTCAAAGCAGCTTTACAGTAACAAACAGGAAAATATTGATCAATGATGCAAACATAATTTAATTCTGCTGTAAAGAACCTAAACAAAAGAGAATAATGTCATTATTCAGCTGAAAGTCAATTCAGTGTTGCCAGGCCTCAACCCCCCTAGCAATAAAATACTATAATATATACCTGGGTATTTAGAAAACCCTACGTACATAATTTACATTAAGAGTGAACACCTTGCAAATACCTCATAGTAGCAGTAGTAGTAGTCATAGTAGTAGTCACACCCTGCACACACTAAACAGGAGCACAGAAACTTGTCAACTTTGCTACTGAATTTAACTATTTTAATGTGCTACGCATTCAAAATGCTTAAAATCGTTTAATGCACAGCTAGCTGGGGATTATCCTGTTTTACAGTAGCTTACTCCAGCTGTCTAAAACGCATTTGTCTTTAGGTTTGAGTGCTTTGACAGTTATTTTTATGGTTTTTGACATTATTTATTTAGCAACATATTCATGTAATTGTTGCAGTTGCTTTCAAATATTCCAAAAAATGCTATTCTCACCACATAACTGCTAATATTAATGAAGAAAATGAGCAATAACAACCATGATCAAGTAAGTGCAGATGGATCAAGCTGAGAAAAGCACATTGTTAAAGTGATGTGTTCCAGTTTACACAAAAGCCTGCCCTGTTTGCTCCAAAGACTTTATTCGGTGTCCCCCAGGGTCGGGCTTTGGGCCCGATTTGCTTTCACTGCTGATTGGTATTCGCAACAGAGGCAGTAATTATCTCAGCAGGAGATAAAGCACGAACGAACCTCAGAACAATCTCTAGTGCATCACGTCCCCCCAAAGCACACACAGGCACCTTTTACGCTTCTGCTGTGTATTTGCGATACAAATATGTTTTCCAGAAACGACACGTCAGTTACAGTCACACTCGCATGGGTTTCCGCATTAACATTTTGAAACCTGTCAAGGGCTTTAAATGAATATGGCCCAAGAGAAGATTAGTTGGTAGATGATTCGTCTCATCCAACAGTTTGACAATAAGATCAGCCTTTATATAAAATTTCCCTTGTGAATATAATCTTCTTTATCATTATGTGTATGTATGTGGTAAGAAATCCAGTATTCTTTTTTCAAATAACTAGGGTCAAGAATCTGAGAGAATTAAACGGTCCTGGTGCCAATTCACAACTCAAACACTGCCAGAGTATTTTTTAGCACTTTCTTCTGTCCAGATCTAAAACTGTACGAAGAAACAATAATTTTCATTAAGATTAACATAATTTATCCCTGCTTCAAAGTATACACACATGCGTTTTTTGTGGCAGATGAACCCCTTTGACCTAATATATATATATATATATATATATATATATATATATATATATATATATATATATATATATATATATTTTTTTTTTTTTTAAATTCCCTTGAGGTTGTAAGTTAATATTTACAAAATGTTCATTTGTTCAAAGTTGTTATTTGTGCCATGACATGCCCGTAAATAAATTACATTTTAATATTTTTTTGTTGTTGTTCCTGCTGTTTTTAATTTAGGATTGTTGTTTTTTTAACAATTTGTAAATAAAACAAAGATTATTGGTGTATGTTTTCCAAGAAAATACTATTTTAGTCTTTTTACTTGCTTTCTAAATTACACATTTAAGTCAATATATTACTTGTGTAATTTATGAGCAATATCTGAGTGAAATTTTTTTTTTTTTTTTTTTTTGTGGAAATTTTTTTGTTCCAGTTTATTGTTAGGCTTGGGGTTGTCTAGTTTAGGGGTTGTGCCCTTTATTTAATTATTAGTAGTGTTTTTCTTTTTATATTTCATTTTTTTTTAATATACTGTTTTAAAAATATTATTAGGGGTTCATGCACAAAGTGCTGAAAACCTATTGTAATTGTTAAGATTTGTATTAATAGTATTAGTATTATTAAATTATGATTTAATGATTGTTTTTCCTCCAGTCAGGTTCTATTTGGTTCTTTTATTTCTGTTTGTTTGTCAAAGTGAAAATCAATTTTTACAAAGAAAGAAAGAGAGAAACTGAACCAGTTCTCAAATAACTTATTTTCCAGTGCGGTGGTCCTAGATGGGAAGATCTACGCGACCGGTGGCATTGTGAGCAGCGAGGGCCCGGCTCTGGGAACCATGGAGGCTTTCGACCCCTGTGCCAACGTGTGGACTCTGCAGCAGAGCCTGCCCTGCCCACTCTTTAGACACGGCTGCGTGGTAATTAAGAAGTACATTCAGAGTGGTTGACGCTGACACAGGCGAACACAACTCCACCGCCTCTAGCACACCGGACACCCACTTTCCACACGCCCAGGATTAAGTGCTGATACAGAAGCCTCGCTCACTTTCTGACACCAACTCGGAATGTAGAAGCTAATCATCTCTGCCGGGCGCAAACATGCCTTCGTGTAATATAGTGCACCTGACAGAGCTGTCATTGATGTGTTTCGTGGCTGTAGCCTAATGCTCTGTGGCCATCGGGATTGAATCTGTTTTCCCTTCTACATAATTCCTTTTTATCTCTGTTTACAGATTTCTGAATCATTTTTTGCATTGCTACCATTTTAATGTTTGCATAATGTTCTTTTCATTTTTTCTTACAGCAATACTGTAAAATTACACCGTCTGGTTTCAGTAATCTGTGTAATGGTTCACTCAGTCGTATCACTATTTCATCATATCCAATTCACAAGCACTTTTTAATTACGTAGGGGAACAAAGGGACAAATTGCTTCTCTCAAAGTGCACTAAAACCTCATTGGACCCTTTGCTAAGCTCCGCCTGACTTTGTTACTGTTGCTCACTCACACAAATTTGACAAGAATGGTGCAATTGTTAGTAAAAGGAGCTCATGAAGTGGTAAAAATGGATTGGATATTTTTCTTACGTGGGCTAGAATGAAGCGTGACATTGCAGAGAATCTTTTATCCGCCGTTTTTGATCCGAAACTGATAAATTACACAGTAAAGTGATTAAAAACTGTGAGACTGTGAACAGAGACTGCCAAATTCTTCTTACAATCACTGAAAAGAGAAAAGCAATTACAGCTGATTACCACTTATACCTTAGTATAAGTGAATAGAACCGCTATGAAATCAATATATCAGATGACATTTAAGTAAGAAACATGCATTCATATTGGAACAACAGTACACTATAAAAAAACACGATTCTTGATTAGTATTTTGACTTGCTTTCCAGATAAAATAATTAAAAATCTGGATGGTTGATACCAGATACATTTACTAAAGAAGCTGCCAGTGCATTGCAAACAGAAGTAAAGTAAGAAGACATAACACAGAACACATACAGTATTTACCTACAGTATATTCTTCTTAAGAAGATTTATCTTGTTTTAAGATTTTCATTAGATATGTAGTTCAAAAATTCAAAATTCAAAACTTAAGATTATGTTATGTTTTTTTTTTTTCTGATGTCCTAGATGTTGATTGGGTAATGAGAGTTTAATTTATTACTCAAGGTTTATTTAATGATTTAAAAAAAAAAAATTAAAAATATTCAAACACTTACATTAGAATGGAACAAAAGCTTGTCTGATGGTACACAGCAACAGTTGCTACAGGTAGGGCTGGCGAGGGGTCAATTATAACCAGGCCTGGAGAGAATCTGTTCTTTGGGAAATCTGTGGAATGGATTTGAAGTCAATTTGAAACTAAGATTGATTGATTTTTATAGTGAATGATTCACAAGGACACATTACTCTAATGAGAAATGTCTCGTCATCTTTCAACAAAAGGGAATAACTTGAAACGACCTCTGACACTACTTTTCGTTTCTGTTGACATCCTTATACTGCAATAAATCACTAATTTATCTTGTTTTTTTAATATAAACATTTAACGCCTAGGGGACTTCAAAATTTCATTTCAAGTTTCAAGGAAAAAATTTCAAGTAAAAAAAAACAAAAAACTTGTTTTCAGAGAATTTACGATATCTTCCTGAATTAAGTTTACTTTCCTTCCCTCATTGGAAAGTTGTTTTATCCTGTTTTAAGCCAAAATCCTACTTAATTTAGTAAGGTTTAAGCTTAACAGGGAAAGTAAACATAAATAAACATAATGCAAGATATATTCTCTGCAAATCCTCCCTTCCAACCACCTGGCTCAATTATTCACCAGCCGTCCAGTTCCCGGGGGATGAAATCAAGTTCTATATCTATTTTTCTCATTTGGTTTCAGTAAGTGTCACATCATGGAGGTAAAATGGGTTTTCCAATGGTGTTTGATGTTGATTTTAAAAACTGTGGGGCCGATTCCAACCCAAAAACAAACCTGTGGCAACGTTTCTGCAAAATGATAATACATCGCATCGTGCACTTTTCACAACAGTTTTAAAGTGAAATCCTCAGCTAAATGTTTGGAGCTAAGTGAATCTGGCAATGTTTTATTATGTTGGTTTTGTACGTATCACAGTAGCTGTGATTTGAAATGTCCAGTAAGTGACGCTTAAAGGTTAATGCTCCATCACTTTTTAAAATAACGTACACCTACACTAAACTGTAAACCTACCAGATAGTGTTAACAAAAGCAAATGTGACATAAAAACGCTTTTTAGCTTTTAAAAAACGTGACATTTTAGCTTAAATGTTTAACTTAAACATTTAATATCTGAGCTTAAACATTTTAGCTCAAGTCTTTGAGCTCTTTTGTCGTAACTCTTGTTTCATAGGGTTCGCACCCAAGCAAACAAACTTAGTATGTCAGAAAAGTTAAAACATATGAAGCTAGTTACGTGAACTCCAAAATGTATTAGTTCATGATTTGTAAAGGATCTATGGTGTAGCAATGTTTAAAGCCTCAGGGAAGGAGGAGGCGGGAATCAACGTAAATTAAATGACAAAATAAACAAACAAAAAAATGAAAGTCAAGCTGCTGTCATCAGTGAGGGTGACATAATGAAACACAACATAAATGTCCCAGGCCTGATCCTCTCTCGTCTTGCGCTGTCGTCACTCCTCCTTTTATCCTTCCGGAGCTCCTCCGTGGGACTCGAGAACGGTGTGGTGCGCAGGTGACGCTCAATAACCCTCGCACCACCGGCCTCACTCCCTTTCCACAGCTCTTGTCCCCTCCCTGCTTGCCACAATTAATAAAAAGTCAAGAAATCATGCAAAATATTATGTAATCATAATATTTATATAGCACCCTGTAATTGTAATTTTGTATGAAAATGATTAAAATTGATTGCTGTTTTACTGCTTCTACTGTTCATTTCTGTTAGATTTCTGTTCTGCAGCGATATGCATGTTTTGCAGAAAGATTGCCACAGGTAAATATTTCCAATGAGTCTACAGATTCTGTCTGATCCTGATTATAACTCACATGTGCACAAGTTTAACTTGGTGTTAGTTTTATAATAAGATACGATTCAAACAAAGAAGAGTATATTTATGTTGAGCTGTGTGAAGACCTTAATATGAGAAGATGGCTTTTGAGTCTCTGCTCTTTCTGACACCATCCACCATAAGACATTTACTTGGGGGAATCTTGAAAGTGGGCTTGATCATCTTGAACTGTACCGATATGACATTTGTTTGTTGCTTGAATATCTTTTCTTTGGAAGGTTTCACTCCTTTCTTGCACACAGCCAAAGCACAAAACGTGAGACTCAGAGAGAGAACAGGGAGTGTTTGCCTTTATTTTCTCTGCATTGCCAAACCACTAAGCGGTGAAATGCCGTCCGACAGGGAGGACGATTCTCTGTACACGAAAGCAACAAAAGTTTATTTTAGGAACTTTACATGTCAAACTGTTTCTAGACAAAATGTATAGTATACAGTATGTTAAAGAAATGTTATGTATAAAACAAAAGCTGTTATCGTTTGAATTAATGATCGTGTTTCATCATTAATTAAAACAATATGCAAAATACAATGAATTCGTAATGAAAATCACTGGTCTGGTTTATTTTGACTATATATTTGCAAATATGGGCTGTGCGATTTGGACTCTAGGCGTGCTGTTACTATTTACACCCGCTTGATGATAAAATAGTTGACAATCCCACTGACGCTCATTGAATAAGGCCATATGTAAGGCCGAATTATTCGATTTTGCTAAATTATGGACATGCCATCTGAGGAATAATTTTGCTTAAGCCTATTTCCAGATTCAATTGTTAGCTCGTTATTACATACTGTACCAGGGGTCTCATTTATAAATCTGTGCATAGGATCCTCACTAAAAGTGTAGGTGCGAAAAAATGTATGTGTGTACGCTAAAACCTGCGCTTAATTCCCTTTATAAATCCCAGTTACATCCACTAAATATTTTTCTATTAATTAGAAAATTAATTTTGTGTAACTTCTCTGGAATGATTTCATGTAATTTATGTACTTAACTCCATTAATGAGAATGGCATATTTAATCTTAATGTCTATCAGATGTACTGTAAAATAAAGTTTAAATCATTATTTTATGTATTTAAACTGTTATTATGAACATGCACTGTATTTATGATTATTAGTCACCTCACCATCGGTTTTTTATAAATCACAACTTGTGCGATGGAAGTGGCGTACGCCTCTTTCAGGGCCTGTTTTGAGCATACGCAACGGTTATAAATGAGGCCCCAGAACACGTACACACATGCATACTCTTCAGAAATGTTGCTTTAAATCTCTCAAACCAAAAGACGGAAATTACATTTGTATTCTAGTACAGAGATGTAAAGTCCAAGTTCAGAAAGTAAGTCCTCCTCAGTGTTTTCTTTGCTAATTACCACAGTTTTTCAGCCAGGAGATGTTCATGAGTGGAATAAACATATGGCAGGATTTTTACTTTCTGACCCCTGGACTTTAAACCTCTGTTTTAGTATAAGATATATATTGTACTGAATGTCAGCTTGCTCATTTTGCTCAAGATAAGGATTTATTAAGTCAACACGTTATGCAAACAAGAAACAACGCTTCTAACTACAGCTGTCACATACTGTCATTCAAACCCACAACTTTGTGAGCTGTTAGCAAATGTTTGTTGGAACTATGCTTTCAGGAAACTCACCCCAGAATACATTAGCAACCACATAGCAAAATTTTGGCAACCATCCATAAAACCCCAGCATGTTGTTGGTGAATTTTGCATAGGTAAACACCTTTCATATTGTATTCAGAAGGCCATATCTAGAGACCGGATACCACAGTGAACTCTCTTCACGTGATTCAAACCTAGCAACCACATAGTAACACCGTGGCAACCGTCCATAACACCCCAGGAAAGTGTTGGTGAGTTTTGCATGGGCAAGCATGACTCTCGCTGTATTCAGAAAATGTAAATGTGTAGAATATTTTCGCCGCAGTAAATTGGGATTGACTTTCACTGGTGCGTGACGCACCTTTTAGAACATTAGAGGTGAAAGTGAATTCCTCCACCACCGTCTAGCCGATAATAATATAAGTTTAGATTATTATGATAATGTAGGATGGTCCTGTCATCACCACAGATCTATTATATTGGCTTATGCCCTTAAGCCGCTACGCTGCATGAATAAAAATGCACCGTTGGCTTAGTGCCGTCTTTTGGCATTTTCCAAATGTTCCCTTCCAATATTTACTGATGTGGAACAGTTCATTTCCTCTGTGCTTGTGTAGCAGCCTCTCTCAATTCTTCCCCAACAGCCTGCTGTCTAAATGGCATTAAAAAAGCTGAGCCGTGTGACTCTGTTCTGGAAGGATCTGTAAACGCACGCGGCATCTACCAGCCTCTGCACCTGTCTACCATCATCTCTTGCCACAAGCCGGTGGGCCCCTCCTTCAGATAATATATCAGCATCCCATCCATCAAAATCAGTTACCCAACCCCTTCTGGCATTTAAATAAACTAGGCCATCGTTCCTGGTTCTCATATCCTGTGGGGATGTTCACCGCCTGCAAACTCGCTTTTGTTTGGGAAGCGTGATATTGTGTTCTGATCTGGACTGGATTCACTTTAAACCTCTTTAACGGATCATGACCGTGTTAAAAAAAACGGGCACTGAAAAAGTTTTGAAATTATTGTAGGATCACTTTCCGGTCAATTGCTTGGTCTAATGCCACCTCAATAAAATTATGATTATTTTTATTTTATTTTATTTTTTGCTCTGATGGCTTAACAGCTACACAGAAAACCATGATGTGGTTGTTTATAATATCTTAATATATTCATGACTTATAATCACATTTAGCAGATTAGAGATACTTTATTTTTCAGATTTGCTTTTCATTTAGCAAACATTTTATCCAAAGTGATGAGGAATAAAGCAAATGTATTCATTTTCTGTCTGTATGCTTTGGCTTCTTAGTAAAACATCTGATGGTAAATTATATATATATTTTTTTATTATTCATTTCAAGTTTTTTATTATAAATACCATACACTATATATATATATATATATATATATATATATATATATATATATATATATATAAAGCTACACTGTGTAACTCTTTTAGTTTTAGTATTCTAAAGTATTCTCTTGAGTGTATAATACGCCATTGAAAATACATACGGGTAAGGGGTTCTAATGTCAGTCGCCATGTTGCCCCCAGTGGTGGAGGAAGTACTGAATCTCAGTACTTAAGTAAAAGTACAAATGACCAGATACATTTTTACTTTAGTAAAGGTAGAAGTAACACAATGACAACCATACTTAAGTAAAAAGTAAAAAGTACCTGATTTTAAATGTACTTAAAAGTGTACATTAAAAGTATTAAAAGTAAAAGCACTTGCATAACAATTGATTCTCTTAATGACTAATGATTAATAAACCATTTAATTCTAACTCATTCAACCTAATACTCCTATAATGATGTTCAATAATGATGGAAAAAATTGTTGTCACCATTTCTGAAACAAGCTTGCAATTAGGCAATATAAACCATGCTTATCCTTACTATATATTAATAACTATGTTTGGCAGTAGACACGATTTATTTATGGTGTAATTCTGAACCTCTTGGCTTGCCATAATCCTAACCAAACGTGTGTTTCCTATGCACGTAAAAACAATTTCCCGCATATAAATTGCCTCCACTCCGTACGAGACGCATTTAGTTGATGTATCTATGGCAACCAAACGTCACTGGTGAGACAAACGTGCAACGAACGGATGGTCAGATTACGTTTTGGCAGGGGAAAAACTGATCAGAAAATGTAATGAAAATGTAACAGAAGTTGTAGAAATGTAGTGAAGTAGAAAGTATAAAAATTGCTGCAAAATGTAACGAAGTAAAAGTAAAAAGTATGCACTATTTATACTTCTTACTTCTTAAAACAATCATGGACGAGGTCGAACTGGAAACCATGTTAATCTTGGACTACATTGGCCAGCGTATGAGTTAAAACGAAATCGGAATTGACTTTATGCACAGCTGCACTACTTCCTGAACTTAAGCCAGCTCCTTGTTTCCTGTCTGCTATTATTGGTCAAACTTGATTAATTCAGGTGTGTCTGATTATTGTTGCCATGACTACTGAGGTCAGGCACACCTGAATCAATCAATTTGACCAATAATGGCAGACAGGAAACAAAGAGCTGGCTTAAGTTCAGGAAGTAGTGCAGCTGTGTATAAGGCTGATTGAGAGGAACAAAAACGTCTCGGGTTATGACTATAACCCTTGTTCCCTGAGAAGGGAACGAGACACTGCGTCGATAAAATCGACTCTTTGGGGACGCTCCCTAAGCGTGCGCCTCTGAAGTATAAATGAAACTAATCCAATCCTGATTGGTGTTGCGTCGTGACGTAACATGTGACTGCATACCCGGAAGTATAAAAGTGACGCTGTCACAACACACACTAGCCTCGCGATGAAGCAAGACGCTCAAGGGTCTGAAAAGGGGCGTGGCAACACGACGCAGTGCCTCGTTCCCTTCTCAGGGAACAAGGGTTATAGTCATAACCCGAGACGTTCCCTATCGAGGGAACTCAACACTGCGTCGATAAAATCGACTCTTTGGGGAATGAGTACCCACTAGGCCACGCACCGAACAGACCCGCCCCAGAGTGAAACTGATTAGGCACTCAGCAAGGGCCGAGTACGTGTGCACCGGGCGTATTGGGAAGGTTGAGACTATAAAACCTGATGAAAGTATGTGGGGTAGCCCAGCCGGCTGCCTCACAAATCTCCTGCAGAGGTACTCCCGACAGAAGGGCCCTGGAGGAAGCCATGCCTCTAGTCGAGTGAGCCCTTAAGGCCAAAGGTGAAGGAACCCCGTGCACCTTGTAAGCCTCAGTAATAGCCTGGACAATCCAGTTACTTATAGTTTGTTTGATCGCCGGGAGCCCCCTCTTAGGTGACCCAAAGCATACTAACAACTGGTCAGATCTTCTCCAAGAAGCGGACCTTTCCAGGTATACACTCAAAGCTCTGACGGGGCAGAGCAAGTGAAGCCTCTCTGCTTCCGCCGACACATGAGATGGAGGATGGAATGCCTGAAGGACTATAGAGCGAGCCGTATTCGAAGGAACTTTAGGCACGTAGCCCGGACTCAGGTGCAAAAAGGCCTTTACTTTGCCAGGGGCAAACTCCAAGCAAGCTGGCGTTACCGCCAGGGCCTGGAGATCTCCCACCCTCTTAAGAGAGGTAATCGCTAAGAGAAAGACCATTTTTAGCGTTAAGTCCTTAGGCAAAGCCGACTCTAAAGGTTCGAAGGGAGCGAGGGACAACCCTTCCAGAACTATCGCCAGGTCCCAGGCAGGAACCCTGGACCTGGTCGCCGGCCTCATCCTTCAAGCACCACGGAGAAACCTAATGACCAATTGGTGCCTCCCCAGAGGTCCACCATCTACTGGCGCGTGGAAAGCCGAAACGGCAGCCACGTACACCTTAAGAGTGGACGGGGAGAGACCCACAGAGAAACGATCCTGAAGGAATTCCAGAACTGAAGCCACTGGGCAGTTTAATGAATCCAACCTTCGTTCTCTACACCAAGTGAGAAACACCTTCCACTTGAGGCCATATAATCTCCTGGTAGATGGAGCCCTAGAGCTAAGTATGGTTTCAACCACCTCAGCTGATAAGCCAGCATTCAGGTACTGAACCCCCTCAGAGGCCAGACCCACAGCTTCCACAACTCTGGGCGAGGGTGGAAGATTGTGCCTTCCGCCTGAGACAATAGATCCCTCCTCAGAGGAATCGGCCACGGAGGAGCTATGAGGAGTGATATTATATCCGAGAACCATACTCGTGTCGGCCATCTCGGGGCAACCAGAAGTAGACTGATGCCCTCTTGACGGACCCTCTCCAGGACCCCTGGGAGCAGAGCGATCGGGGGAAATGCGTACAGGCGAAGCTTCGGCCAAGCCTGTACCATGGCATCCAACCCCAGCGGGGCTGGATGTGAGAGGGAGAACCAAAGTGGACAGTGGGACGTCTCTTGAGACGCAAACAGATCCACTTCCATCGGTCCGAACCTCTCCCATATCGACTTCACCACCTCCGGATGAAGTCTCCATTCCCCGGGCCTCAGCCCCTGCCTCGACAGGATGTCTGCTCCCCGATTCTGAACCCCTGGGATATACATTGCCCTTATTGACAATATCTTCCCCTGGGACCAACAGATAATTTGATGTGCCAGTTTGCACAGAGGGCGCGATCTGAGTCCCCCTTGTCAGTTCAGATAGGCCACCACTGACGTATTGTCTGTCCGTATTAGGATGTGGCGACCCTCGATGTCTGGGAGGAAGCTCCTCAAAGCCCTGAACACAGCCATCATCTCCAGGCAATTTATATGCCAAGTGCGATGATGGTCCTGCCACAGACCCCTGGCAAAGCGGCCGTCCATGACCGCGCCCCAGCCAGTAAGGGAGGCGTCTGTCGAAACGGTTTCCCGGCGACATGACACCCCCAACACTGGCCCTTGGGATAGGAACCAAGGCTTCTTCCATATTTGCAGAGACTGAAGGCACCTGCGCGTGATCATACGGAATATATGCAATATATGCACCACTGGAGGGGCCTCATGTGAAGGAGGCCCAGAGGAATAATGTTGGATGCCGCTGCCATGAGGCCCAGCATCCTTTGAAAGTGTTTCACAGTGACGGCTTGGCCTAGCTTCACCCTGGATACCATCGCCAGAATTGACTCGATACGTTCGGGAGACATACGTGCCTGCATTGTAGTCGAGTTCCACACGACTCCCAAAAAGGTCGTACCCTGGGACGGTTCTAGCACACTCTTCTTCAAGTTGAGTCTTAACCCCAATTTTTGAATATGGCCAAGAACGACATCTCGATGCCGAACTGCCATCTCCCGAGACTGGGCCAGAATAAACCAGTCGTCGAGATAATTCAATACCCGAATCCCCTGAAGTCTCAGTGGAGCAAGGGCCACATCCATACACTTTGTAAATGTGGAAGCTGAATATTGACAGGCTGTAGTCGATTCGGTCCCTGCGACCATAACCGATGTTTTAAAATCGTATTTTCGCTGGAAATTGATGCGGCCCGAACTGCTGGAACGCCGCAGATTGTTTTCTCGACTCCTGAAACCTGTCGACAACCGAATTAACGGCGTCGCCGAACAGGCCAGAAGCCGAAAGCGGCGCATCCAGCAGGAAGGACCTATCCTTCTCCTTAATCCCAGATAAGTTCAGCCACAGATGCCTCTCCGTGGCCACCATGGCCGCCATAGAGCGGCCAATAGCGCTGGCTGCTTCCCTAGTGGCCCGGAGAGACAAATCTGCGGCCTTCCTCAACTCTGAGATGTCCTCAGGAGTAGGCCCCTCCCCCTCATCCAAATCCTTCAGGAGGTCGGCCTGGTATGCCTGCAAAATCGCCATCGAGTGCAGACATGAACCAGCCCGACCCGCCGCCATGTAAGCCCTGCCCACTAATGCAGATGTTTCCCTGCAGGGCTTACTAGGCAACACCGGGATCTTTAGGGAAGACGCCGATTCGGGAGAGAGATAGCTCGCTAAAGCCTCCTCCACCTTCGGCATCTTCCCATATCCCATATCTCGAGCCCCCAAAACATTGCTGTAATCTATTATACTGGGACTCGAAACACGGGATGAATGTGGTGTTTCCCACGTTCTCGTGATCTCTTTATGGAGATCGGGGAAAAACGGCAGACCCCGGCGGTGAGGCTGTGACCTGCGCTGCAGGTAACGCTCGTCCATTTTACTTGTGACTTGCGTTTCCTGCTCATGTTGTGGCCAGCTGATGTTTAGTCTGGCCACAGCGCGCCTCACAACCTCCACCAGCTCCTCATAATTCAGGCCGCGTGATGGCGCGCTGAGATAACGGTCGTCCGCATCAATGCTGAGCACGTCCACTTCCTCAGAAGCAGACAGCTCAAGCATCGGGACCTGATCGCGGGCAGGAGAAACCGCAGCGCGGGCTCCCACACCACTCCCAGAGGCCGCGGGATCAGCCGATGGAGAGCGAGAAAATGCCTCAGCATTCTCACTCTCCTCCGCCAGATCCCGCTGCGAACCCCAGGATCTCAGTTGCCGCATCGCCTCGACAAATGCGGGACCGGAACCCTGGGGAACGCGAGCCTGACCGTGCTCGTCAAAGCACGCCAGCCGGGAGCGCAGCACTCTAATAGGCATAGCCTCACACATTTCACAAGCAGCCCCCTCGAGAGCTGCCCGTGCGTGCTGCACTCCCAAACAATTCACACAGAGAGAGTGTGCGTCCCCACCCGTGATGTAATGAGGGCAGGGATGCACACACTTCTTGAACTGCTCATTGGCCATTCTTTTCAATAATAAGACAAACAACACCAAATAAGACAGACAGTTTCAACATAAAGCGCTTGCTGAAGAGCGAAAGCTAGTGTGTGTTGTGACAGCGTCACTTTTATACTTCCGGGTATGCCGTCACATGTTACGTCACGACGCAACACCAATCAGGATTGGATTAGTTTCATTCATACTTCAGAGGCGCACGATTAGGGAGCGTCCCCAAAGAGTCGATTTTATCGACGCAGTGTTGAGTTCCCTCGATAGGGAACTAATATTCATTGGATGGTCATATACCTTTTCACCGCTAGATGGGGGAAAAAATCACACAGTGTAGCTTTAATAATACATTACTAATATGGTTAGTGGCAAATTGACCAATCACATCACAGGAATAAATTTACATTGTGAAATGTATTCAAATAGAAAACAGTTATTTTAAACTGCAACATGTTTCATAATATTCTGTATTTTTGATTAAATAAATGCAACCTTGGTGAGACTTCTTTCAAAAACGTTTGATATGTTAATTTGTTAATATACCTAATAAATATAGTACTCTTATGACAGTTTAATGTTATTTTTTTTTGTCATTTATGGTACTTGAAAGCATTGTTGTAAACACTCAGCCTGACATCTCTTAGTGCTCCATGAAGGTACGTGGAAAGAATGATAATTTCAGTGTGAACTATTTCCCTTTGTATGTTTACCACTTGCAAAATGTACCCGAAGACAAGATATGATGTTTATTGAAGATAAAAAGTAAGTAAACACTTCAGTGAACTGCCCGCCTTTGATTAACTAAATGTATTTCACTAAACTATTGACCTCAGACTACTAAAGCTACGATTTCATTTGCTGAGTAAACAGCTTGGAAGCACGTTAACGCCTCTGAAGAGATCAAGGAAATTACCCTTCCTCATTTAGTGGCTTTGATTAAGCGGAGGAGGTTCGGTCAGACACTTGAGAAAGAGCAGCGAGAGTAAATTATACGTCGCTGGCTCTCATCGTCAATGGATCTCGAGTAGATGGCTATTTGCCGTCAACAATTTCAGGTTTAAAAATGATGTTTTACTGTGTAGATTTCCATCTCAGACGCATCCTTTCATTAGCTTTCCATTAGCAGTAAAGGCAGGCGGTTATCAAGGGAGAATAAGAAAGCTTCTGTTTTGGAAGTCATTGGCCCTTGGCTAAACACTGACGCTCTTGAGAAACGGGTTTGATGACCTTCAGCTGAGTATCTGAATTGCTGGAGTATAATGGAAATGTGATGTCAGATGAGAAGAGGGAGACTAATGCGTTCTGTGTGTATAACCATCTAACAAAAATACCAAAACATTGTGCTTGCGATTCCATTCCAAGTAATGGAAACGTTATTTCTGACCGTTCAAAACGTCCAGTTCTTTTTGAATGTTATACAAAACAGAATGAATGTTTTCTCTATATTGCAAGTATTACAGGAATGTAAATGTTCCCTGAACCATCATTAAAAAGTAAGTAACGTTTAATCAACATCAGACTAAAATCCAACTAAAATGTTCCAAAAAAACGTTACATGCATGACGTTTAAATACATTTTTGTGCTAATGATGTTTTGATTAAATTAAAAACAGGATAACTGAATTAACCTTCAATTAATGTTCCAAGAACTTTGAGAGAACCTTGTCATTCCCTGTTCGCCTGGGTTATTATTTATTTTTATTCAATGCAGATTACTAAATAAAAAGACATTCCTCCGAAGCTAAAAATTATCTACTGCCAACAGAAAAAAGCACAAAGACTGTATTTTTAGATTAAGCCAAGTGCTCTTCAAGAATGAAGCTTGTGGTATGTTTAAAGGGCCCCTATTTATGCTTTTTCAGATATTACCTTTCATCTAGTGCGTAATATAGCTGTTTGTTTATGTAAAAAGTCTGCAAAGTTTTAAAGATCAAAGTGCACGATAAAACGAGTTGTTGTCAAATTCAATCTGTGCCACATGGAAGGGAAAAAATGGAATCGGGTCACTTGAACCATGCAGTGTATAAGGGCCAGAATAGCTTGTTTGCACATGACGTCACTGCACGGCACAAAATGCAGATGGAGGGCAGGAAGCATGCTTTGTGTCATTTATGGTTGATCAAATTGATCAAACCAAGAAACCACAAGGAGATTTTATAATTTCCCCCCCCCCCCTTAAAAGTTGGGATACACTTTACTTGAAGGGGTGTGCATAAGGCTGACATGACGCGTGCATAATCTTAACAGGACACGTCATTAATGTGAAGGAGGTTTTATGCATGTTTATGGCAACTTTCATTATGTGTCATTCCCGCAATTATGACATTTTTAATGCAAATATAAAATTATTTGAGATGTCTTTATTATGACACCTTTATAAACCAATACATCATAACCTGTCATAAACATGACGTAGCAGATTAAGTATCAAACTTACGAAACCACTTAGCTTTATGGGTTAACATTACATTAAACTCTCATGTGGTTGGTTTTGACATTGGCTGTCATGAGGCCATTATAACTGAGCCATGAATATTTTTCTACAGTGGCACAAATTGAAATTGTCATTAAAATGTTATAATGGCCTCATGACAGCTAATGTCAAAACCAACCACCTGACAGTTTAATGAAGTAGCACTTTATTTCGATAGTCCACTTTAGACATTCTACTAACTATAAGTTACGTGTCATTCGCTCGGTAACACTTTACGGTAAGGGTACATGAATTATCATGAATTCATGTATAAATTAATGCATGAACTATGCATTTATTTATGCACTAATTTCTCATGAATCATCAGGAACTAACAAGAGTTCAATATTTTTCATTCATGACTTATGAACAACACCATAATTAAAACATTAACTAAGATGAGCACATCATCATGAATTATGATTTATTACTCATGATCATTATGTTTTCTTTGTTTTTTTTTGTCTAGGTCAGTGACCTAGTCACCACTTTAGTTGAGGGGCCACACACACAAGATGAAGTCATTAATAGATTAATGCTTAATTAATGATGACTACTGTATTGGACAGACACCAAAATAGACCAAATCAAATACAGAAGTCATCATTAACTAAGCATTATCTATCAATGACTTCATCATGTGTGTAGCCCCTCAACTAAAGTGGTGACTAGGTCCTTTGAAACACTGATGAACAATGTGCTATTAATGGTGGCACAACTCTGAACAAAGAAAACATCATGATCATGCGTAATAAATCATAATTCATGATGATGTGCTCATGTTAGTTAATGTTTTAATTAAGATGTTGTTCATTCATGAAGTCATGATGAAAACCGTTGAACTCGTGTTAGTTCCTGATGATTCATGAAATATTAATGCATGAATGAATGCATAGTTCATGCATTAATTTATACATGAATTCATGATAATTCATACCCTTACCGTAAAGTGTTACGATGTCAACTAACTGTCATTAGAGTATTAGTAGACTGTCAGCTTAATATCTGCTAACACTTTATTTTGTTGGTCTCCCAACAGACATTCAACTGACTATAAGTAACATGGCCACTACAAGTAAACTTATTCTCCTAACCCAAAGACTAACACCTAACCATAACCTAACAGTCTACTGATAGTATACTATAATATACTAATGCTCTAATGAGAGTTAGTTGACACGTAGTTAAAAAGTTACTTATAATTATTAGTACGTCTAAAGTGACTATCGAAATAAAGTGTAACCGTTTAAGGTAACACTTAATTTTACGGTGTCCATGATACAGAGTAATTACTTAACTAATTACTTAAAAGTAGATGTTGTAATAACATGTAATAAAATGTAATTAACATGTAACAAAGTTATGGAACAGCTTGTACTTACAGATTGTAATTACACACATGTAATAGGCAGCTACTGTTACACATGTGTAACAGGCCGAGTCGGTCACATACGTGTTACCAACTTGGTACAATGTAATTATATAAAAAAGTATGTTGTACAACTCAATGTAACAACAAGTATTTAAATATGTTACTAAGGTGTGAAAAAAGCCTGCAGTTACACGTGGTCATTTTGTACCTTCTAAAATATTGTATCAAGATTGTACTTAAGTGTACTTCATGTGTATAAGGTGTGTAGATACACATGATGTACACTTAAGTAAAATCTCGATACACTTTATTTTCCGTAGCTTATCCCTGTGTAATATTATGTAATTTCAATGTAATTAGGAAGCTACCGCATGCATTTATGCTGTGAATGAGGGAGTTAGGCCTATTTCAAACTAAAGTACATATGGATAGGGTTTGTAGATACACATGTAGTACACTTAAGTACAATCTTGATACACTTTATTTTACATATCTAGCCCAGTGGTAAACTTGGGTATTATAGTGCACTGGGAGTCGGTGGGTTATTACCCAGACAGCAAACTGACATTGAATCAACATGGAAACGACGTCTCTCATGACATTGAAACAACGTTGATTTGCTCATCGAATTAACGTTGAACCAACGTCAGACGCGGCATTCTTCAAAGCTAAATGAAATCGAAAATTGGTTTGCTTTCATAACGTTGAAACAACGTGTTGATTTCAAGTTGATTTTCCGTTAGTTTTGAAAGAATGACGCATCTGACGTTGGTTCAACGTTAATTCGATGAGCAAAACAATGTCAGATCAACGTTGTTTCGATGTCATATTTCCACGTTGATTCAATGTCAGTTTGCTATCTGGGTATGAATCTCTCTTACTCTCAAAAGTGAATTAAAAAAAGTAAATGATTATTTACTTGGAAAATAATAAGGAGACACCTGACTTCTAAATAAGCAAATATCAGTTAATTTTATGTAATTAAAAGGAGAGTGATATTTGGTAATTTTATTTTGTGACAGTAATTTAAACAAAAGTTTATATTATTTAGTTAAATAATATTTGGCAGATGTTTTAGGCCGTTTAACTTTTTATTACTTTATTTTTTACTGTTTTTATGTTAGTAATTGTATTGGTAATTTGAGTGTATTTGAGTATCCAATTTGAGTATTCACGCTGTATAGTGTGTTTGGCGGAAGAGATGCACGTGACCTGGAAAGTGCTGGAAGAAGAAAAAATAAGATGCTAAGAAGTGCGGGTAACTTATGAATCGGGAGGACCGCGAATCAGAGAAGTGGACCGCGGACTCGAGATGTTTGTGAGACAGAGTGAGAAACGACACTGAAGACCCGTTTGACGGAGCGCGAGAGACAGAGCACGAGCTGTAATCTGAGGTAACTGTTTAGTCGAGATCGCTAGCCACCGTGGGGTTTTGCTGGGCGGAACTGACGGTTAATCGCACCGTACATGAACAGCTGGACCGAAGTTTTTTGTTCACCGCACTCAATGTTTTGCGAGAAACAGGCCTGCAACATGTTTTTTCCCTGTTCAGTAAAACGGGACCGTGAGTAAACTGAAACGCGTGTGAATGTGTGTGTGAGTGGGCCCACCACTACATTTGCTATCTGTTTTAGGACACTTGACGGTATTGTTTTGTTTATTTTAAAGCTTTCTGTGTATTTTCCCGTGTGGAAAGAGATTTAGTCCAAACTTTGATACCACTTATATTGTCTCAAACATGTGAGTGAAACTATTGTAGCTAGCTAAATAGCTTAAAGGGGCTATTATTGAACTGTTCAGGGAATATTTTGGTCATTTATTTTGTTTATTGGTCAATATTGAGATAAGGGAAAAGCTTGTATATTTCTTTTTGCAATTTCTGTGATCTAATTAAACTGGGGTGTTACCCTATTATTTTTGTTAAAATATAAACCATCTCTGGGTCTCCTTATTTCTAAAATATTTTTTTATTAACAGTTGTGTAGCTCAAATACACTTATTAGGTGCACCTTCGTGGTATCCACCTGACTACATCGAACCCAAGCACCCTCCATTCTTAAGTAATTCACAGAGTGGTTGTACGGGTGCTATACGTAGCTTATCCGTGTGTAATAATCTGTAATTGCAATGTAATTAGGAAGCTACCACATGCATTTATGCTGTTTACGAGGGAGTTAGGCCTAATTCAAATTTAAGTACATATGGATAAGGTTTGTAGATTGACATGTAGTACTCTTAAGCACAATCTTGATACACTTTATTTTACGTAGCTTATACCTGTGTAATATTATGTAAATGGAATGTAATTAAGAAGCTACTGCATGTGTTTAAGCTGTTAACTAGAGGGTTAATTCAGATGGATAAGGTATATAGATAGTCATGAAGTACTTGAGTACTTGATACACTTTATTTTAGAAGGTACAAAATGACCACGTGTAACTGCAGACTTTTTACCTTAGAATCATATTTAAACACTTGTTACATTGTACCTGTGACGTTGGGCGGAGAAATAGTGCTGAGGCTGGGTTCAGACGCAGTGTAGCTTTATTAATCAAACTCAGGAACAGGGTACATAGACTAGAACAAGACTCGGAATCAAAAAGCACCAACGTAACATACATAAATTCAACAACCAACAAAGACAGGGCAGAAACACAGGGCTTAAATAATCAAGGAAAAACGAGCTAGACAAGATAACAAGGGGGCGTGAGAAATAAGAAACACCGGGGATAATTACTAGACAGGGAACCACTGATAACGAATTGACAAGACACAAAACCACATCATGACAGTACCAAGTCGGCAAGACGTATGTCGGCCTATTACACGTGTAACAGTAGCTGCCTATTACCAGAGGTGGAAAGAGTACTGAAAATTTGTACTCAAGTAGAAGTACAAGTAGTTGCTAAAATAATACTCGATTACAAGCAAAAGTACTGGTGTTAAAAATGTACTTAAGTAAAAGTACAAAGTACCCCTCTCAAAAACTACTCAAGTACTAATTACTAATTACTTTTAGCCTGTGATATTTATTTACTTTTATGGAAACCAAGTTATAAAAATGGTCTAATATAATAATTATTATTAATGAATTATAATGCAAAATAAATAAGCTTATTGGGTTATTTTATTTATAAACTTTTTTTTTTTACAATAAAGATTTCCAAACGTACCCTACTAATATTTCAAAAGTTTCAAAAGTTATCAGCATTTAGCACTGAAACAAATGTGCCATCTAGACAGACTGTCAATCAGTGCAGTTACACTGTTATGCCAGTGGGTCATGGCCGGCAAAATACTGTTTTTATGAAAGAGTCATTATTAAACTCTTCATTCTAAGCTTAAAACACGGATTCAATATTAATAAAACAATGTGTTGACAATGACAAACAATACAACTTTTTAATCTAAGTTTACAATGCTAAATCTTTATTACGGTATATGTGCTTGTCACCTGAGTAACGCTGAAGCTCATGTTTCAAGTGATGTTTTTAGTCAAATTATCGTGAGGTCTACCCAACTTTAAAAACAAAAACAACTGAACTATCACATATCACTGCAGAAACAAAGTTTCTATAAAACGTCTCCTTTCCTTCCTCTGTATAAGAACAACTCCTCCATGTGGGGTCATGGGCACTCGTCATCAGGTATTTCTTTGGAATTTTCAATGAATTTAGTGTCTCGAATGTCCATGTCCATTACGGCAAAGTTCTTTGATAACACTAAAATACAAACTGAAGGATGTGTGAGGACAAATATAGCTCTCCAGGAACCGGGCTTTTTTCCCGCTCCAAATACAAGGGTTTTTATTGGCCCGCCCAAGATCAGTTATTTCCATTGGATACCCAAATGCTGGTCAAAGATTTGAATAATTGTTGAATTCAAATTGTACAAGTACTTTGTAATTAATGGGATTTTTTTTAAAGTAGTGAAGTACATTACTTAACTTAATTTGTACTCAAGTACAAGGAAAGTTACAGACTAAAAAATGTACTCACAAAAGTACAAGTACACGAAAAAACTACTTAATTACAGTAATCTGAGTAGTTGTAATTCGTTACTTCCACCTCTGCCTATTACATTGGTGTAGTTACAATCTGTAAGTACAGGCTGTTCCATAACTTAGTCACATGTTGATTACATTTTGTTACATGTTTACAATGTTTACTACTAAGTAATTAATTAAGTAATTTCTCTGTATCACGGACACCGTGAAATAAAGTGTTACCAAAATGTCATATTTGCATTAAAAATGTCATAATATTGTAAATGTTGTCTTTGTAAATATTCACTTTCTCATACGGCCACGGTGGAGAATCGGAGAGGGTCACATTCAGCGGACAGACACCGACACACTTTATTTATTTTTATTAGATAGTGTTTATCACAGGGAGGGAATAGTAAAAGTGGCTGTAGTGGCTTGTTGTAGTAGTACATTTATCCATGTTAGGTGTTCTCGTTCACTTCTGCAACTGTTTGTAGAGTGCCATCACCTCCGAGCAACTGATGATGGCACTTCTTCCATAATATTGCGTCTGAGGAATCATAAATCAGTGCATCATTGTTATGGAATGTTACTGCACACCGTTGAGGATTCATTAACGCTGTGGTTTATTCCATTGGGAGATCTTCGTTCTGGAGGAACCCACTCAGGACCTGTAACTTCTCAACAAATACCACTGGTATTAAACCTCCTTGATATTAATAGTCTCTCTCCTGGATTTCTGTTGGTGATCCATCATGCTTCTTCCTCATTGACCTTTCACCCATCTTGGTAACTTGTTCTTGCTCACCTGAGCTTCACATAAGGATAATCACTATATTTTATTGTATATTTGGGTAATTTATATACAATTTAATGGAGTAGTTCACTTTAAAAAAAAAAAAACTTTTGCGGATAATTTACTCGGATATCCGGTCCGAGTCTGTCTACAGATGAATGTAGAGGAGAATAGAGAATCCTGTAGTGATGAATTGAAGTATTAATAGTCATTTGTAGCTTCAGTTTTTAGCTTGATTGTAGTCCAATTAAATACTGTAGTCATGTGACAAATTTTGTAAAGCTATATATACTGTACAGTCGGCTCCAAAAGTTTGAGGCCACTTGTGAAAATGTGTGTTTGCCTTTTTAACAAATTTTGATTTGAACTAATATGATGATTTGAATGATCCATGTCACTAAATTCACTTGGATTTGATTGAGGTCACTATATAGTGACCTCAATCAAATCCTCAATCAGACCCCCCCCCCCCCTTTACCAATTAAAATGAAGCCATAACAACTTTACTGTATGTACAATAAGACAAATTAAAGATTGGCTTAAAAACAGTTTTAATTGGACTATATCATGCTTCACTTCAGGAAACTGCTGACACTAATTTGACATGCCCTTATATACACATCAAGTTTTGCAGTTGGTGGGATTTTAACATTCTCATATTCATTTAAGCAAAAAAAAAAAATCTTAACACTTCTTGTGAAAGCTTTCAACATTTAAATCTAATTAGTTTATTTTCCCGAGAGTAGCAGTTGTAAGTGTGTGTGTGTGTGGGTGCTTGCTCCATTGAGACGATGTGTGTTTGTTTCTGTGTGACCTTTGACCTTGCTGTGAGACTGGACGGACAGACTATTCCTCTCACCTGAGTGTCACCCTGTCATTCACCGGCTGTCGGTCTCTCATGCGTGAAGCGGATCACCAGCAGCGCACCTGAGGCCTGTTGCATGAAGTCGGTTTCAATTCTATTGCGCCACATGGCCAACCTGCTCCAGAGATCGCAAACTAAAACTGGACCAATCAGCTGTTATTTATTTGATATGGACATAACAACAGCATTGGACACACCACCAGATACGTTTGTGTGTGTGTGTGTGTGTGTGTGTGTAGCAAAACTGCTAATTTACAACACTTGTCCACAGGAGGCTACACATTTCACAAAAACACAACACAGTACAATATACAAAACACAGTACAAAACAGTGCACAGTACAATATTTAAAAAGGTAAACTATACACATCATCACTATGCATTTCATAGAGCATTACCATGTGTGAAGCTTTGACTTAATCTCAGCCATTGTTTATTTTTTTTGCCAAAGCTGATCATGTCTGTCTGCAGTTTTAATTCAGTGAGTCTCTTTAATTCATAGTCTCGTACCATTAAAAGAGAAACTGGACTGACCAAATGATCTTGGAAGAACACAACTGACTGAGGCTATGGTGGAGGGTCTAAGTGAGCCCTGATGCCTAATAATGAGAGCAGAAAACAGCAGTGACTGTTCAAACATTTAAAAAACAATTTCAAGGTAATATAATGTATAACATTTTCAAAAGTAAAAATATTCAACGCATTCTCATCCATTCTAGGGCGTCATATAGTGACACTTTTGACAATGCGTTTACATCCAACGAACATGGCACCCTTTAGCGTCAATATGACACGCTTCGGTTATGGGTAGGTTCAGGTCTGGGGTAGGGTTAGGGTTAGACCACTAGGAGGCGCCTTCTGGCACATATATCTGCGTCTCATATTGACGCTAAAGTGTGCCATGTCCGTTGGATGTATACGCACAGTATATGACACCTTGGGATGAGAACGGGCTGACAAATTGTATGAATGATGTCACAGTGGTGCGATGTCATATAGGTTTTCTATCAAATACCTTGACTGCCTGTTTGTACAATGAGACAACTGGCTTGAGTGTGGACGGTTTGTGACCGATGTGAGACAGGTGTGAAAAAATCATTGCATGCATGTATAATATGGCGGCCTGATGAGACAGGTCTCTCCTGATGAATGAAAACAATTGAAGTTGGATTTGACCTTTTTACAAACATTTTTGACTTGGCTTTGAAATGTAAGGTTGGTGTCAAGAATAATTCCAAGATATTTGGTCTCGTTTATTTCTTGAATAATTTCATTGTCTATTTCAAAGGTGCTGTCGCAAGGTCTTCTTGTAATTGAAAAAAGACAGCAACGCTTTTCTTCACGTTTAAGGTAAGGTGAGATGACTCAAAACCATTTAGAAATGTCTACTAGGGCAAGTGTCAACTGCTGCACTGCCAGAGCTGAGGTTTTAGCAGATAGATGGATGACTGTATCATCTGTATACAGCTGACAGTTGGCACCTTGACAGCTATCAGGGAAGTCATTGATGTACATTGTGAACAACAATGGCCCCAGTACTGATCCTCGAGGAACCCCATGTTGTTAGGGCAAAGAGCTGACATCATCCCATTAACCTTAACGCATTGTTGCCTTCCCTCCAAATATGATTGTAACCATTATAGATTATATTTTTAAAAGCTGGAGTTTGTTAATTAGCACACTGCGATCCACATTATCAAAGGCCTTTTTTAGATCTAGAAATACAGCACCAACTACTTCCCCTTTGTCTAGAGGCCTTTTGATCTTCTCTAGCAAGTAACAATTAGCTGTTTCGGTGCTATATTTGTGCTTGAAACCAAACATGTTTGAGTTGTTCTGCAATTACCTTGTCCAGGATTTTAGACACAACAGGTAAAATTGCAATAGGCCTGTAATTGTTCTGCGTGTCCTTTTCCCCCAACTTGTGTATTGGTGTTATTACAGCGGGCTTCCAGCACTGTGGCAATGTACTTGACCGAACTGAGAGATTAACTAAATGTAGCAGACTGTCCTGATGTATTTTAATCAAAATCATACTTAAGTTATGGATGTATTTTGCCGCAGAGATGTTAATATTTGTGATTGTCTTTTTAACTTTATCAGAAGAGACCTCTTTGATTTTAAAAAGGCTTGCATTAGCTAAATTAACATCTTCAACATGTCACCTTGTTTTTAAATTTGTTTGCTAGTTCATGTAGAGTCTGAGCTGTTTATACTTAAATGTATCTATAAGAACATTTAATTTCATTTTACTACCTTTTTCCAACCAGTTCATATTAAAGTCACCCAATATTATGCTTTCAGAGCAATCCATATTTGAAAGAAAACTCTTGAATTCATTGTAAAAGTTCACACTGTGTGAGGATGTATAGGTTAAATTTCATGGTTGTAGACAGAGTAATTCGTAGTACAAGGCCCTCCAATTTCACATTATTTGCAACCTCTTTACATTGAAATTGATCTCTAATTTATATTGCCCCCCCCCCCCCGCACCTTTTCTTTGTTCCCGATCTTTTCTAAATCACTTGTAGCCTAGTATATAAATTAAATTTGTTGAAATACATTGAACCAGCTTTCAGAAATGCACAAGTCCAAATTTAAGTCAATTAATAAGTTATGTATTTGTTCTAGTTTTGTTAAAATATTTCTAATGTTGAGGTGTCCACCCAATATTCCTTTTGGGTTCGTTTGCGGATTCCATGTGAAGCCAAGTTCATACTACATGATTATAAGCCCCATTTAAGCCCCATTTGCAAATCGTTGAGCTCACCGACAGATCTTCTTCGCCGGGTATTGGCGCGTGTGGGGTTTTGCGTCATTTTTGGTTCGTTTTATCGTGTGATTTTTTTGTGACAAAACGTGGTTTGTAGAAAAGATAGAATCGTTGGGTGACAGATTTGTTGTCAACTCATGTAGTGCGTTACCTCCTGTACCTCCTCCGGATCAATCACGTTGTGTCATGTGGTGTGAAGAGCTCAACAACTTGAACACTCCTGATTTCACAGAGAGCAAGTCATGTAGTGTGAACCGCACAGTAGAGGTCTTCACAGGTCCAAAAATTCATGCCCGACCCGGAAGAGACCCGTAATGTGCTACACCAAACCGACCCGGACCCGTCGTTCATTTCAAAAGTTGGACCCGGACCCGTGCAGACCCGAGAAATGCCATATACTGCCCGGACCCGACCTGCACGGCCGCATTAACCATAGGGCTAGGCGGGGCTTAAGCCCCGGGGCCCAAGCAAGGAGGGGGCCCGTGATTGGCTGTGGAGCAGATACTGCAAGCCATCTGATTACCAAAGCCTTACCACGCAACGTCCCCCACAAATTATCCCTGTTATTTAGTTGCACTTTGCCTTATCATGGAATCATTATCATTAATAGAGACGTTCGCAAAGACCCGCCTTTTTTAGGTACTATGTGACGGACGGGCCACGAGCCAGGCGGCTCTCGCGAGTCACGCACATCATGTTCTCATGCACTCACGCAGTGAAAAATACTTCGCGGGGCAAAGACTAACGTTACACCGAGTGATTACGAGAGAGAGTTCAGAGCAGCTTACTGTTGATATGAAACAAAGTCTCAACTTTCAAATATTGTCATTTAAGTAATTTAAACATTACCGTTTTCAAGTTCATGTCCACCGACTGACAGCTTTGTTGTCGGACAAAGTTGCGTATTCGGCGTTATGATTGGCCAGGCCACCTGTCAATCAAACCCCCTAGGCATGCAGGGCCAACGGCTCTGAGCAGGGCATGGTAAATTGAAACGTCAGGTTTTAATTTGATATGACAAATATATTTATTCTATATTTAACTTGTGAACGACCGACCTGCTGCTGCACGTAGGCCTATAGATGATTGCTGCCTGCGCCTTATTAGAATAGGTTATATATCAACCAATAAATCGCCTTTACTCTTCTCTTCATTCTAGTCTATTCTTAAAACACAGCGTCATCATCGACCCCACAAACTTTCGGTAAGTTTGAATATTAACTTGATGGATGTATAATTTTGCTTTTTGTGTTTGATTAAACTCTATATTCGCCTAAAGGGCTGGCGATAATATATCCGGTAGAAATATTTAAATTTTGCTGCGCCATCATGATGTAAGTTTATCATTTAAACGCGTTTTTAAACGTTGTGGTTTGGATACAAAATATTTCAAACAGCTCAGGCACAGTGAGCAGCGGGAGAATTTATTTTGTAAATGCTGGTTTTAAGACCAAGGTGAACCATAGACTGTGGTGAACTTGAGACGGTTTTGCACAGCGCACTTGAATCCGACTCTGAGGTCTCAAAGTGACAGACGCCGCTAATAAAGCTGCTGTCGCCATGTGTGTCAATAATGTTAATCAAACATCAGAAAGAAAGTAATTTACTGCATTTGACTGAATTACTTTTGCAAAATTAACAAGAATGAATGTTGAATTTATAGTGAAAACCATGTATTGTATATTTGATTACTTTATATAATATTATTCAGTGCTTTAAGTTTTTCATAGGTCGATTTATTGTGCCTTTGTTCTATTTTAATTTGTGACTCTTGTCATCAGTAAGCTTGAGATTATTTTCTTAAGCTACTATTATTTTTTGGTGATATTGAAATTGGTCACAATAATTATGAAATTTTAGTCAATACATTTTGATATGATAAAAAAATCATGTTAAAAGTAACATAACTTAACTGTGAAGTATATCATGGATAAAATGACTCGTAGGCTATAATAATATAACATTTAGCTCATGTAGTTGGTGACCTAAAGTGGTGGTGGTGGGGGGGGGGGGGGGGGGGGCCTGCAGTAACTCATAGCCCCGGGGCCCAGTGAGCTCTTAATACGGCCCTGCCGACCTGGACCCGTCTATTATTTGAAAACTGGACCCGAACCCGGCAGGAAGACACAAACCCTACTGGACCCGATTGTCACATATTATTTCACACGAGTTGCGAAAAATAAAACTTTTTGTCTTACCTAATTTTAGTAGTCATCGTCTCACTTCCTGACGTTATCTGACTGACTGATGCATTACAATTCACCGACAAGAAAGTTCTATCCATGTTGTTTTTTTTCTCGTTTTTCCAAGCTTAATCCACTCATTATTTCAGCTTTAAAAGTCCACTTGATGTCACGGTGATGGATGAAAAATGCAGTCTTGCACATGCACATTCTGACTCGAGTTAACTCGCATAATAACTGTAACTGTTTGCCCTTTTGAACTATAATAACGATTGCTTGTTCAGCTTGATCATATCTGTGCTCTCTGCTCTTCATTGAGTCTGAATCTGACCACCAAAACTTTAAGATTAAACAAGACGGTTCATTTATATTATTATAAACATTGGAGAAAATGCAAAGCGCGGTTTGGCGGAAGCTCTGCTCTGGTTGCCATAGAAACATGACACGCGCTTGAGATTGCACTCCGATCGCACGTGTATAACCAGCCCGTTCTCAGCGCGTGTTATATTAACGATAACGGGTGCCATGTGAGTAGTATTTCGCCGTTTTGTCATATAGCGTCCTATATGACGCTAAAGGATGAGAATGCGTTGGTATTACACACAATGTTAAACAGACCCGGGACCCGAAGTAATAGATTCTGACCCGACCCGGACCCGGCTGCTCATTTAAAATATAGACCCGAACCCGTACGGGTCCCGGGTCGGGTCCGGGGCCGACGGGTCTCGGGTGCACTGTGAAGACCTCTACCGCACAGTTCAGCCCAACGTTTTAAAATCATAGTGTGAACTAGGCTTCACGGAATTTACTGACTTACAGTCAGTGAACTAGGCGCGTGATTTACAGTCAGTGTGGAGTCAGCCGACATCTCTGATTCCAAATTAAAGCAGTTTACAGGGAAAGAATTTTAAGAGACAATATTTTTGCTGCTTATTATTTGTTATATAAATTATAATTACGTATAATTCATATAATATATTCTTATAAATGTTATATGAATTGACAATTAATAAAAACATTTCATCTAAATTAAGCAGTGTATATATCTCAATATCAGTAACAGTCTGATTCATTTTGAGTCTTGAACTGGAAACTCTCAGGGTTGGCTTTCTAAATAAATGTGTGTTATGTGTCTTTTCAGAATGACTTATGAACAGAAACCTTTTTATTTTGGGTATGTCATAAATGCATCACTTGCCAAAATTGGGGCTGACTTGTAAGGGGTTATGTAGGGTTTGATCCAGCATTAATCACAGACTCTGGATCACACCTGAGTTGATCAAGAACGTTTATACCGAGCGTTGTGAGCCCGCTGAACCTGATCAAAATCAGGTTGGATTTGTATGGTTTGGTCAACTCTAACATACTCAAGAGTTTTTTCAGCTAGCTTCATGCAACAGGCTTCTGAACACCTACAGCAAAAACCAGCAAGACACATCTATAGATGAGGTCATATGATTGCTTTCATTCATTCTATACAACTTTACAATGATTTCTGGCCCAGTGTGCAAGTTAATCTCACTGAATTACATTGTTTATACCCGAGTTAAACACACATAGTGGGCCTTATCATACACCTGGCGCAATGCAGTGCCAGGTGCGACGCAAATGTTTTCTGCTAGTTTCAGACTGACGCAGTTATCGTATTCACATCCTGCGTCACGTTGTTTAAATAGCAATTGCATTTGTGCCCATTTTTTGTTGGTCTGAAAACGAGGTGTGTTCAGGCACTTTGTTGGCGGGCTGCTATTTTCTATGGTCTATGGTCAATGGTGCAATATTTTTTTGCTATTTAAAGAGCGGGTTAGTAATGTGCGCCTATAGGCGGGTCCACAACGCGTGTACACGTTGTCCCGTAAATGGTATGCTTGCTCGCTTTAACCTCGTGCACAAGCAAATCCGTTTCCTCGCTAGAGAAGCATTAATTTTTTCCACTTGCAAATTCCGTCATGTAAATAGCGAATCCGCCATGGCATGAGCACAACTGGCTTATAAAGGGAATGGGAGATGAAACTCTGATGAAGCCCAAAACACACCCATAACTCATTAAGAGAATACGGATAACCCTTTTTTAGACAATGCGCCGGGCACCCAAAATATTTTTCCTGTCATTAAACTAGCAAAAGTGGATTGGGACATGCCCTTAAGTGCACTTGTGCCATGCGTTTTAGAACATGCACTTAGATTGTTAAAATAGGACCCAGTGAGTCAGATGGAACAACAAATATATCTGTTCCTAAAGCAGTATCCGAAGCTATTTATTAATGCTTTCACATTTTTTTATGATCAATTTTGGAGCTTTCATTATGTGGAAATGAGCAATCTTGTGTTTCTCAGCAGTAAGGTAGTCAAACGTGTTTGGAACGGCATGAAAGACAGTAAATGGTGACAGAATTTTGATTAATAATAAATAATCATGATTAAATTAAAAAGGCCTAGTGGGCACACCACCATTCAAATTAATCTATTTAGCAGTACATGGTGAATAAGATTGTTTATGACTATGTGTGTGTCCTGTATGGGTAACACTTTATAATAACTGCATGCTATTAATCATTAGTAAACAGGATTGGGATTAGTAAATAGTTAATTAATCATTAATAAAGCATTAATAAGCACTTTATAAACACACATAAATACAACATTTAAATAGATTATTAATCATTTACTTACATTTGTAATTGATCTTGAACCACTGACGACTCCTAAATAATTGGTTTGTAAATAATGCAATACTTCATTTAGAAATGATAAACTGATCATGAAAATACAATTATTAAACACATTATGCTTATAAATCAAGAATAAGCATAAGCATTTCTAAGCATTATGCTTAGAAATCAAGAATAAAGCATTTAAAGTATTTATAAATTGCTTATTCATGTCTATTAATGCTTTATAAATGATGAATTAACTGTTTACTAATGCTTAACTAATGATTAATAGTGTGCAGTCATTATAAAGTGTTACCATTTTGGAAAGAATGATTATTATTGCAAATTCTAGCTTAATAAAGAAATTCGGCGTTTCTATATTTGTTGACTAAACGAATGTCAAACATTTAAGCAGAAGCCTTTAAATAAGCATGTTTTTAAGATAATCAAACACCCTCCAGGATGTCCACAGCTATTGTACGTTATGAATTGTAGGTGCGTGACATAGCTTAAATGATGAAACTGAGTTAAATTACTGCATTATAGACAATAATTGCCGCTTAACTACTTGCCTCTGAGACATGATTCAGCACATGAAACCATGAAAGTGTTTCTAGCATTTTGTCCCTGGACTCGTGTCTTCACTCCAGCGCCAGGATCCACATCCTCCATATCTGCAGATGGAGACGGCTTTCCCTCCGTTCCTCTGAGGATAATTTGTATTGATGTATTCCGACCGCTACTCCCTCTCCAAATGCCTTTTTGTTTGTCCGCATCGGCTCCTTGAATTTTAAGTGTGGTAAGTAACTCACTCTTGCCAACAGATCTGTTTATTGGCTTCAGAATTATTCATAAAGTGCCACCAGTCACAAACGACGTCTTTTGGCTCCGGGTCGTTTGGGTCAATCTGAAGGATCCGTGTCACATTACGTATTCCAAAAATGTTAAAATGCCATCACTATATGTCTCCCTTTAGACTTCAGGAAAAGCCAAGTTTCATGAGAACAGGGCAATAGATGGAGCTACGAGCTGTTATTGAGGAAAAGCATTGATCAATATTGTTGAAATATTGATATGGTGTTTTTTAGAAGTCTGTCACTGCAAGAAGTCAGCAATTTTACATTTTGTTCAAATTGAGTTCAAAATGGGCAATAAGTGCTGTGTGCAGGGTTCAAAATATTTATACGAGATTGTTGGAGATTTGGGTCTGTGGCTTTCCTTCATTAGCAGTGGATCACGACAAACTCTGGATCAGTCATCATACAGCCCATTATAAAACCATGGATGAGATTTGCAATAGCTATTGCTGAAGGACATTTCTAAAAATCCCTTGTCGATTCAATATGTTGTTGTAGTAATAAACTTGTACAATCAATTCCAGCTGTTATCAAGACGTATAGTCAAGTACTGTATTTAAAGATGTAAGGTGCATTTGCTCATTTGCTTAAAATGTTTATATACTGAATTACTCACATTTTAGAAGTGTGGAGCTTGTACTGTATATTGTATATACAACGAACTGGGATTTCACCCAGAACAGGTACAGAACAGGTAACAGACAAGCCAATGAACATTGGTGAATGAGGTTTGCATACTGTATCAAGCTGCTCCCCCTCTTCCGGGTATATATAGCAGAGTGTGAATACTCATGTTAAGTTTTTCGCTGTGTACAGGTCAGAGTTTCCGCTAGAAAAAAATGGTGCCGGTCAAAGTGACCGGCAGAGGTTTAGTTTAACGGACATTTTGATGATATGCCGGTCAAATATCGCCTCTTAATTAGTGAAGTTGAGGAAAACTGGAGGCAGGCTGTGTAACTTAAAAAATGACATAATCAGGCCGTATAGAATGCAACATGTTTATTAGCATAACTTTCAAATAGAAAACCATGAAAACCATGAAAACCATGAAAACATGAACGTCCGATTGGCGTCAATCAACGCCAATTCTTTTTACTATGGTTTCACATTAGTTTAACAAACCAATCCCCCTTCCCCATACAATATCTGAATAGTGGTTTTTACTCAAGCGAACTTAATGATATACACTCTCAGCGTCTCATTTAGCTGGTAACATTTAAATTGGCCACAGTGAAATGACTCCTTGTCAAATTAATTGGAACAAACAAATGACTAGGCCTATAACACTGTCTCATGTAATTTTAGGCTACTTTTTACGCTGTTTTGCAGTGCTGAAATGTGCAGCTGCCGACTTAAAATCAAAACTTCGCAGCGTCTCTCCACAACTTGCAATGCGCATAAGCCGCGTAACCTTAATTGTTCTCTGCAAGGCGACTTCGCTGCTTCGTCTTGATCCGATTCTGCAGTGAGAACCCCCTCTCTGCAGGAACACTCGAGACAGGGAGGCTATCTTGACGAGCTTGGTCCAATCTGGAAAGATTTCGTTGAAATCGCGCCATCTGAACTTGGCATAACTTACATTCGCAGCAGAGCATGTGAGCGGAGTGGAGCGTCTCCACGTCTTTTCCCCGCCTGCAAAGTTGCTTGCATTGTATTCAGCATCCCCAAGCGAGTCTGCGAGCGGGTTTTCTCCGCTGCTGGCCTGCTTTCAAGAAACCACAGCATGTGTCTGAAGCCTCAGACATTGTCCAAACTCGTGTTCTTGAAGGTGAACTCAATCAAAAGAACTGTAGGCTAGATAAGGAAAGCAATTCTTTTTTTTTCTTCTTTTTTTTTTTAAGTTTGAGACAATTTAAATTGTCATCCACGTGCTCGACTGCGCAAAAGTTCAGTTAGATATATAGGCGCCGCGTCTGGTGGCCTAATAGTTAATTTACTAAAATGTATTTAATATAACACGTTGATGTTGATGTAGATGATTTTTATTTATTAGGCCCATTGATTCGTTTAATTTAAATTTTTTTTTGAACAGATGATATAGGCCTTTGCCAATTTAAATTTTAATATAATATATATATTTTTTTACATTTTTGTTCATATTTTTATTTTAGTTAGGCTATATTATTAGGCCCATTTATTCGTTTAATTTTACAGCAGTTTGTGTGTACAATGGTTATTAACCCATTTACATTTTTATCGTGTGCGTTGGGCAAAAGTTCAGTTATCAAAATTCTGGCCTATAGTTAATTTACTTTTAAAACTTTTATGTACATTTTTGTGTATAAATTTTTTATTAATATTATTAGGCCCATTTATTCGTTTAATTTTACAGGAGTTTTTGTGTATGCTACATTCCTGTTCTTGCTAGTCCTAATTTGTAATTTTAAATGAAACATTTCTGTTTGGAAAATGTTGTTGTTGGTCTTTAGTTTTTTGTAAGGTAAGGCTGAGCGTTAGCGTTAGGTAAGGTAACGCGGAGCGTTATTAACCAATTGATCCATATATAAGGCGCTCCGGATTATAGGCGCACTTTCGTTTTTTGAGAAAATTGAAGGCTTTTAAGTGCGCCTTATAGTGCGGAAAATACGAATACATGCCGTCTTTAAATAAATGCACAAAAATATACATTTTTATTTAGCCTATATTTTACATTTTAATAATGTCGTGTAAGTTTAAATGTTAGAAAAATAAATAATTAAAGAAATCTTTCCATACTAAAAGGGCACCGACGTTTCTGTAGAATGACCGTATAATAAATAAACAGATCCTACTTACCACTATGTGTCTGCGGATATCTAGGGATTCAGAAGGGCATCGAGGCAGTGAAGTAGATCCATGCAATCCTCGGGGAACCGATCTTGCAAGGCATCTATCAGATGTTGAACCTAGCGTTCCCTGGCTTTTTTGAAAGCTTGAATGTAGCGGTCGCTTGAATTGGTCACTTTGACATCCTTGTATGTGCCGTCTTTAATAACATTAAAACGGTAGAGCCTGTTCCTTTATAACATAGCAAAAGGTCGGTGTATTTTTGCTTTATATATTTTAGGCTTATTCTCTAATTCAGATTGTGTTAGGGGGGCTGGATTATTAGGCAATTTTAATCGGACAATTTGACCGGAGAGATTTAATTTTGTCTGACATTTCGTTTTTTTTCCCGGCCAATGTCCGGTAATTACCGGACAACGGAAACCCTGGTACAGGTACAGGAGTTGTGGCGACTGGCAATGTTGTAGTCGAGACCAGCTCACTCTGAATCGAGTCTGAATCGAGACCAAGACAATAGAGTGTTGAATCTGAGTCGAGACCGAGACCAAAGAGAGTCAAGTTCGAGTAGAGACCAAGACCAAAGACAGTCGAGTCCGAGTCGAGACCAGAGAGGTTGGATAACCTAAGGTTGGGTCTCAAACCAGACTTAAAGATATCGTCAAGAATATGTAAACTATTTGGTGGTAACAATAAAATTGGCACCATACTCAAACAGAAAACCAAATATACCATGGAATCATGTACACCGTAATGGTAAAAAGGCCACATAGTGGTGCAAAGGTAATTTTATTATAATTATGGCTTACAATTATTACAGTCAGTAAGTGCTCTTTCACATAACATTACATGAATTCTGTGGCTCTTATGCAAACTGAATTATGGATGATAAGGCAGACATTTTCAATACATAGTTGAGCTAGAGGCTCCACATCACATCTGACCTGGGTCATGCTACATTTGCGTGCCGCGAAGAGTCATGCGCAGTTGCGCACAAGAAAGTCAAACAACAATTTAAAGAAATATTAACATACAGTAATAATCATGACATATTTTGAATGGGACTCGAGTCCCATTCAGTGTTGTTTACTTTTGAGTGGGCTTGAAAACACAACACTGGCGACTGGTGTTAACGTTAGTAACCTAGATGTTTCCTATCAGTCAGTCACGTTCGACGTTAGTCAAGTCATGTCACATTTATTTATTTAGCGCTTTTTACAATACAGATTGTTTCAAAGCAGCTTAACAGAGATAACAGGAAAATAATAAAACAAAGTTTGTTTCCAAAAGAAAATCTTAAGTAAGTTCAGTGATCTTTCATTTTTCTGTTGTAAAAAAGTTATTAATTTAGTTTTATATATATATATATATATATATATATATATATATACAGTATATATATATATAGCCTCTCTGCAGAAAACCGCAATGTCATCGTCCAGCTCAGTTCAGTTCTCATTTAAAGATGTCAATGCAGACAGATCAATATTGTTGAATATTAAATTAAAAATGTAATGTCCCAAACTAAGCAAGCCAAAAGCCAATGGCAACAAAGGTGAAAAAAGGTGAAAAAAGTGAAAAAAGGTGAACATGGTGAAACTCCACCAAAACTCCATCAGGTGGCAGAAAAAAAAAAAAAAAAAACCTTCAGAGAAACCAGGCTCAGTCGGGGACCAGTTCTCCTCTGGTCAACAAACCAACAGTGTATGATTATGATTCAGGCAGCATTACAGGTCAGAAGTCAGATTGGAACAATCAGAATATTATCCAGTTCCATCTGGTTGAAGATCGGAGTCATCACGCTGGTATGGAGACGAGTTTGTTGAGGATCAGTGCCGATTGACGTTAACGTCTGTGACTGACAAATTGGGATCCCTATGGAAGACGCTACAACTGCTGCCCCTTCCAGAGCCCTGAGCAAGCCAGCTGGTCCCCCCGCACCTGCTGGGATGGCACTACGACAGGGCTGTGCGCAGAGAATGTCAATCACTGAAGTTCCTATTTCCCTTGTTAAGTCCTGAGACGTATTGTGTGTATTTTTTGCTTTCTCTCTCTCTCTCTCTATCTCTCTCTATCTCTTTTGTCCTGCACTTGATTGGATGAGAGCAAAGTGATCTCCATATATGACTGGTGCTAATGGGACCAAAGGGGGCAATAAAACTATCTGAGTGCCTGGAAAGGGAGTTCTGCTCAACCTGTGATTTCCTGTCATTCAATTGCACATGTGCTATTGTGTGTTTGCTACAGTGTGTTGTTACTGCTAGCTTGCCTGCTGATCTGCCTGTTGTCGTGAATTTTGGCTTTGAGTTGATAAGTGACTGTCAATCTCATTTCCTTTTTGTATATTTTGTAAAGTATTGTAAATATCCACATGTGTCCACATGTGGAAGCTGTAGAGGGTGGGTGCTTTTGTAAATACTATTTTCTCCTGTTTTTTTTATTAGATAGGGAGATCTTGGGAGATGTTGTTTTGACCTTTGCTCACCTCTGAAGTTGTGCTATCATTTGTGGTTCTGTAAATAAAAGTATACAAAGGATCTTTGTGTTCCAATTCCAATTTATGTTTCGGCCTCACCTTAGATGGGGTCGTAACACCTTGTACAGTGAAACTATTTGGATAACACTGGGAAAGCGTGCCTATTCTAACCGGAAAGGAAACCGCAAAACTGTTTGACATTTACTAGGATCTGTAAATAATCCTAATGTATGGTAGCACATTTGCTGTTGTATAATCGCCTTGTATGGTTGTTTAGAGATTAAAAACTTAATGTTTCCTTCTCAGTTCTTCAGATTCGCGTTTGGGCTTCTTTTCTTCAAAGAACAATTATGTTTATGGCCTTCTGAAGGACTTTCTTCAGAGCTGGAAAGACAAAGTTGATCATGGATTTGATTCCTCAGGGAATGCAATGATAAAAAGAGACCTATTTTTGTGATCATTTCTATCTTAGATAGACTAGAGAAATTCATGGTTAGATGCATGAAGAACATTCTGACCTGTGATTAAAGGGATCTTTTGTAGCCGATATGCCAAGTTTCCCACCGCATCGGCGTTCAGCAATGAGAGAACTGACATCCCCTTGACCGTGTAGACACACACAGAGGGCCAGGATGTCACACAGTAACAGTAGCAGCTGTCTGTTTCCTCCACAGCTAACAAGCCCCTCTACTCCCTCTCGTTTTGTCTGCTTTTGTTGCTAGTTTTCCCACAGAGATGAATTCTCCTCTCTCTTCCACCCGGTATCTTTCGGAGGCATCAGTGTTCCCGGCTTTTTCATTTGGTCAGATCTTGTTGGGTCCCAAAACAGGAAATTTGTTTTGCAAATGGAAGTCGTATTAAAGGGGATGTTTGATTCTGCGTGAGTCGACTAGCAAAACAATGACTAAAGAAGAACCGGAGACAGAGAATGTCACGCCAGGCCTGAATTATGTTTGGGGGAAACTCGCTTCTTTGAAGGTGTGTTTCTTTGTGATCTAGATGATGAATGAAATGTATCGTAGGAAGAAAACGGACGATCAAAAACTCGGAAACTCTCTCAAAGTCTTTGCCGTCTCAGCATCAGAGAGATATTGATCAAAGTCACCAGTTGTTCAGACGAGATCAGCAGAGACTGGAGATGTTGTGGCCTGGCCTAGTAGTTAAAGAACAAGGCTAGTGACCGAAAGCTTGTCAAACAACCATCAAAGGTTGTTATACAATGAGAGTTCATAGTTACCACACCGGTTCTCCAATAAGAACCAAAACGCTACCAAAAAAAAAAAAAAAAAAAAAAATTCTGAAGTAATATGATGGCTTTTTGAAGAAGATTCTGCCGGTACAGAATTCTCATTATCTAAAATGACAATAACATTTAAACTATTTTTTGGAGGGAAAAAAATTATTTATGCCTCAGACTAGATTGAATGTAAGTCTACACCCTTGTCTCATTTGGTATATGGGGTTCTATGAATATGCAAATTAGCCCCACCTCCACTCACTCCAGCTAAGAGTCTCTCTCTTGAAAGTGCAAAGGTTAAAGGTGCAGTGTGTGATTTTTAGTGACATCTAGCGGTTCGGTTGCAAGTTTGCACTAAGGGCTCAGTCCACTGCTCACCCCTCCCTTTCGAAGAAGCTACGGTGGCTAAAACGGAACAAACAGCAGAGAATAGCCAGAGTAAGTCAAGAGTGTGTGACATTGTCACTGTTTCTGTACCATTGTCCATTATAAACCACATAATGGATAAAGTTTACAAAGCCATAGTCAGGTGAGGATCAAGGGTTTTACTATATAATTTAATAAAATAATAATCAGTAATCAGCTGATTGTCTCACAAACGTAACCAGCACATTTCTCCCACATAGCAAACCCATAATACAGCGAAGAAGCGTAAAGCCTTGTTTATACTTGATGCGTCCACATGAGCCCAAAGGTGCGCACGGCAAAAATGACATGATTGTAACGGCGCGCGCACCTCCGCATCCCATAGACACCATTTACTACACACAATAGGCTTTTTTTCTCTGATTTTGAAATTTTCTCTGATTTTGAAAACTCACGGTGTCTATGGCTTCTAGGTTTCTGCTGCTTCTCTTTCAAGTGACGAAACGCGCTCTGTAGGGTTGTTTGTTCGCGTTCGGCTACGGTAGAAACATGACGTCACAATATGTTGACCTTCATTGAAGGAGATGCCCGTGGTTATGTCGATATAAATGTCTCATTTTAAGGTAATAAAAAACATTACGGTTTATTAAGCAAGTTCTTTATACACTGAAAACATAGTTATGGATGTCATATTGCATTTCAGTTAATAGATACCAGGGTTCTCAAGTCTCACGGATTGGCCGTGAGACACACTCATTTCGACCGGTTCACACGCTCACACGCCACACTGTGTATTTACGCTGAAAAGGCAATGCCAACCAAGTTGTCCTGGCTGAAAGCTTTCTAACGTTGTATACGAGACACAGGCAAACAAAGTGAAGTTTCCTGCCGCCAGCGCGTATCTCCGCCAGATTGCGTTCGTTACTAGGCAACATATATGCGCGCTGCGTGCACCACTGATCTATACATGACATGTCATTCAGTAGCGCGAACACACGGAAATTGACGGAACATCCTCGGCTACCGTACGTTCGTTACTAGGTAACCAACAACATCGCGCGAACACATGTGTCGTGATGGAGAAGAAGGTAAGTTGGAAGAAGCTCGTCTAACATTTTTGGGCTAGAACATTTAATATGTAGCCCATCGTACATTATTATTGATGCAGTCAAAAACTCTACAACTACTTTGCAACCAGGCTCAGTTTGGCTATCTTACGTTATCTGAAACTAAGATAAATGTTAGTGGGTATGGAAAGGAATGAAAATGTACTGATTTTATTTTAAATTATATTATACTTTAATATTAATAGTCTTTCTAGTTACATTAAGGATGTATTACAGTAGATTGCTCTGGGTAATATTTAATCATTGTCATAATGTTGCATTTGTATTTTTCAAAGATGTCAGGAAAAAAGCAGAAAGATATTTTGTAATTTTGGGCACCAAAGGGTAAGCCCCCTAAAAAGGTTGCCAGATTAGAGGAGGAGACAGTGGAAGAGGTGGTGCACTCTAATCTGTCCATTTGTTCTCAATGTCCCACCACACAATAAATCATTCGTCTACAAGACGCATTCAAAAATCAAAATGCAATTTTTAAAGATTTGTTTGAAACTGTTTGGAGCAATTTGTTATATTATATATATATATATATATATATATATATATATATATATATATATATATAAAATAATATATATATAATATATATGATAATTGTTATATATTTGGTTAGATATATTTGTAATACTGCATTAAAGAGTATTTAATGTGATTAATTGCTCTGTCATTTATCATATTTACTAATTGTTATAATTTTAATTTGTTCTGGTTAATTATGAACAATGGGTAAAATTGGGGGGCGGGGATGGGTGGGGCGGGGCTTCATTATGGCTCCTCCCCTAACCGCGTGTGATCTCACTCCAAGCTTTTGCTCAAACTTGAGAACCCTGAGATACTCAACATTTTTACACATTGCACCTTTATGGTTGTTTGTGTCGTCAGATACACCAGAGATTTCAAACTGTGTTTTTTGAGACTGTCTTTGGTCCACTGCAGTTTTAAGGAGAGAATGCTGAGCAGCAATGTTTTTTGACTTATGAATTTGCACATGGTTTGTCTTAAAGCATATTAAAGACAGACATATACAACATGATTTTCACCACAGGGGGACTTTAATGTCATATACAATGTTGCTTTTCAACTAAATTTATTTTAAGAAACAATATAGATGTTTTAAGTAAAGCACGTTTTTGCATATTTGTGGCAGTAACCGACTTGAATACTCCAGGGCGTGATACTGTTTTTTTTTTTTTTTTTTTTTTGTACATCTGAATGAAGTTATTGCAACGTGTTGTGTACTTGAGTTATTGCATTTTGTCACCATTTTTCCATTTGTAATTCTAGCTAAAGAAATTATTAATATAATTTGTTTGAATGAAAAAAGTGCCACGAGAAAGCTACTGTTGAGATCTTAAACTACGTAGTAGTAATTAAAAATTTTAAAGTTTAAAGAAAGCATCCTGAGAGAAATATTTATCAAGCCCCTCTGATAACGAAACAAACCACTTTTATTTTCTTAAAATTTCACTCTCCCGGGGAACCAGCAGTGATAGATTTTGTATTTTCCCTCACCATCATGTATAAAGTTCTGTCTCACAGACAGAACTTTGGGTTAAGATTGTTGAAGGGCGATATGCTAACATTGCTGCTGAAGGACTGCTACACTTCAAACCTTCAACAAATTCTTCTCCCCACAAGAACTCAGGTCAAGCTTACTCATTTTATGTACTGGAGAAATCTAATACTTTGGCGAACCACCCAAACCACTGAACGGCCAAATACAGCAAAATCTAACAGCAGCTCAGGAAGTCTTTAGGCCTCAAAATAAGGAGAAACTTTCACACTTCCAGAACCTGATAAATGGAGAGAGTGGGTGAAAAGCAAAAGATTAGAGGGAGAAATAATTAAAGATTGGCAAGAGATGTGTGCAATACTGAAGATTGGTGGGGTGTAAGGACTGGTGTTACTGGGAACGAGGAAGCGGAAAAGTGGAGAGGGGCGAGATTCCGGACAGAGAAAAGTGAATAAAACGGAGACCAAGGAATTATCTATCTGAAGGCTTAGTGTGTGGACGGATAATACAGTTATGGAGGAAAAGAAGAGAGAGCAGGTGGGTGGATTAATGGAAACTGACAGAAAAAATGAAGGTGGCAAAATCTGAAGCTCATGTAATTAGAGATATTGGTTTTCATGGGCAGTAAACAAACACAGCTGCATTGAAGGTAGATGGTGACAAGGGAAAATCTCAACTTGCCAAAATTTCTGCTCACAGTAGCTTATTCTGCCCATGACAATTTAAGACACGTAAAGTGACCAATGACATTTTTGTTTTTTGTTTTTACATGCCATTTAGGGACTTTAATAATGAACCAGTGTAAATTTACTGTACTTCAGGCCATAGCCATGAGCTTTTACTGAAAACACCCAAATAAAATTGAGTGATTAATTTGTATTGCTTCAGATTACAGCCCATAAAGTACTATGTATTTAAAGCGATTTTACGGCGATTTTACTTTTTGTAATTACAGTGTACAAAGTACTTACATGCAGTGGCGTAGGCAGAAATTGTATTTTGGGTGGGCCAGTGAAAATGCGAGTGGGCCTATAGTTTTTCATAGAAAAAAATTACTTCAATAATAATTAACCTTAGAGAGTAGAAACAGTAAGGGGGGGGGGGGGGTGTTGATTGTGAGTTCACTTTTTTCATTTTAAATAGTGTGTAATGTTGCTGTTGGTGCATGAACAGTATCTGCAAAGTTGCAGTGCTGAAAATTTAATGTAAGCAGAGATATCGTCTTTTAAAAATCAGGAAGTATAATGCCTACAAAAACGACTCGATTGGGACTACAGCCAGGTTTTAGACATCACCACACTAACCCATACATTTACATCACCCCTCTCTCCGGAATATGCAAAAAAGGGCATGGTCATATTTCTGCGGCTCGTCGAGTGTGTTATGTTCACCAGCTATCAGGTCTTCTGTGTTCGAGCTTCCCACGGACGCTGTACTTCATCAACAATAGATACAAACAATTGTTTGATTATGTTCCTGAAAATGACGATCGTAATTTAGCTCTCATGCTGCTCATTTTATGAAAGACAGCTTCCAGAATCTCCACAAATTCAATGCCGAATTCAACAATAAACTGTTACTAAAACATGAAGCAGTTCCAAATTTAAAACCAGAGGCAGCAGTTGAGCCTTAACCTGTAAGTAGGCTAAGACTTAATCATTTTAAATGTATTTGCATGTATAATTTCAGAAGTAGCCTTGTGTTTTATTTTTATCAAACGCCAGCGCTGGCTTTATAGCCACTAGGCTACTAGTTATGCTATTTTGTGTCTACGACAAATGTGTACAAACATTATGGACCTGAATTTTGTATAAGTACTAATGTTATATGTATTTCCCTTTCGTAGTCACTCCAAGTTACGTCGGAATGACGGAGAATGGGAGTTTCGCATAGAAAGCCAATCCTCTTCGAGTATTTTAAAACGAGCCAATGGCATGAAAATTCCTTGGGTCTGCGGAATTTGCATAGCGTATCTCCGCCCCACCTCGTGGATATAAAAGGAGGAAGTGAACGCAACCGTAGTATGTTTTCGCTTCGGAGACTTCTTCACTCCATAAGCCATTTTCACTGAGTTCAACTCTTCGAGACGAGCGTCCTCTTCAGTGTTGGTGTGACGGCGGTACCCGGCGAGATTCCCAGCGAGATTCATTGGGCTGGAGTGGAACCCTCCGCCCTGCCCCGATCGCTCGCGGATGGATAATTGGTTTTTGGGCAAGGCTGCCGCCTCACGGCCACAGCCGACCCCAATTCCTTTTTTCCCCGAGCTGCATGGGGAACTGACGAAGACTTGGAAGGCTCCTTTGACCTCCCAAGAACACTCGTCAGTTTCCCCCGCCTTTCCTCCCCTCGACGGCGCGGTTGCCCGTGGGTATGCTGGGATTCCCCCGGTGGAGCGCTCTGTTGCGATGCAACTGTGTCTGTAGAGCGCATCCTCTCGGGGTACTCCGAAGCACCCTTCCAAAGCCTGTAGATTCTCGTCTATGGCGGCGCGTTCCTATAGAGGTTATTGCAGGTTTTTCAAGGAAAGCTGCACAGAGACATGCACGAGGGTGGGACGGACCAAGGGGCTTTTAACGAACTGCGAGCTGACACCGACCTCTCCCTCCGGGCGACGAAAGTGGCTGCTCGCTCCCTTGGTCAGGTGATGGCCACCAGTGTGGTCCAGGAGTGTCACCTATGGCTCAACCTGGCAGATGTGCGGGATGCCCCCTCTCCCAGGCTGGCCTTTTCGGCGGTGCAGTCGAGGACTTTGTCCAGCAGTTCTCGACCGCTCAGAAGCAGACGGAGGCGATAAAACACATCCTGCCCCGACGGCCAGCTGCTGCCTCCACCCAGCCTTCATCCAGGTCGCGTCGTGGAGGAGGCCGCAGGAGAGCGTCACAGCCCCCTCAGGCCCCGCGCCCCGCTAAACGCCAGGCGAAGCGACGTCCCTGAGATGGGCTGCTCAGTGATGGAGTCGAGTTTTTCCCGGGAGGTGGTAGCAGGCCCCCTACTTCCCCCGGTGGAGTGCTGGGGGAGAATCTTTTGTTCTCAGTTCCCCGCTGCTCACCCACGGGTGGGCAGCACCCTGAGTTGGTTAAAGAAGACTTGACACCATCACTGAGCACACAGACTGGAATGAGTGTGCACAACGCCCCCGTGCGTCGCCCCACTCATTCCCCTCTGTCGCTGAGAGTGCGGAAGGGAGCGTGTGTCATCCCTCAACCACGCCGCTCCCCTCCCCCTCTATCGCCAGACCCCCGGCAGAACAGACCCCCGTGGAACGCTGGTCCTTCCCTGGTCTCTTCTGTCGGGGAGAGGGGCTCGACTGTGCACCCGGACGGGGTAACTCCCGTGCGTATGCCGGTCTCCCTGCCTAGCTGCCCCTCCGGGGGGACGTCTGTGGTTCGCATGACCCCGCTGGATCAGTTTCTGGGAGCTTGGTTAGAGCTCCCCGGGTTATCCCGCTGGGTCGCCAGAACGATCAGACTCGGCTATGCGATTCAGTTCACACGGTCTCCTCCCCGCTTCCGGGGAGTTCGCTTCACGGTGGTCGGTGGCAATGCCCCGGTCATGAGAGCGGAAATTGCAACCCTGCTGGCGAAAGGTGCAATCGAGACGGTCCCTCCAGCCGAGATGAGGTCAGGGTTCTACAGCCCCTACTTCATTGTCCCCAAGAAGACCGGTGGGTTACGACCGATCCTGGATCTCCGCATTTTGAACCGTACACTTCACCGATTGCCGTTCAAAATGCGCACAGCCAAACGCATTTTCGAGTGCGTCCGGCCTCAGGATTGGTTTGCAGCGAAAGACCTGAAGGACGCGTACTTTCATGTCTATATCTTGCCTCGACACAGACCGTTTCTTCGGTTTGCTTTCGAGGGACAGGCATACCAGTACACGGTTCTCCCATTCGGGTTAGCTCTGTCGCCTCGCGTCTTTACGAAGATCGTCGAGGTAGCCCTTGTTCCCCTTCGCGAACACGGGGTTCACATCCTGAACCATCTCGACGATTAGCTGATCCTGGCACACTCTCGAGAACAGGTTTGCGAACACAGAGACCTGGTGCTCTGGCACCTAGCCCATCTGGGCCTTCAGGTCAACCGGGAGAAGAGCAAACTTTGCCCTGTGCAGAGGATCTCTTTTTTTGGTATGGAGATAGACTCGGTCGCCATGTCCGCGCAGCTCACGAGCGAACATGCGCACTCACTGCTGACTTGTCTTCGACAGTTCGAGGGCAAGAGTGCAGTTCCACTGAAACTTTTTCAGAGGCTCCTGGGGCATATGGCATCCACAGCCGCGGCTACGCCGCTCGGACTGCTTCATATGAGACCGCTTCAGCTGTGGCTTCACGATCGAGTCCCGAGGTGGGCATGCCATCGCGGCTCGCTCAGAGTCCCAGTGACTCCGGCTTGCCGTCAGACCTTCTTCCCGTGGTCGAACCTCAGCTTTTTACAGGCCGGGGTCCCTCTTCTGAGAGTTTCCAGGCATGTCGTTGTCTCCACGGATGCTTCTACCATGGGTTGGGGAGCCATGTGCAATGGGCATGCAGCCGCGGGTTCCTGGACAGGACCCCAGTGCCTCATGCACATCAATTGCCTAGAGCTGCTGGGAGTACGCCTGGCCCTGCACCACTTTCGAGCACTGCTCAGGGGTCAACACGTACTTGTCCATTCCGACAATACCGCTACGGTAGCGTATATATCAACCACCAGGGTGGTCTACGCTCACGACGGATGTCGCAGCTCGCACGCCACCTCCTGTTATGGAGTCAGAAGCACCTGAGGTCCCTTGGTGCCATTCCAGGAGACGTGCCGAACCTAGCAGCCGACGAGCTGTCACGGATCCGTCCAATCTCCGGCAAATGGTGACTCCATCCCCAGATGGTCCAGCTGATTTGGGACCAGTTCGGGGAGGCACAGATAGACCTGTTCGCCTCCCGGGACTCATCCCACTGCGCCCTGTTTTACTCTCTGTTCGATGGCACGCTCGGCACAGACGCACTGGTGCACAGCTGGCCGCGGGGCCCACGCAAGTATGCGTTTCCCCCAGTGAGCCTTCTTGCACGGACTTTGTGCAAGATCAAGGAGGACGAGGAGCAGGTCTTGTTGGTAGCCCCCTATTGGCCCACCAAGACTTTGTTCTCCGAACTGATGCTCCTCGCGACAGCACCTCCTTGGCCTATTCCTCTGAGGAAAGACCTAGTCTCTCAGAGACGGGGCACCCTGTGGCACCCTCGTCCCGAGCTCTGGAGGCTACACGTGTGGCTCCTGGATGGGACGAGGCAGGTTTGAGTGCTTTCCTTCCTGCAGGAAGGGCTGGAGCGTAGGCTGTCGCCCTCAACCCTTAAAATTTACATCGCGACCATTGCCGCGTCTCATGAAGCAGTTGAAGGTAAGTCTTTGGGAAAGCACGACCTGGTCATCAGGTTCCTGAGGCTGAGACTGAATCCTCCTCGCCCTCCCCTCATGCCCTCTTGGGACCTCTCAGTAGTCTTAAGTGCTCTGCAGAGGCCTCCCTTTGAGCCCTTGCAATCGGTAGAGATTAAGTTTCTGTCCATGAAGACAGCACTCCTGGTTGCATTGGCCTCCATCAAGAGGGTAGGGGACCTGCTCGCATTTTCCATTGACGAAGCGTGCCTGGAATTCGGCCGGCTTAGTCTCACGTGATCTTGAGACCCCGGCCTGGATATGTGCCCAAGGTTCCAACCACTCCCTTCCGGGACCAGGTGGTAAACCTGCAAGCGCTGCCCCTGGAGGAGGCAGACCCAGCCTTGGCACTGCTCTGTCCGGTACGTGCGCTCCGCGCCTACGTTGACAGAACGCGTTGTTTCAGGACCTCAGACCAGCTCTTTGTCTGTTATGGGGGGAGCCAGAAGGGAAGGGCTCTCTCAAAGCAACGGCTGTCTCACTGGATTGTGGACGCCATCGCTTTGGCCTACCAGCAGCAAGGTCGACCGTGCCCCCTTGGTGTGGCGGCCCACTCCACTCGGAGTGTGGCTTCCTCTTGGGCTTTAGCGCATGGCGCCTCGCTAGCAGACATATGCAGAGCTGCACCGAACACGTTCGCAAGTTCTATAATCTCTATAATCTGCATTGCTCTGGAAGCCTGCTAGGTGCCTCCGTGTGTACGGTTCCCGATGGTAACTGTCATATGTGTATTCTCCACTGTAAGCCTCTCTGAGCATGTATCTTCCCTTGGCAAGCCATCTGCCATTCCTGGAGTGAAGTTTCTAGCCACCCTTAGGTTGGTACTCCAGTGTTTTCCCACATGAAGTGCCTTTGGACCAAATGTGTATTCTTAAGTCCTCCCTATGGCAGGCATAGTGTGGCATATTCCTCCCGGGATATGCTTCCCAATGTACCTTGGTATTACTGTGTTAAAATAGGACTCCTGGTCATAAAACTAAGTTGTTTGGAGTCCAGACTTTCGCAGGGCACTGGAAGACAGCTGTGAAGGTGGCGTGATGGCACGGACCCCCATTCTCCGTCATTCCGACGTAACTCGGAGTGACTACGAAAGGGAACGTCTCGGTTAAGGATGTAACCCTCGTTCCCTGAGTAGGGAATGGAGACGATACGTCTCCCTGCCACTTCCGCTGTACCGCTGGGAAGACGCCTGAGTTCAGTCTCGGCTCCTCAGTGAAGACATACTGCGGTTGCGTTCACTTCCTCCTTTTATACCCACGAGGTGGGGCGGAGATACGCTGTGCAAATTCCGCAGACCCAAGGCATTTTCATGCCATTGGCTCGTTTTTAAATACTCGAAGAGGGTTGGCTTTCTATGCGAAACCCCCATTCTCCGTCATTCCATTGTAACGTCTCCGTTCCCTACTCAGGGAACGAGGGTTACATCCGTAACCGAGACGTTTTAATGTATATATACTTTATGACATTATTTTCGATTTGATCAAGAACGTCAACTAATGCCAACGCTGTTTGTGCATATAACGTTTTACTATTATGTAAAACAAACGTGTATAAAGTTAAAAACTGAAGAAAATTAACATTCAGAAACGGTTAGTAAGAGCCGTGTGTGCTGAGGTTCTGCTTGACTCTCCTCATTGCTTTCTGGGTCTGATTCTGCCTCAAACTGATACTGCAGTATCGACACCATTATTTACTTATTATTTACTTATTTTATTTATGATTGGACCCAAGCGCATGCACGTTTCGCCAATAAAGGTAATGGGCGTTAACCTTCCGGACAACGTGAGCTACAGTTTAGCCAATCACAACACCCTGGCCCAAACTAACCAATCTGAGCCCACTGCCTGTTTCTGAGGGAGTGGTTTCATAGAATCAGGAAGTCAACCAGTCGTTCAAAGGACAGAGGAGAAAGCGGCTTACAATAAAGGTGAAGTTTATGAAAAATAAGACATTTTAACAAAGAAAAAACACAAATACATGTTATATTGCACCTCATAAACACAATCATGCAAAGAAAAAAGCAGTAAACCACCCCTTTAATAGACAAACTGCAAAAACAGTTACACCTTTATATAATTAACTTATAATCATACTTCACATACTTTATAATTAACCTTAGAGAGTAGAAACATTAATAGACAAACTGCAAAAACAGTTACACCTTTATAGTCGCCAAATCATCACGTTCAACCAACAGAGCTCAATAAAGGCTGGACAAACCAGTGTAGACAATAACTTGTCTATTTTATTCAGGCTAGTCAGCAGTGCAAAGACAGTTTATCCAAAAATAAAGAAAGCTAAAATAATAATACCGCAGTTAGATCGGTGGGTACGTACTTCTTTACACGTACCTCTTACTGGCCTACATCTGTTACACTTACCCCCACTCCAATCCGGGTCAACGGCTCTTACTGGCCTACATCTGGCATAAAGCCAGCAAATCAGAATAACACTACCAGTGAGCACGTTTACATGCAAACGTATACGCTGATAAATCCCCAAAATCAACTTATTTAATTAACTCGTTGTAGCAAATTAGCTCAGAGAGGAAATATTAACCATGTTAATTAATAACTTGTTATGATTCATTATGAATATTTGGATCAGTTAATCTGATTAACTTGATGTAGCTAAATAAATATTACAATCAATTACTCAGTTTGTCCATTTCATTCAGGAAATGAAGCTATGGGAAAAAAGTAATTTAACCAGAAAAGAACCACTAGTCTATTTTCAAAGTACCTTGTTAATAGGATATGGCCATTATGGAGCATGGTTGGAATGGGTGTGGCAGTTTGTGTCTATTTATCATCTGATTAATATAACAAACACACACAGCATTGGTGATGTCCAAAGTGAGAGTTGTTAAAGTGTGAGTCCTCCACTAAAGTGTGAGTCGTTAAATGGGCATTGATTTGAAAGCAGACACGATATAAGTGGTCCTATCATAAAACATGCATAAAACAAGATACTTTACAAGAGACACTATACAAGACAGTAATAATCATCCACACAATGTCCTGGGATTCATGTTCATTTATAGATCAGTTTATAAATTAATGCAGGAAATTCTGTTTTAAAGGAGTAGTTCACTTTTGAAAAAACTTTTACTAATAATTTACTCACCCCCATGTCATCCAAGATGTCCATGTCATTTTTTCGTCAGTCGAAAAGAAATTAAGGTTTTTGATGAAAACATTCCAGCATTTTTCTCCATATAGTGCACTTCAGTGGGAACCAAATGATTCAAGGTCCAAAAGACACTTTCAATACAAACTGCAAACTGTTCAAAGGGCTTTAAATGATTCCAGATGATAAATAAGGGTCTTATCAAGCGAAATGATCGCTCATTTAAGAAATAAATAACAAAGTTTAAGTTTTATAAGCTCAAATGGTCGCCTTGCTCTGTTCTGTGACGCACTTTTGTGACTCTCATGTTCAAACTCGTTCATCAAAATGAACAAATCTTTTTCCGAGTCATTTGGTTCATTCAACGAACGAAACGAACGAATTGACTCATTTGTTCATTTGTTTCATCTGTTTGTGTGACACTTCTCTCCAGCATTCATGTGATTCTTTGTTTGTTTTGCTTGCTTACTTTACTGGTTATTCTGTGCATTTATAAATAATGTTTGTTTAAATTAATTGTTGTTAATTTGGTTAGTTTTTGTCTTTGCTTACTGGAGCTGAGGCCTCATGGCAGGCCACTAGTAGGCCCTTGCGTGCGGTGGTGGGATTTTGTCACTGAGTGCTGTGCGTTTATGCTTGACCTTATTGGCATGCGCGTGTCTCCTTTTAATGTTGGCAACTTTAATGTTGTTTCAGTCGAAAAGAAATTAAGGTTTTTGATGAAAACATTCCAGCATTTTTCTCCATATAATGCACTTCAGTGGGAACCAAACGGTTCAAGGTCCAAAAGACACTTTCAGTAGCCAACTTTGCATGCAGCCAAATTTCGGCTTTAACCTGCTTTATTTCAATCGCCAAGATTATTGCTTTTAAGCTTTTGTATTTTTGGTATCCACGTCTCAGGCCCTCCTTTCGAAAAACACGCTCTTGTGTTCTTTGTAGGTGGTCAAATTCATGAGTTTTTATATTTCCCTGGTTAACAGTGTGGCATAGTCAGGTATATCGTAGAGGTGGCTTTCCCTCTCAAGCGTCCCATTGCTACACATTCATGTGTCTGACTTATTCAGGTGATGTGATGTGTACAACCCAAAAGTATTCCAAAATATCAGCAGGAAACTTACTGACTTTTGCTTTCATGCAATTACAGAGATGCAATAATGCAGCAATTTCTTGGGCCAAGAAAGAGGATTGGAGTTTGTGATCTATATATAAGCCCACAGAATGCAGGTTCTGGCAAAAATCTAGCTGTGTTGATGGATTATGCTTGCTGCTTATTAGTTTAAACGAGTTTACAGCAAAGTCTGCAAAGTGTAATGACAGACAATGTTAAATGACCTCATGTCTTAAAGCACATAATATTGCAATAATAATAAACATAAACAACTTACAGTGTTCTAGTTGTACCACCTGACCACTGCGGATACATTTCGGCATTGAAAGTGTTAACACAGAAAAACAGTAATCCGAGTCTGAGGACTTTAACAGCTCCGGGTAGAATGTCACAGGTTGCCATCTTGTAATTATGGTTACGACGTGGCTTGAATGCAGCATAAGCTCATTGGCTACGTTTACATGCAGCCAATTTTCGGGTTATGGTCGGGTTAAGGTCACTATTCGGGTTTCTGAAACGAATAACCCGTTTACATGCGTGAGCAGAGACAGTATACATGGAATTGCAATATCCCAATGTACAGGGCGATGTGTGGTTAGCGTCTAGACGTACGGACAACATTAAGACGCAATATGCGTCATTTCCGATTCTTCTTCCTGTATCCAAAGACAACAACAACAACAGCAGCACGCGGATAATGAATAGTTTGTAGCAGATAACGATCACCTTTGTTTGTGCTTTGATGCTGTTAACGTTACTGACCTCACTCCAAACGTAGCTATGCTGTGCTGTGTCTCGCCTGGTCTCGCCATGTTTACTTCCTGTATACTGCACGCGGATTTTTGTATGCGCCGAGAAGTTTCTCTACTCAAAAGAGCAAGATTCCTTGCGAATAGAACATGCGCAGAACACAAATCACTATACGCACAACCGGCACATCCGGGAACTAAACTGTCAATTTTGTCCATAGACTTCAATACAAAATAACGGCAAAAACCAACGTCCGTACACAGCCGATGGGTGTAAATAACTTAAGAAATCATTTATATAAAACATGTCAAGTGATTATATGTCCACCCTGCCTGCCATAGAGCGTGAAAGATACATTTTTTTATGCCCGTTATCAACTTGCCCAGCTACCTGCCATCATCATCATAAATTCATAATATATACATTAGGTTTTTTACTTTAAAATACGAAATAAAATCATTCAGGGGCTTACCTGGTGTTGTCACAGTGTCTAGATGTGTTCCCTTGTTTGTCCACTAGATGTCCTCCTTCCCCACTGTGTCATTCACTATCTGGAACTGCACTTCCCATCATCCTGTTCTGTCACGCTCTGATCATTGCACTCAGCTGTTCCCCGTAATCATTGTTCCCAGCTGTTCTGTGTTAGTCTTGTTAGACATGTGTATATATTCCCTGTCTGTGTTAGTATGTGTACGGAGTCGTCGTATTTTGTGTCACACCACTTCATGTCTATGTTAATTTCTAGTTCCTGCTTGTTTGTTTCTTGTTTTGGACTGCTTTGATTATTGACCCTTGCCTGGCTGACTCGGATTTGGATTATACTTAATAAATACTGCTTTTGGATTTACCCCAGTTTCCTTTGTGTGGATCGTGACAGAACGACTCCGTCACACCCTAAATCCAGCGGTATGTTTTCAAACTTCTCTTCCCCAGCCACTGAGCGGGAGAGGAGAGATTATTTTCATGGAACCCGTCTAGTCATTTTTCGTGGGACCCGGGGAGGACGCAGAGGAGGAGGTGGTCGAGAAGAAGTTCAACACCACTCTCCACCCTGGCCCCCCTTTGACCCTGGGCCAGTGAGGGACAGCTCAGAGCCAACATCTCACTGGGAGGAAATGCACGTCTGCCCAGCGAGAGACTGTTCACGTCCCGTCTGCCCAGCGAGAGACTGTTCACGTCCCGTCTGCCCAGCGAGAGACTGTTCACGTCACATCTGCCCAGCGAGAGACTGTCCACGTCCCCTCGGCCCAGCGAGAGACTGTCCACGTCCCGTCGGCCCAGAGAGAGACTGCCCACGTCCCGTCTGCCCAGCGAGAGACTGTCCAGGTCTCGTCTGCCCAGCGAGAGACTGTTCATGTCCCGTCTGCCCGACGAAAGACTGATCAGGTCCCGTCTGTATCCCTGAGCAGGGACTATCTGGAGCGTCTGATTAAGACGTTGGAGAGACCTGTCCCTGAGCCGGTGCCTGTCCCTGAGCCGGTGCCTGTCCCTGAGCCAGTGCCTGTCCCTGAGCCGGAGCCTGTCCCTGAGCCGGAGCCTGTCCCTGAGCCGGAGCCTGTCCCTGAGCCGGAGCCTGTCCCTGAGCCGGAGCCTGTCCCTGAGCCGGAGCCTGTCCCTGAGCCGGTGCCTGTCCCTGAGCCGGTGCGAGAGACTGTCCCTGAGCCGGTGCCTGTCCCTGAGCCGGTGCCTGTCCCTGTCCCTGAGCTGGAGCTCATGTTGGTTCAGGACCCAGCGTTTTTGTCTGTGTTTGTGTCTGTTCTTGTGACAGTGTCCGTTTTAGTGTCAGTTCCTGAGCTGGCGCCTGAGCCGGTGCCTTTCCCTGAGCCGGTGCCTGTCCCTGAGCCGGTGCCTGTCCCTGAGCCGGTGTGAGAGACTGTCCCTGAGCCAGCACCTGTTCCCGAGCCGGAGGCAGAGCCAGCGCCGGTTCCCGAGCCGGAGGCAGAGCCAGCGCCGGTTCCCGAGCCGGAGGCAGAGCCAGCGCCGGTTCCTGAGCCGGAAGCAGAACCAATGCCTGTTCCTGAGCCGGAGACAGAGCCAGTGCCTGTTCCTGCGCCGGAGGCAGAGCCAGCGCCTGTTCCTGAGCCGGTGTTTGTGCCCTGGCCGCCCGAGGGGTCTGCACCGCCCTGGCCGCCCGAGGGGTCTGCACCGCCCTGGCCGCCCGAAAGGTCTGCTCCGCCCTGGCCACCCGAGGAGTCTTCATCGCCCTGGCCACCCGAGAGGTCTGCTCTGCCCTGGCCGCCCAAGGGCTCTTTGCCGTCCTGGCCGCCCGAGGGGTCTTCACCGCCCTGGCCACCCGAAGGGTCTTCACCGCCCTGGCCGGTCGAGGGGTCTTCACCGCCCTGGCCGCCCGAGGGGTCTGCACCGCCCTGGCCGCCTGATGGACTCTGTGTCTCGCCCTGGCCATCCGTTGGACTCGGTGTCTCGCCCTGGTCCCCGGTTAAGCCCTCACCCCTTGTTCCCGTCTCCCTTCATGGACCTGGCCCACCATCCCTCCCCCTGATCCTCCACCATTCCACCTCTCTCCTGAACTCTCGTGTCATGTTTTTTAATGTTGTCGTGGAGCGTCTGGTAGCCGCTCCGTAGAGGGGGGGTTATGTCACAGTGTCTAGATGTGTTCCCTTGTTTGTCCACTAGATGTCCTCCTTCCCCACTGTGTCATTCACTATCTGGAACTGCATTTCCCATCATCCTGTTCTGTCACTTTCTGATCATTGCACTCAGCTGTTCCCCGTAATCATTGTTCCCAGCTGTTCTGTGTTAGTCTTGTTAGACATGTGTATATATTCCCTGTCTGTGTTAGTATGTGTACGGAGTCGTCGTATTTTGTGTCACACCACTTCATGTCTATGTTAATTTCTAGTTCCTGCTTGTTTGTTTCTTGTTTTGGACTGCTTTGATTATTGACCCTTGCCTGGCTGACTCGGATTTGGATTATACTTAATAAATACTGCTTTTGGATTTACCCCAGTTTCCTGTGTGTGGATCGTGACAGGTTGTGACGATGTTTCATCTTTTAATGAATATAAATACAAGATTCAACAACGCAACATATAGTACAACCAACATGGCGGTCTTGTCAGTCCAGATTGGGAATACCGGATGTATGATGACGTAAGGTGTTGAGTTGAAAAGAGTGAATGGCGGGGAGGACAAGCAAGGTGGGGTTCAGTTTGAGGGCAGACTCGTCTTATTCAGCCGACGGGAAGTTGATTACGTCGATGATAGGCATTCAGAGTCCTGGGTCTAAACTACGTGCATATGGAAATACTGAGCGCTTGCCGAGGGAACTGAGAGAATCGCCGCGACGCTGTTGACGACGTGCCAGTCATTCAGAGAGAGAGACTACAGTACGAGCGATCTCTTCACAAGGTATTTGAAGTATCTGAGAGAAGCCGGAGTGTTCGTTGATTCGTTTGAAGTCGTGAAGCGTGAGTAAAAGGATATATAAACTCAATAGCGGGACTAACTGACTTTGTGGTTTATTTGCTGCCCTTTGATTTGCCGTAGAAAGCGTGATGGACTAAGATGACTCTGACTGTTTCTATGAACTCTTTTTCCTACACAACACTGACGGTGAACTGTGTGAGGTTGATTTTTATATGAATGAAACTGCGTGTGTACTGACTTATTCCTATTGGGGTTGTATTGTTTGCTGTTTTGTGTATATTGGGGTTGTGTGTATAATCTATCTTTACTCCAATGGTGATGTGAAAAAATTGGGACTTGTTAATGGTGAATCTAACCTACTAAAATAATTGCATAATGAATTGGAGTGTTTTTGTTTCCGTAGTGTTTATATCATTTAAGGGTTCATGTTGAGTAATTAATACATGTGACCTGTGTTTGCTTTCCTTTGTGACGTGACTCACAACCTTAATTAAGATACAATTTTGGCAGATTAAGTATCTGTCTGGCACCCCGGCATAAATTAAGAAGGAAAGTGTTACATAAAAATGGCACCCCAGATGGGACAAAAATATTAAACACTTGTGAAAAAAAAAACAAAACAAAAAAACGCTTAATTCAGACTTTCTTTATTTCCAACGATTAAAACACCCAATTCTTCAAACAAAATGGCTGCATCTTCAGAAAGTTCTTGCCATGAAATGGAGGGAGATCTAAACCAAACCCCAACCAATACAACCAAAGAGGATCTTATGGATGTTATGGCTTTAGATCAAGATGGAACTCAACCCTTTCCTCCTGAAACCCTCCCTAGCAGTATCTTGGAAGGTTTTCAGGCCACCTCAACTCAACACACTCTGCTAGATATGGACTTAACAGGAAGTCTTGATCTCAGACCCCCAATATCATCTTCTCAGCACTCCATGGAATTAACTAGATTTATGGACACTCTGACTCTTCAACAATTGAGTGAAATGACCAGAACACAATACAAGAGTCTAAAGGACACCCTGTCAACTGAAGTTGGAGAGCTGAAAAATGCTGTGGATACTCTCACTTTGCATGTGGATACTGCATCTGTGAAACAAGCAACAGAACTAAAACAGCTTATAAGTAATCAGTTTGAGTATTTCAGGAAAGAGTTTAATAACATGTTGCATTGGCAACTAAAGAAACATCATGCTGAGGTATTGAAGGATTTCAATACAGTCATGGAACCCATGGCCAAAACTCTGGATTTCATCCAAAAGAGCACTGATCAAAATACTCAACAAATGAATACTTTTCTTGCTCCGACAGGTTCAAATAGTAATTTACAGGAGGAACTTCACCAGTGTACACAACATCTTCATCAATTAGCTAAAGACATTGAAGCTCTCAAATCATCACCGCAGAGTTCAGTGAAAGCCAATGTTGCTGTACCCATAAATACCTCACTATCTGCTTCTACGGATGCGGGAATTCCGGTGGTGAGTACCAGATTACAGCGACACCATTCAACATTTCAAAGTGGTTTGGGTGACTCTGAGCTTAATTCCACAAGTGAAGTGGTTACCACTGTTGAAGGTAGAGGACGTTTTTTGGGAAAACAGCCTGTGAAACTTCAGTTCCCATGATTTGGTCGAATAGAAGACTGTGATGATCCTTTGATCTTTCTGGAGAAATGTTATGATTTCATGGCTCTCCACCCTCTTTCTGATGAAGAAATAATAGCAACACTCAGGAATGTGCTCCATGGTACAGCTAGAGACTGGTGGGATGTTGCTCGACTTGAGACCAACACTTGGCAGGAGTTTGAAGCAAAATTTCTGGCTGCCTTCTTGTCAGAAGATTATGAGGATGAGTTAGCGGAGAGAGTAAGAACACGTGTACAGCAGGAAGGTGAGAGCATAAGAGATTTTGCTTACATGTATAGAGCTTTGTGCAAACGATGGAAGCCACAAATTGACGAGAGTGAAGTTATTAAGTTGATCTTGAAGAACATCAATCCTCAGATGGCAAGTCAACTTCGAAGTAATGGAGTTACTTCTGTTGATGGATTAGTCCGTCTTGGGCAACAGTTGGAAAAAGACAAGGAAAACCAAGTACAGTATGAACATCGAAAAAAACCTTGGAAACTCAGAACAACTAGTCCTGCTCCAAGTCAGTTGGCTATCCCGGTACCATCTTCAGTATCACAGGACTCCTCTAAATCCCCCTTTTGTTGGCGGTGTAAGGGCCCTCACGCTCCGAATTCTTGTCCTCAGGGTGGACCTGCTAAGAACAAAAACGTCTCAGGTTACAACTGTAACCTATGTTCCCTGAGAACAGGGAACGAGACAATACGTCGAATGACGCTATGGGGAACGCCTCAGGCGTGACAGGTGTCTGAAATCAAATATCAACTCACAGTAATCAGGTTGACCGGCGACAGCCCGTGCATCATCAGCTTGAATGATGAGCGCGTCAATCTGGATGTATAAGAAGGGCGCCTTGAAACCGTGACAACATCCTATCGTCTGAAGGGACTGTTGCAGGCAGGCCCCGAGGCATGGCAACGAGACGTATTGTCTCGTTCCCTGTTCTCAGGGAACATAGGTTACAGTTGTAACCTGAGACGTTCCCTTTCGAAGGGAACTCAACAATACGTCGAATGACGCTATGGGGAACGAAATACCCACTCCGCCATGCTGAGGGGAGTGCATGCCGAAAGGCAGTGACAACTGTCAGAACCAGTAATTCCAAGAAACACTGAAACCACTCACCCTATGTTACATCGGGCTGTCAGTGACAGCACTCCCTACCGGTCATAGCCCAAGCTAATGAACCAAGAAAAACCAGAACGTAATAACGTGAGTAAATCAGGGCCAGCTCAAAGGCTTTAGGACCACAACTTCAAAATAGAAGGGGTCCCTTCTAGGGAGTGTGGCTAGGGGGCCAAAGAGACCCCCAGCCAGTCACTATTCAGGAGAACACTCCTCCTGAAATGCCCCCAGGCTGGCCTGGTGATCTGTACTAAGACACACAGTCTGGCCATAGCCTGTCCGTCCAAGACAGAGCCTCTGGAAATTGCCTAGAAAAGGCATCCAAAAACTGAAGGCCCGCGAAGCTGGCGGAAACCATCGAGTTTCGGATCACAGAGACGGGATCCTCCGGAGAGTGTGACTCAACCTCGAACCAATGGGAATCGTACACTCAATCCACGAGTTTCCACCCAGTGCTCGCTTTTGAGCACTGAGGAAGTAAGAGAGGGATCAAAAATCAGGAAGGTCAAAGAGACCTAAGACCTGATGACCCCATGTGTGGGGAGCTCCGATACATGAGGGCTCATGTCAGGAAGGCCGTACGTTGTGCGGCCTGAAACCCAACGACCACAGCATGTGGAAGCTCATCCTTCAGGAAAGCCAGAGGCTAGAAACCTGACAGACCCACAATGTTGGGCTACCTCGAAAAAGGTCTAATCAGACCTAAAACCACAGTTGTGGGAGATAGCTTGAACAAGGGAAGTGCCTGTCGTAATGTATTGCGACAAAGACACATCTACAGTGGGACCCAAAGTGAAGAACCGGAGTCTGAACCACATAAGAAGGGACCGAAGCATACCGCGCGTGACCCTCACCATATGAAATGGATTTTAAAAACTGCACAAGACATCTCGTCAGGTGACTTACCACAATAATAGGTGAAGTATGGGTTTGTGTACTTCACTCTGAATTCAGGAAGGCCTGTTGAGGCCTGTAACCTGGCGTCCACAGTGTGTGGGAGCTCATGGCCAGGAAGGCCTGGTAAGGCCTGTAACCTGGCGACCACAGTATGCGGGAGCTCGTAACCTGGCGACCACAGTATGTGGGAGCTCATAACCAGGAAGACCTAGTGAGGCCTGTAACCTGGCGACCACATCCGGTGGGAGCTCGTACTCAGGAAGGTCAGTGAGACCCAGCCTGGTGTACCTGAAAAACCACACCAAGTGGGAGCTACTTCCAGAAGTTAGCTCTTAAGAACTCTTAAAGTGGGACCCGAGGAAAGACCGGGGTCTGAGCCACATAAGAAGGGACCGAAGCATACTGCGCGTGACCCTCACCATAAGAAATGGATTTTAAAAAGTGCACAGGACATCTCGTCGGGTGACTTACCACAATAATAGGTGAAGTATGGGTTTGTGTACTTCACTCTGAATTCAGGAAGGCCTGGTGAGGCCTGTAACCCAGCAACCACAATATGTGGGAGCTCATAACCAGGAAGGCCTGTTGAGGCCTGTAACCTGGCGACCACAGTGTGTGGGAGCTCATGACCAGGAAGGCCTGGTAAGGCCTGTAACCTGGCGACCACATTGGGTGGGAGCTCGTACTCAGGAAGGTCAGTGAGACCCAGCCTGGTGACCACAACCTGTGGGAGCTTACTCCACCAAGTGGAAGCTACTTCTTCCAGAAGTTAGCCAGAGAAGGGCGTCCCTGTAGCCAGTGACAGGACGCCACTTAAAGTGGGACCCAAGGGAAGACCGGGGTCTGAGCCACATAAGAAGGGACCGAAGCATACCACGCGTGACCCTTACCATACAAAATGGATTTTAGAAAGTACACAAGACATCCCGTCATGTGATTTACCACAATAATAGGTGAAGTAGGGGTTAGTGTACTTCACTCTGAATTCAGAAAGGCCGAACTTGAGGCCTGTAACCTGGCAGCCACAACAAGTGGGAACCCATAATCAGGAAGGCCTGACAAGGCCTAACACCCGATAGTCCCAATGCATGGGGAGCTCACATTCAGGAAGGCCGCTGAGGCCTGCAGCCTGACATGTGAAGACTCACCACTACAACTTAGCGACCACGAAAAGTGGGGGTTTCACATTCAGGAAGGCCTGGTGAAGCCTGCAACCTGACATGTGACAACTCACAACCAGGAAGGCCAATGAAGCCTGAAGCCTGGTGACCACAGAGTGGGAGCAAAGTGCTCAGGGAAGGTGGTGAGGCTGTAGTCTGGCTACCGCATCATGTGGGAGCCCACATTCAGGAAGGCTGGGTGAGGCCTGTAAACTGACTACCACAGTATATGGGAACTCATAACCAGGAAGGCCCCTTTGAGGCCTGTAACCTAGCAACCACAATGTGTGGGAGCTCATCACCAGGAAGGCCTGGTGAGGCCTATAACCTGACCACCACAGAAAGTGGGAACTCATAACAAGGAAGGCCCCTTTGAGGCCTGTAACCTAGCAACCACAATGTGTGGGAGCTCATAACCAGGAAGGCCTGGTGAGGCCTGTAACCTGGCGACCACAATGTGTGGGAGCTCATAACCAGGAAGGCCTGGTGAGGCCTTTAACCTGGCGACCACAGTACGTGAGAGCTCGTATCCTGGTGACCACAGTATGTGGGAGCTCATAACCAGGAAGGCCTGGTGAGGCCTGTAACCTGGCGACCACAGTATGTGGGAGCTCATAACCAGGAAGGCCTGGTGAGGCCTGTAACCTGGCGACCACAGTATGTGGGAGCTCATAACCAGGAAGGCCTGGTGAGGCCTGTAACCTGGCGACCACAATGTGTGGGAGCTCATAACCAGGAAGGCCTGGTGAGGCCTTTAACCTGGCAACCACAGTATGTGGGAGCTCATAACCAGGAAGGCCTGGTGAAGCCTGTAACCCAGCGACCACAGCATGTGGGAGCTCATAACCAGGGAAGGCCTGGTGAGGCCTGTAACCCGGTGACCACAATCAGTGGGAGCTCATAACCAGGAAGGCCTGGTGAGGCCTGTAACCTGGCAACCACAGTATGTGGGAGCTCCCACAGATGTCTCTCCGTGGCCACCATAGCACCGACAGAACAGCAGATTGCTTGGTGGCCCGGAGTCCCGCAACAGATCGGTCTGGTAGGCCTGAGGACCACAAGGGCGTGCAGAACCGCACCTGCCTGACCTGCTGCCGTGTACGCTCTGTCATTCAAGCATGAAGATGTCTTGAGCAGCTTGGATGACAGGGTCAGAGCTCTTAGTGAAGAGGACCAACCAGAGACGAGATAGTTAGCCAACGTCTCGTCCACTGGCGGCCTCGACACTTATCCGTTCTCCACGGCTCCCTCCACAGCAGCGAAACTAGCCCGCTGATGCAGATAGAGACGTGAGGAGAACGGATTCTTCCATACCCTCTCGATCCCAGCGTGGAGATCGGAAACGAATGGAAGGCTCATCCGGGCTGGTGGCTTATGGGTGGGGAGGAACCAGCCATCCAAAATACCATGAGCGGGTTCCTCCCAGACGCGCCTCCACTGCAACAGCAATCTGTCTGAGGCGCGCCCCATAATGTCAACCAGCTCAGCGTACACTGGGCAGGAGGGCTGAAATGATTCGGTCTCAACCAAACTGACATCCTTTTCTATGTATATATATATATATATATATATATATATATATATATATATATATATATTACAGCCAACTCCTGCCCTGCCCAAAGAGAACAGTTACAGATTCACCAAAGAGAGAGAGCGCTCATTTTCTCTCTTCTTAGATGTTCAACATTAATCTGTAACTCACCCTCGTCAGCTGGTAGATCATCCGCGAGGTTAACGCCCCTCTCCCGATAATCTGCCAGCTCCATCTGAAAGCTCCACGAGCTCAACCGCCACTGAGCCTCAGCCCGAGCGGGAACCGGAACCGCGGGGTTCAGATGCCGCGCCCACTTCCCTCGAGAAGTGGGTCAGACGAGAGCAGAGAGTTCTGAAAGGAAAAACTCTCAGTTCGCGCAAAAAACTCCCTCGAGAGCTTCCCGCGAATGCTCTTCTCTCAGGCAGAACACGCACAGATCGTGTGAATCCTCCGGTGTCAAATATCTGGACACAAGTCGGCACACTCGCGCAAAGTGTTTCTCCACGTCTCTGCGCGTTTAATCGTTGATACTATCACACAGACAAACAGTCCCTGAAGACGAAAAGATGTTGTCACGGTTTCAAGGCGCCCTTCTTATACATCCAGATTGACGCGCTCATCATTCAAGCTGATGATGCACGGGCTGTCGCCGGTCAACCTGATTACTGTGAGTTGATATTTGATTTCAGACACCTGTCACGCCTGAGGCGTTCCCCATAGCGTCATTCGACGTATTGTTGAGTTCCCTTCGAAAGGGAACTATAAAGGTCAGCAAGGTTCCAATCCTATTAAAGGTAACCATGACAATCATCCAACTGTTAGCACTGTCACTCATATGAAGTCTGTATACTCATCTACTCACTCTTTCAATACATCTCTACCTCAGCAGTTGATTGTTCCGGTAAATATTGATTCTTGGCAAGGCCAAGCATTGGTTGACACAGGATCTTCATATACTCTGTTAAATGAAACATTGTGGGTAACCATGGGTTATCACACTCAACAGCTCAGACCCTGGACTGAGGGAGCCATTTATCTGGCTGATGGAGGAGCTCGGCAACCATTAGGATGGGGTGATGTAGAAGTTACAGTACACTCATTAACCGTTCCCTTACCAGTGGTTGTCCTAGCCCCACAAATGCTTGCCTTTCCTGTTGTGTTGGGTTTAGATTATCTCTTCTTTAGTGGATGGCAAATGGACATCCGGAACAATGTCTATTGGTTTCATCCTGATCAAAAATATTCTTTTCTGAAAAATGAAGCTCAATTCCATGAATGGCAGAATTCTTCCCCTCTTGCTCTTTTTTCGGCGCTTCCCCCTGATACCTCAAAGGAAGAACCAAACCCTCTGCATATAGCATGCCAAAACACCTGCCTGGATGAAAGAGGAAAGGAACGTTTGCTGATCCAACTTAAACAGAATTCTGTTGTCTGCACAGCTGTTTTGGGTAAAACAAGTGTCCTGACACACAGAGTTTATGTTACCCAAGATGTTCCTATAAGACAAAAGCCTTATCGTGTTTCTCCTACGAAACAGAAGGTCATCAAAGAGCTGATTGATGAGATGTTAGCTGCTGATGTCATCGAGCCTTCCTCATCAGCATGGGCTTCCCCAGTGGTTTTAATTCCCAAGAAAACGGGTGGTTACCGTTTCTGCGTGGACTACCGAAAGGTAAATTCAGTCTCTCAATCAGATGCCTATCCACTTCCTACAATCCAAGAAATTCTGGAGTCCTTGAGTGGTGCTGTTGTTTTTTCCACCCTGGACCTTAACAGTGGATACTGGCAGGTTCGAATGGAAGAGGACAGTCAAGATAAAACCGCCTTCATTTGCAGTCAGGGGCTATTTCATTTTAAAGTCATGGCTTTCGGCCTCAAAAATGCCCCAGCGACCTTCCAGCGATTGATGTAGAGAGTCCTAGGAGAGTTACAGCGTAAGAACTGTTTTGTCTATTTGGACGATATAATCATCTACTCTTCCTCTATCGAACAGCACTTTCAGGACATCCAGGCTGTGTTGGATAAATTAAAAGAAGCTAACCTGACTGTTAATATGAAGAAAACACATTTCTTCCGTACTTCTCTGAAGTTCCTTGGCCACATTGTAACTGCATCAGGAATCAAGGCAGATCCAGAAAAAACAAGAGCTGTCCAAGAATTTCCTGTGCCAAGGAACATAAAGGAAGTCCAGAGATTTTTGGGCATGGCTGGTTGGTATCACAGGTTTGTACCGCACTTTTCTCAAGTGGCCGAACCCCTGAATGCCTTAAAAAGGAAAGGTGTCAAATTCCTTTGGACTTCACAATGTCAAGATTCTTCCCAAGCGTTAAAACAGCTCCTTGTGACTCCACCTGTGTTGGGACATCCTAATTTGAATCTCCCATTTGTCATTTACACTGATGCAAGTGAGGTTGGCTTGGGAGCTGTCCTTGTGCAGCAAACAGGATTGGGCACTGAGGAAGTACTGGCATTTGCCAGTCGTACCTTAAATCCGGCCGAAAGAAATTATACGACCACCGAGCAAGAATGTTTGGCAGTCGTGTGGGCCCTCGAAAAATGGAGGTACTACTTGGAAGGAAAATTCTTCACTGTCGTCACTGATCATTCTTCTTTGATGTAGGTCTTCAAGACACAGAAACCTAACACTCGTCTAATTCGGTGGGCTCTTCGACTCCAGGAATTTAACTTCACTGTGGAGTATAGAAAGGGGAAGTATAATACGGTTCCTGACGCTTTGTCCCGAGCCCCGGTGGACATCAATGAAGCGGGCCCTCTGACTTGTTCCACTGCTCTATCTCGGAAGTTAAAGGTGAAATCTGAGAAAACAGAAGAGTTGCCACTTACTGATCATGACATCTGGAAAGCACAGCAGACAGATCCAGATATTCATCATCTGTACGAACAAATAGTAGAATCAGGAGAAATCACTGTCAATTCCTCTACAAAATTCTCCATCTTAGAGGATAAAGTCTACAGAATTGTCCAGTTTCCACACAAGATTGTGTATCAAGTTTACATACCAAAAGCTCTCCGACACCCACTTCTCCAGTGTCTTCATGAAAATCCTCTTGCTGGTCATCTTGGCAGGTTTAAAACATTCAAAAGATTGCAAGCTTTGGTGTACTGGCCTAACTTAAACCAAGATGTCAAAGAGTTTGTACAAAATTGTCATGTTTGCCAGCGTTACAAGCCTGAATGTCGTCGACTTCCCGGCACCTTGCAACAAACCATTGTACGACGCCCATGGGAAATGTTGGGAGTGGATCTGATGGGTCCCTTTCCCAGGAGCTTATCTGGGAATGTTTATCTGATTGTTTTTGTGGACTATTATTCTCGTTGGATTGAGCTCTTTAGTCTGCGCAAAGCCACAGCTGAGACTGTCTCACAGATTCTGGTCAGAGAAATTCTTACCCGATGGGGAGTCCCAGATTACATCTTGTCTGATCAAGGATCGCAGTTTGTCTCCTCTGTGTTCCAAGAGCTTTGTAAAGATTGGAACATCGGACACAAAATGACAACTGCCTACCATCCGCAGACAAATCTCACTGAAAGAGTGAACCGTAACCTCAAAACGATGGTGGCCTCGTACGTCAGTGACAATCATAAACACTGGGACAAGTTCCAACCAGAGTTCAGATTTGCTCTTAATTCTGCTGTCCATGAGTCCACAGGAGTAACACCAGCAGAGTTGAACCTCAATCGATCGCTTAGAGGTCCCATGGATGTGCTATTGCAGCCACGAGATGTGTCTCCTGATGATTCTTTCTATGACAAACTGACAGAGTTAAATCAAATGAAGGAATATGTTGAAAAGAAACTACATTCAGCTCGTCAACGTCAAAAACGAAACTATGACAAAAATCGGAGAGAAGTTGTGTTTCAAGAGAAGGACAGGGTCTGGATGCGCACTCACCCTTATTCCAGGGCAATTAAGTCTTTCTCAGCAAAAATTGCTCCAAAATGGCAAGGGCCTTACAGGATAGTCCGGAAATTAGGACCTCTGAACTATGAGATTGTCCTGGAGGACACTGGTGAAGACTTAAGAGTGGTACACGTCTCCCGGCTTAAACCCTGTTTCCCCTCTACACAGGAACTTGAAAAACAACAACAACGTACATTACTAGAAATCTTTAAGGAAGATAGTGATGAGGAGGAGTTTCTTGGATTCACTGAAAAAGACATTTGAAGACATCTGGGTTGACGCCTTACCCTAGTGGCCGGCTTTTCTTAAAGAGGGGGGAGTGTGACGATGTTTCATCTTTTAATGAATATAAATACAAGATTCAACAACGCAACATATAGTACAACCAACATGGCGGTCTTGTCAGTCCAGATTGGGAATACCGGATGTATGATGACGTAAGGTGTTGAGTTGAAAAGAGTGAATGGCGGGGAGGACAAGCAAGGTGGGGTTCAGTTTGAGGGCAGACTCGTCTTATTCAGCCGACGGGAAGTTGATTACGTCGATGATAGGCATTCAGAGTCCTGAGTCTAAACTACGTGCTTATATGGAAATACTGAGCGCTTGCCGAGGGAACTGAGAGAATCGCCGCGACGCTGTTACGTTTCCAGTCATCCAGAGAGATTGTATGCATGAACCGCATTCAGAGTCATGGGTCTAAACTACGTGCATATGGAAATACTGAGCGCTTGCCGAGGGAACTGAGAGAATCGCCGCAACGCTGTTGACGACGTGCCAGTCATTCAGAGAGAGAGACTACAGTACGAGCGATCTCTTCACAAGGTATTTGAAGTATCTGAGAGAAGCCGGAGTGTTCGTTGATTCGTTTGAAGTCGTGAAGCGTGAGTAAAAGGATATATAAACTCAATAGCGGGACTAACTGACTTTGTGGTTTATTTGCTGCCCTTTGATTTGCCGTAGAAAGCGTGATGGACTAAGATGACTCTGACTGTTTCTATGAACTCTTTTTCCTACACAACACTGACGGTGAACTGTGTGAGGTTGATTTTTATATGAATGAAACTGCGTGTGTACTGACTTATTCCTATTGGGGTTGTATTGTTTGCTGTTTTGTGTATATTGGGGTTGTGTGTATAATCTATCTTTACTCCAATGGTGATGTGAAAAAATTGGGACTTGTTAATGGTGAATCTAACCTACTAAAATAATTGCATAATGAATTGGAGTGTTTTTGTTTCCGTAGTGTTTATATCATTTAAGGGTTCATGTTGAGTAATTAATACATGTGACCTGTGTTTGCTTTCCTTTGTGACGTGACTCACAACCTTAATTAAGATACAATTTTGGCAGATTAAGTATCTGTCTGGCACCCCGGCATAAATTAAGAAGGAAAGTGTTACAAGGTGTATCGATTAGTTACAAGTAAATGTCCGGGTAAGACACTTAAGTGATTTCTTAAGTTATTTACACCTGTCGGCTGTGTACGGACGTTGGTTTTTGCTGTTATTTTGTATTGAAGTCTATGGGGAGTCTACTTTGTTTTCCCCCAAAAGTGGGCGTGAACCTAGAGACATTCTATGACGCAGCGCCGGTTGTGCGTATGGGGATATGCCGATACGCGTTTACATGACAAAAAATTAGGGTTAGAAAAGGGGTACCCCAGGTATAATATCCCGTTTTTTTAAAATCCGGGATATGAACATATTCAGGTTTTGCGACCGGGTTATTGCTAATATTCCGTTTTGAACCGGTTATTGGCTGCATGTAAACGTAGTCATTGTTTTGGTTCAGGAGTAACTGTAAAAGGTGGCTGCTGTTGTTTTGGAGCTCTGACTGTCTTTTACAACCCTGCATAGCCTCATGGTCATTGACGTGTGATGTCAACGCGAGTAGGGTACACAGAATTAGGTAAGAAAGGCAGGTAAGACATTGTATCATTGCATTTGGACCGAATTATTAGTTTATGGTGATGATTGGATGGAATTTTTTTGGTCTTGAGTCTTCCACAGATGTTTTAATATTTAGACTACTATTGATTGCAATCAGGATGTGAATAGAGTTTCAACCAGTAGAACAAAAAGTATTTATAAAACAGATTGCCTACCCTACCTTTAAGCACAATTGGGTAAATAATGTGCATGTAAATACTGTCTGCTAATTGACATAGTTTTGTCTGCAATATGCATCAGATGGTCATTGAATGGACTGAGGATGGGCAGTCTGATGCTGAGATGAGCTTTAGATGAAGTGTATGGCTTTCAAGTGAATTTATAATACAAATCTTCCTGAGAAGTCTAGACACTGCTTAGGCTACTTTTTTTTTTTTGAAAGAAAGTAGTATTCGAAATGTGTACAGAATGTAAAAAAATTGACTTTGTTCTTTATGTATCCAATATAACTATACTGCATATTGTACATGTAAGGTATCTCTCTGGTCGATATGGGGAATTTGTATACAATAATTAATAATTGATGATTAATAATTATTCATTCAGGTTTGGACCAGATCAGCCATACATTTTATTAAATCTCCTGAGAAGGGATGATATGTTACCTGCATCTGCATGTATGTGTACAGTACTTCGGCAATCAACCACAAATTGATTGTAATTAATTGCATAGATCACGTTTTACAGACAGGTAAAAATTAGCTCAATTTTATATCAATATTTAATCAAAACGGATTATAATTAAATATTAACATGTCAATTAGGTCTATAATATGTTTACTCCGACGATATCCCTGTGAATTAATTTGTGATCTGATGATCCGCATGTCCAGGAAGCTAATCATGCGATCATTATCAATTCTGATACAGAAATACTTTCTAAAGACAGGAAAGGGAATTTCTGGCAATGAATATCACCTTCCCTGTTTTACAAAGATAGCCTGCTAACGTTAGTTAAAGTACCTTTATACTTTTAAAACTTGTAGCTAGGATCACATCATTAAAGTGATGTGAATATGAGCAAAATACATGAATCAATCAATGAATATAAATGAATTTAATAAAGAGACTAAATATACAATTACTAGGTTACATGGGATATACAAACAGATAACAAACAAAACACAGAAAGGAGTTTTAAAGTGAAAGTAAGAGTGGAATAGAGAGTGAGAGAGAGAGAAGTTTTTGGCAAAATTCACCCGGACAGTTTAAACCTTTAAGGCCTTGTCCACACGGACACGGGTATTTTTATAACCAAAGTTTTTCCTCCTGCTTTTAAAAAAAAAAAACACCTCCATCCACATGACAATGCAAAAACACACTATCAAGCACTGTCAAGAGCATTCAACACCAGAAGGAGGCGATATAACCCTAACCGTTAAGCCACGTTAGCCAATCAGAAGCCGTCAACGGCGCAAAAACTCCGGTTCTCTTTCGTCCTGGGAACTCCAACGTGTCGTCAGGGAATTCCCTGATGAATTGGGATCACACTAGGGAGCCTTATTACCTCTGATAGAATTAAAAACGAGCCAATAACAATTGGCATGCAATCTTTGCATTCCGCGAGCCGCCTACAAGCGCGGATATAAAAGCGGAAGTAAAACATTGCATAGATGCTTTTTACTTCGGAGCCTCTCAGTAGTGTCTGTGTGCTGCTGTTCCTTACCTTTTGAAGAGAAACGAGCTGGATAAAGAAGACGCTTTGACGGCTGCTGGTGTGACGGCGCTTGTGTGATCAACGCGACTGAGAGCAGCACAAGGGCTTGCAGTTTCACCCGGAAGTGTCGGCCGCGCTGATCCCTCGGTGCTTGGGTGCTTCAAAGTGCTTCTTCTTCTTTTTTTATTTTATTTTATTTTCCTTCTAAAGGAGCTCCACGGTGCGTTCACGTCCTTTTCAGGAGGTCGACTCGCCTGTGCGTTTCTGGATGCGCTCGACTTCTCCCTCAGGCTGATGGCCACCAACACTGCCTCAGGTGTCTGGGCTTAGCGCTCGCTGAAGCGGCGTTTGTGGATGCGTCATGCTCTCATTGCGGGAATATGACTCTCGCGTTGCTACGTTCAAGACTGAGATCCCTTAAAGGGGCAGTCCCTTCAGATAATCTCCAATCTAGTTTGTCTGCCGGTTCAGTTCGGCAGACAGCTACTTCGGTGAATCCTGTTGGTGAGCGAATGAGGATCACTGTGAGAAATGCGACTGGTGAAAGATCCTGTCAGGCGCCTCACGCCTCTAGCTGCACGCTGCCATCGGCGCTTCCGGTGGAGCGGCCGGAGCCCCCATGGGCGGTTCCGGTTGTCTCCTTCGGCGCGCCACCTGAGGATCAGATGTCAGGGAGCCGGGTCCCTTCCTTTCACCTCACTGTCCGCGGTGGTTCGGGTGGGCTCTTTGGGTCAGTACCTGGAAGCCTGGCTAGCACTTCCGGGTCCGTCCTGATGGCACCTGCCTCAGGTCCTATCAAGGCAGGACAGCGGTTCCACTGAAACAATTTCAGCGGCTCCTAGGGCATATGGCAGCCGCAGCCGCAGTAACACTGCTCGGCCTGTTACATATGAGATCGCTCCAGCACTCACTTCACGATCGAGTCCTGAGGTGAGCGTGGCAGAGCCAAACCTTCTCCCCATGGTCGGATCCTGCGTTTCTTCGGGCCGGAGTGCCCTTAGTCCGGGTTTCCAGGTATGCTGTGGTTTTCTCAGATGCCTCCGCCATGGGGTGGGGGGCCACGTACAAAGGGCATGCAGTCTCGGGTCTGTGGACGGGGCCCCAGCTGCATTGGCATATCAACTGCCTGGAGTTGCAAGCAGTACGCTTGGCTTTGTGCCGCTTCAAGGGGTTTCTCAAAGACAAGCACGTACTGGTCCGTACGGACAGCACTGCGACCATTGCGTATATCTACTGCCAAGGTGGTCTACGCTCCCGCCGCATGTCGCGACTCGCCTCCCACCTCCTCCTATGGAGTCAGAAGCATCTGAGGTCGCTTCATGCCACTCATGTTCCAGGGGAGCTCAACCGTGTGGCAGACAAGCTTTCACGGTTGCCTCCTCTGCCAGGAGAATGGCGACTCCACCCCCAGGTGGTTCAGCTGATCTGGAGTGTTTTCAGAGTTGCACAGGTAGACCTGTTTGCTTCTCCAGACATGATCCACTGCCAGTGGTTTTACTCCCTGTCCTGGGGGACCCTCGGCACAGACGCCCTGGCTCACAGCTGACCCTAGGACCTGCGCAAGTATGATTTTCCCCCAGTGAGGCTTCTTGCACAGACTCTGTGCAAGGTCAGTGAGGACGAGGAGCAGGTCCTGTTGTGGCGCCATGTTGGCCCACATGCTCCTCGTGACAGCCCCTCCTTGGCCGATTCCACTGAGGAAGGATCTTCTTTCTCAGAGACGGGGCACTCTATGGCACCCGCGTCCAGACCTCTGGAAACTCCATGTCTGGTCCCTGGACGGGACGCGGAGGTTCTAGGTGATCTACCACAGGCAGTGGTAAACACCATCACTTCTGCTAGAGCCACCTCTACGAGGCGCCTCTATGCCTTGAAGTGGAACCTGTTTGTCGAGTGGTGTTCCACACCAGTATTTATACCCGCGCTGTGGGATAGAGGACAAGATGCAAATCTCGCATGCCAATGTGTAATTGCTTGTTTAGTTTACACTCAAAGGTGAGATCCCATTACGTCAAGTCAAGTTAAAGGAGCTAAACGCAAGTCTCTGAGTTTTTGCAGAACTACGCCCCCTCTGGCGACAAGCGAAACTGCAACCAGAGCTGTGCGCGTTCATGGAGGAACACACACACTCACACACACACATACCCACGTTTGCACGAGCTGTTCATAACCTAAGGAGCATCTCGTCTACTCGTCCGAAGACCAAACAAACCCAATCTTATCTGTTTTCGGCCACCCTCAACCAGCACTGTGGCCTTGGCCAAGGCCGCTGTTGGAACAACAACTCCCCTGGAAGAGCACTGCAGTGAGCCGCTCTTGCTTTCCTTCCCCGACTCCCCAGACATTTGGTGATTGTTGACGCTGTCTGGGATCTGATCAAGGTTTACTCCATGGCAACTTGCTGTGTATCGCTATGACAATCCTGAGGACTGACCCAGCTAGGATTTTTTTGTTCTAAAAATGTTCTGAGAACATTACCATGCAGTGTTCTAATAATGTTTTCAGCGGGTAGTTTTCTTTTGGTTCCTAAAATGTTCTCTTAAAAGTTCTAATAACATTCTCTAAAAACATTCTAAATATGTTAAATGCTAACATTGTTAGAACATTATTTCCTGACGTTCTTATAACATTTTCAGCGGGTAGTTTTCTTTTTGTTCCCAGAATGTTCTCTTAAAAGTTCTAATAACATTGTCTAAAAACATTTTAAATATGTTTATTGCTAACATTGTTAGAACATTATTCCCTAATGTTTTTATAACATTTTCAGCGGGTAGTTTTCTTTTGGTTCCTAAAATGTTCTCTTAAAAGTTCTAATAACATTGTCTAAAAACATTTTAAATATGTTTATTGCTAACATTGTTAGAACATTATTCCCTAATGTTCTTATAACATTTTCAGCAGGTAGTTTTCTTTTTGTTCCCAGAATGTTCTCTTAAAAGTTCTAATAACATTCTCTTCTACATATGTTATGTACATATAACATTCTAAATATGTTAAATGCTAACATTGTTAGAAAATTATTCCCTGACGTTCTTATATCATTTTCAGCGGGTAGTTTTCTTTTTGTTCCCAGAATGTTCTCTTAAAAGATGGCATAACATTCTCTAAGAACACTCTGAAAATGTTTTGTGATGACCTTCTATAAAGGTTTAATCATAACATTTTTAAAACATTATCCCCTAACTTTCTTATAAAGTTTTTAGCGGAAGTTTATTTTTGTTCCCAAAATGTTCTCTTAAAACCCCTCAAAAATGATTAGCTATAACATTGTTAAAGCATAACATTTTATTAATCTCAAAACTAAAACATCAAAATCTAACAGGTTTATAAATGGCATCCACATAAATTATTAGAACTTCTGCGTACAGTAAATGCCCAACATTAGCTACATGAAGAACTCAGTAAAGTCACTCATGCGTCTTGACTCCAGTGTTTGCTCAGAGCACTCGAGTCATCATCAGTTTTTGCTTGTTTTGGTTCTTGCAGAAAAATAATCCAGGAATCTGTATTAATAATAGTGTTCTACTATTCTCTCTTCTAGTTGTCCAGCTGCTCCCCCAGTTAGCAGCATTGAGCTCTGTTCTCTGTGTGCACGCCACGGTAGAGTTTTTCCTCATAGCCTAAAAAAGAAGATCATGCAAAAGTGTAAACATAAAGAATACACATACATTAAGATCACAAGCAATATTGACATTGAAAACTTTCAAAATTAGCCAGCCTAATTAGCAGTCAGAAATTATGTAAAGACTAATTTATTGAAAGTATAAATATGATAAATTATGAGTATCTTTTTTGTTTCTGTAATTTAAAACATACTTAATCCATGTATCCAATATCTTAATCCAATAAAGTTTTAAAAATGGATATTTTTCTTACACAAATGCTTCGCTTTAAAAGGGCTTTATAACCCCGCCAGAGTCATGTGGTGGATTACTTTTATCATGGATGGATGCGCCTTGATGGACGGCCATTCACTGCCATTCTAAAAGTCAGAAGAGTCAGAGCATTTTTTTAAATATAACTCAGATAGTATTCATCTGAAAGAAGAATGTTATATACCAACACTATCTCACGACCAATTCGTACACCTGAAGCCTTGAGAAACGCTCTTTCCAATTCATTAACGTTAACCTCTAACGTTATATGAATTACTGAAATATTATTAACTTTTACTTTCAAAAGACATTAAGATCACTTTTAAGTAAAAATAGGCTACAGTATTCGTATGCATAGAACACAATACCGGCATTATAGTAGGCTACCTTGGTTGTAAATGGAGACTTTATTGTGTCATCGGTAAGTTAATCATCTTGAAACAGTCCGTTTGGAGTCTGCATTAAAACAAATCTAGCTGTTATTCAAAAGTAGCATACACTCAGTCGATTTATTGCGACTGTCATACAATTCTAAGAAAGTAGAAAGTTAGGTCTAATACTGAAAGACATCAAGGATAAGAGAAAGCTATGTAAACTGAAAAAATACACACAAAAACTTACAGTTGTGAAAGAGTTCCGTTGACCAGGAGTTCTGTTGTTTTGGGCCAATGTGTCGCCAATTTAGACAACGGACATTCTGCGCCGATTTCTTCAACAGAAACGTTGCTTTATTTGCGCTGTTTGTCGACGAGTTCAAATGTTCTTACGTCATGGGAACATCGCGCTGTGATTGGTGGTTTTAAACGTCGATCTACAGCGACCTCCAATCAGCTTCTCATCTCTTGTAAACGCATTTGTCGCAACAGTTCAGTTCAGAGTAGCCTAATATATCCTCAAAACACTTTACGTATGCTGTTTTGACAATGTTCCTCTTTTATGCCATTATTCTATAGGTTAAAATAATTCTAAAATCTGTTACCTAAACAGCTTCCTTAAAATATCCTTACAATTTTATGAGCTTTTGTTAACATATATTATGAGATTTTGTCATCTCAGGTTAATGTCCACAAAACATTTGATGAATGTTGCTTTGATAATGTTCCTCCTTTGTTATTGTGCCAATGATTTATAAAAGATAACAACATTTCGACAAAAAATCCTCAAAATGTATCATGCAAAATGTTTGTTAAAAAGTCAATTTAAAGGAATGTTTTATTAAAAACATTTTATCATCTCAGGACTAAATAGCCTAATATCCTCAAAACATTTTGCGAACGTTAATTTGATTATGTTCTTCCTCTGTTGTAGGCCTACATTCAATATTTTATGAAAGATCATTCTATAAACTTTTACCTCATCAACATCCTCAAAATGTTACATTTAAAACATTCTAGTTTTGTTAACACGTCACATTACAAGAATGTTTTATAAAAACATTCAGTCATCTCAGGCCTCAATGATATCCTCAAAACATTTTTCGAACGTTGATTTGATAATGTTCCTCCTCTGTTATTATGGAACATTGTTTCAGTGTTTTATTGAGAACGTTGTAATATCTGTTATCTCAACAACATTCCCAAAACATCCTTAACATGTTACAGTGTTAATGTTTAAACACGTCACATTACAAACATTTTATTAAAAAATATTCCATCAACTCAGGCCTCAATGATATCCTCATTTTGCGAACGTTGATTTGATAATGTTCCTCCTTTGTTTTTATGGGACATTGTACCAATGTTTTATTGAGAACATTGTAATATCTGTCATCTCAACAACATTCCCAAAACATCCTCAACATGTTACAGTGAAAATGTTCTAGTTTTGTTAACACGTCACATTACAAGAACATTTTATAAAAAACATTCCATCATCTCAGGACTAAATAATATCCTCAAAACATTTTACGAACGTTAATTTGATTATGTTCCTCCTCTGTTATTATGGGACATTGTTTCAATGTTTTATAAAAGATCATTCTACAAACCTTTACCTCATCAACATCCTCAAAATGTTAAATTTAAAACGTTCTAGTTTTGTTAAACACGTCACATTACAAGAACGTTTTATAAAAAACATTCCATCAACTCAGGCCTCAATGATATCCTCATAACATTTGCGAACGTTGATTTGATAATGTTATTCCTATGTTTTTATGGGACATTGTACCAATGTTTTATTGAGAACATTGTAATATCTGTCATCTCAACAACATTCCCAAAACATCCTCAACATGTTACAGTGAAAATGTTCTAGTTTTGTTAACACGTCACATTACAAGAACATTTTATAAAAAACATTCCATCATCTCAGGACTAAATAATATCCTCAAAACATTTTACGAACGTTGATTTGATAATGTTATTCCTATGTTTTTATGGGACATTGTTTCAATGTTTTATAAAAGATCATTCTACAAACCTTTACCTCATCAACAACCTCAAAATATTAAATTTAAAACGTTCTAGTTTTGTTAAACACGTCACATTACAAGAACATTTTATAAAAAAACATTCCATCAACTCAGGCCTCAATGATATCCTCATAACATTTTGTGAAAGTTGATTTGATAATGTTATTCCTATGTTTTTATATGGGACATTGTAGCAATGTTTTATTGAGAACATTGTAATATCTGTTATCTCAACAACATTCCCAAAACATCCTCAACATGTTACAGTGAAAATGTTCTAGTTTTGTTAACATGTCACATTACAAGAACATTTTATAAAAAACATTCCGTCATCTCAGGACTAAATAGTATCCTCAAAACATTTTACGAACGTTAATTTGATTATGTTCCTCCTCTGTTATTATGGGACATTGTTTCAATGTTTTATAAAAGATCATTCTACAAACCTTTACCTCATCAACATCCTCAAAATGTTAAATTTAAAACGTTCTAGTTTTGTTAAACACGTCACATTACAAGAACGTTTTATAAAAAACATTCCATCAACTCAGGCCTCAATGATATCCTCATAACATTTGCGAACGTTGATTTGATAATGTTATTCCTATGTTTTTATGGGACATTGTACCAATGTTTTATTGAGAACATTGTAATATCTGTCATCTCAACAACATTCCGAAAACATCCTCAACATGTTACAGTGAAAATGTTCTAGTTTTGTTAACACGTCACATTACAAGAACATTTTATAAAAAACATTCCGTCATCTCAGGACTAAATAATATCCTCAAAACATTTTGCGAACGTTAACCTGATAATGTTCCTCCTCTGTTATCATGGAACATTGTTTCAATGTTTTATAAGAGATCATTCTACAAACCTTTACCTCATTAACATCCTCAAAATGTTAAATTTAAAACGTTCTAGTTTTCTTAACACGTCGCATTACAAGAATGTTTTATAAAAAACATTCAGTCATCTCAGGCCTCAATGATATCCTCATAACATTTTGCGAGCGTTGATTTGATAATGTTCCTCCTTTGTTTTTATGGGACATTGTACCAATGTTTTATTGATAACATTCTAATATCTGTCATCTCAACAACATTCCGAAAACATCCTCAACATGTTACAGTGACAATGTTCTAGTTTTGTTAACAAGTCACATTACAAGAACGTTTTATAAAAACATTCCATCATCTCAGGCCTAAATAATATCCTCAAAACATTTTGCGAACGTTGATTTAATAATGTTCCTCCTCTGTTATTATGAGATATTGTGCTAATGTTTTATTGAGAACATTGTTTAATCTGTTATCTCAGCAACATTCCCAAAACATTCACAAAATGTTACAGTGAAAATGTTATATCTTAGTTTACATTTAACCTTATAGGAACATTATTTGAAATGAGAAAACATCCTTAAAACATTATTTAAACATTGCATGCAAATGTTTTATTTAAAACATTAACCAAACCTCCAGGGAATGTTAGCCAAAGTTCTGAGAACGTTCCCTGTTAGCTGGGGAAGCACCTAGATTATGATGCCAGGCATAGCGACTCTCCAGGCCTACACATACACAAACTCTTACATATATATATATATAAATATATACAAATATGTAATCACCAGTCCCACACCCCATTGTACCCCCCAGTCTGACAGGCAGGTCTGTGACCAGCACCGAGAATGGCTGCAGGACTGGATGGCTGCTTGTCTGTTCTGGGCTACCTCCATCCCCCACTCCCCAACCCTGTTGCAAGTTTTATTCATGTTGTAGAACAACACATTCTCATCCCAAGACCCCATCCCAAGTCATCTAACTGACGCTTTTGACCATACATCAACATCCGACGTTTTAAAGCACCCTTTAGCGTCAGTTAGATGACGCGGGTAGGTTTAGGTCTGGGGTAGAGTTAGGGTTAGATAGCGTCATCTAACTGACATTAAAGGGTGCCCTAAAACGTTGGATGTTGACGTATGGTCAAAAGCGTCAGTTAGATACCGTCTTGGGATGAGAATGGGCTGTGTAGAAGGTACTGATTGTGCTAATGTTGCTGAGGTGGTTTTTTCCTGTTCCCACACTGCACTCCTTCCAGGAGCATAGTCTGGGGGTTGCCTTTTTTCTTCTCACCTCTCCTCAGGTCATGCTGTATTTTCCTCAATTCCCTGTCTTCCTGACCTGTCTACCCCCTTGTCATATTGTATATATGTTTGTATGGGCAGGTTGATGGCCAATTTCACTGGTACTTGTGACTATGTGACAATAAAGGGGGTAACACTTTAGAATACGGTTCCTTCGTTAATGAATAATTACACAAGAACCAATGAGTAACACAATATTATCTAGTAACTATTATTAACTAACAAGAAACTCTGATTAACGAACTAGTAAGTAATAGCGCACAGATGAAAGTGGTAGTTCACTATTAACTAATCAATAACTTCTATTTTTTTAATACTTCCCAGAGAACTACTGAAAAAAGTTTATTAATAATCTAGTAACTACTATTAACTAAAAGAAACTCTTATTAACGAATTAGTAAGTAGCTCACAGATAAAAGTGTTACTAGATACTACTGTGGGAATTACTAATTATTTGGATTCGTCTTATAAAGTGAAGATCATTGGAACTAACTAGTAATGACTCAAGTGTTACTAAAGACATTTTCTAAAAGTACACTAAAGTTCACCAAAAATCTCAAACGGTTAAATCATGACTAGATCATGTAGTAACACTTGAGTCATTACTAGTTAGTTCCAATGATCTTCACTTTATAATACGGATCCAAATAATTAGTAAGTAATAGCTCACAGATGAAAGTGTTATTAGATACTTCTGTGGGAATTAGTAATTATTAGGATCCGTATTGTAAAGTGAAAATGCGGTTTTAGAGATACTAGACACGTGACTTTCAAATGAAAGATTGGCATCAAAGTGCACACCCAGGTATCTAACCGACAACGAAGAACAGAGCAGCCATCAATTGTTAGACAGTATTCTAGGTTATTACGCGTGGACGTTTTTTGTCCAATATTCAGAATCCCTGTTTTGTCAGAATTTAGTAGTAGGAAATTTCTATTTTTTTTCTATCAGCTATGCATTCCGTTAATTTTGTGAATTGACAAGTTTCGTTAGATTTTGAAGAAATATAGAGCTGAGTATCATCGGCATAACAGTGGTACATAATGTCGGACGTGACTGACTGTGACAAGACTATCTATGCTACGGCAGGAATTCTTTGGATCTGCATTAGGTAAACTTTTTCAGTCATCTCTTTTGTCAAGTCAAGTCAAGTCACATTTATTTATATAGCGCTTTTCACAATACAGATTGTATCAAAGCAGCTTCACAGTGATAACATGAAAGTAGCACAACACAGATCAACAACATTGCTAAACACTAAATAACCCCAACTGAGCAAGCTCAAAGCTTTTTTTGTATTGGAAGAAATGAAGACAATGCACTATTAAGGGGTTCTGGCAGAACTCATAGCAAACTCCATTAGTGTTAGCATTCAACTGTGTGCTGCTCAATCGAAGGACAGACAAATGAATGTCCTTCAGCCCGTAATTACAGACATCAGAACAGCATGTCCTCTCCAACAGAAACATGTAAACAGCCAGCATGCATCAGAGAATATTACGTGCTGATCTGGTCTCAATGGATTTTGATGTTGTGCAGGACTAGAGGTAAGTTGCTCTTTGGGGGGAACAAACCATGCAGAGGAGAACATATCCAGGTCATATTTAACTGCAAAATTGAAAAGAAAAAAAAAATGATTGCAAAAAGTGGTGCAGAATGTCTTATCCAAAGAACATTGCATTATAAACACTAAGCTGGGTGAATTTCATCCAAAGCTGCTTGAAATGAAATCCCTCTTATTCAGTCTTCATTCTTTGTCGCCATCTCATGAGTCATTGCATATCAAATCAATAGTTCAATCCGTCTGATCGATTTTCCTCTTGAACCAGGTTCATACATTTAGGTTTATAATATGGATGAAGTTTGTAGGTGACAGAATCAATGTTCAGTGTCTGGCGAGATCTCATGGTTCAATAGTGTACAAAGAGCCTTGTGTATCGTAATATCAGGAGTGTAAATCACAGTTTCCAGTGCATATGTGAGTGGTTTCTGGCCATAAACCTTCATTCAGTCAAATGATCTCTGAGGTATGGAACCTGGTTTCCGCCACAATATACTGTATAAAAAGGTAATTTCTCTCACAATTCTGACTTCTTTCACAATTGCAAGTTTATATCTTACAATCCTGACTGAGGGGAAAAAAAGGTTATAAACTTGCAATTGCATTAAATAAAAGACAGAATTGTGAGATTATATCTCGAAAATGGAAAATGCCAGCCCATCATATACAACGCTTTTGCCAAAGCGTAGACATCCAATGCACATGGCACCCTTTAAGGCCTCATTATGCTTCTGCGTCAACTCCACGGCATAGCTGCGCCATCACTTCTACGGCGTCGTGGCCATTTTATGCTTCTGCGTCAGGTTGTGTTGCATCACGGTGCATTTCACTGGCAGAACGCTAGGGGGGGTGTGTGGTTTGTGAATCTCTTTCCTAGTTCGTTTTGGTTCCATGCGCCGGTTCTGCTTTTTCATATCTGACAATGGCGAGCGAAAGAGAGAATGTTGTTGCAGTTGGAGCAAATCGACGTTGAAAAACAAGACAACACAAATTTTGTTCCCATAGAACCAACACGGATGTCAAGGGTCCGTTCCACCCGAGCTGCCATAGCTGTTCGAAATGACTTGAAGGCTTTTTTCATTCTCCACATCGAACTGTGCCATGGCAACGGTTTCAAGTTTATAAAACTATCCAGAAATTATCACTTCAGAGGCAGGTGTTGACGGTGATCCTCAGCTCTTCATCAAGGTTGGTTCTCTAAAAACCTCTTCTTGATGTGATCGTTTTTATGGAATTTAAATGAAGATACCGATCTGTTTAGTACATGATCGCATCCAGGTAGTAGCCTATGCATTTCCAGCCCGTTCTCATCCTTTAACGTCATATAGAACGCTATATGCAAAAACGGCGCTATACTACGCACATGGCACCCTTTATCGTTAATATAACACGCGAACCCAAGACGTTATAAATCCTTTAGCGTGAATATGACACGCACACCCTACCCCACACCTAAACTTAGCCCTCACAGCGCGTGTTATATTAACGATAATGGGTGCCATGTGCGTAGTATAGCGCCGTTTTGTCATATAGCGTTCTATATGATGTTAAAGGATGAGAATGCGTTGGCATTTCTGTGTCGAAAACTGTAGGCTGTAGTTGTACTGACAGTCACTCGCGATTGAGCAGTGAATGTGAATGTGCTCGGGGAGTGTTATTGTGTGTAAGGGGAGAGATCAGACTCTGTGCGTCATCAAATAGGGGCGTGTCAAGGAGCTCATGGGCTCCAGTGCGTCATTGAGCCCTGTTTTACCCCCGCCCGAAAAATCCGTAAAATTGCAATGGTGAAAAACTGTTTAACGGTCTAACTCCACATTTCAGTACTGCACAGTTCACAGTTCTTGTAATATGTTTTAGCAATACATATGCAACATTTATAATGTGTTTAGAACTTTTTTGTAGAATTGCCTTTACTTTAATTCTTTATTTACTTTCTTTATAAGTGTATTATAATTATCAGTACGAGGGCACAAATGTTAAAAATGGCGCTATAGCGGGAGGGGGAAACCGGAAAAGCTACACTCCTGAAATTATGTATAATCTGACCAATCACAGCCCTTGCTGTCTGCATCGCCTTGACGCATAGTTACAAATTTTTGCAGGTGCACGGCGTGTTATATTGACACTAAAGGGTGCCATGTGAGTTGGATGTCTACACTTTGGCAAAAGCGTCGTATATGATGCCTTGGGATGAGAATGCTTTGAAAATGCATTAACAAAGTCAGAATTGCAAGAGGTAAACTCCCAATTCTGAGATAAAAGTCGCATTTGCTTTTAGAAAAATCATGGAAGCAGAAACACGCTTTAATGAGGAATTATTTAACTAAATTAACCTTTTAAAACTATATGTATACAAAAGTATAATGACAGACTGACTTCAATACAACTGCTTACTCATAAAACAGAGACCAGTCATAGTGTGTTTTGTGTAACTTTTAATAAATGGATTTGTAACACTTGTAATTATTTGTTATTTATTTTTAGAATTTTCTTTTTCTTTTTCTGACCTCATTGGAAGATAATTTTTCTTGTTTTAAGCTCACTTCAAAACAAAACTTAATATCTTGTCATTTTGCTTTTTAATGAAATGTTTTAATGAATTCTGTTTCAGCACGCTTTGTGGACAGAGCACATAAACCTCTGTAACAGCCACAAATTTGCACCATAGAAACAAGACAGTGCATGAAATCACAGCTTATTTACTGGAGGTTTATATAAACCTGACCCTGTTGGAATGGTTCCTCAATCTGTGGTTTGCAGCAGGGGGAACTCAATGATGAAAACTTTTGGTACGACACACTTGTGTTCAGACAGCATGAAAGTAAAAAAGTGGAGATAGTCAGAGAGGTAAATGCTGACGGCTGTAGATTCCCCAGGCACGTCTTTCAATGGGAGCTCTGCTTTAACTGGCTAAGGTCAGTAATTTCTCTCCTACAGATTTCTGTCTACTTGAGAAACAGTCAGAAGAAAATACTCGAGTGAATCCCACTTATTTTCCTGCAGGTCTTTGTTGGTAGAAAAATATGCAAGAGGGAAATAGAAAGAAAAATGCTGACCATTAATACCGGTCTCCCCTTGTGAAACATATGTGTGAGGGAATCTGACAGTCATGACAAAACGGCGCTATACTACGCACATGGCACCTGTTATCGTTAAAGGGATAGTTCACTTTGAAATAATTTTTTTGATATGTTTTAGCTTACCTCAAGGGCATCCAATATGTAGGTGTCTTTGTTTCCACAGTATTTTCAATTTTGACATTTTTCAGTCAAACCGTTGTTGTCTATCCAGGGCCTGAAGTTAATTTTTTCGGCCACCGGCCACTGTGGCAGGTGGATTTAAAAATTCACCTGCCACAGAGACTTTTTACCAGCCATTTTTTTTTCCTCATTAACGTAAAAACAAAACAAAAAAAAAAAAACGGGAATTTCACAATATTGTTCTTTAACTTGTAAGAACACACATTTAAGTGCTGTCAAGTAATAATAACTCTAATAACATACATTTAAAAAAATATATTTTTATTCATTGATTTTGACAGACACACACACACACACAACATATATAGTATAGGCTATAATATAGTATATACTCAACAGATAGACCTACCGCAGCTCGTAAACAAATCACACGCGGCTGTGTTGATGGCGGTTTAGTCACGTAGCAGCTACAGGTCTTACTCTTAAAAGCTTTTAGTTACAGCGTTCAGGAACGGTTAAATATGAACTAAATTAATACTGTTATTACTGATAAAATTACCGGGTACCGGACATTTTCTCACCGGTTCCCAACTCCCAACATGCACAGTTGCACACGCACACACATCTGTGCAACTGTCATTGTACTTTAACCTACAACAGCGACGCATTACATTATCTCATCCCATCTCATCAACAGTTTAATACTCGCACACGTAGTCAGAAAAAGAGCCTCATCTTCTTTCTGATCGCATGAACGTTACGAAACAGATCGCTGTCATAAATCAGCCGCTCACGAACCTTGCCATTGCCGCCGATTGTTCACTTTGTATTAAAATGTCTTTTTCTCATCCTCATCTTTTTGTTGGCTGTTTGTTTTGTTTCAGCTGGCCTCTTTACCCCAGTAATGTGCCGCCACATTTTAGCTAAAGTCCAACGCAATAGTGGACTTGGTTGAAATGTGAAAATCCTTATGAATCACTCAATTCTCATTGGCTACCTGCCAATGTGGCAGGTAGATTGACAGTGTTACCCGCCAATAGCAAAATTCACCCGCATTTGGCAGGTGGTCGGGTGTTAATTTCAAAAATTAACAACTAAACCCTAAAACGGGAAAAACGAAGACCTAAAACGGAGAAGTTTAGAAACGCTGCAGCTGCGTTTTGCGTTTTGAAACTCCGGAGGGCGTTTTAGTGTGGACGAGACAAAACGGAGGAGTTTACAAACGATGACGCAGAGGCTCACGCTCGGCTCTATGATTGGGTGTCATCAGTCATGACGTGTCCTTCCCTGATTCGCCAACCACTGTTTACACCGGCGCGCACATGCCCAATGTTGGTGAATGGTCACGTGATCCGCGTTTTCAGTCGTTTCAATGTGGACGGAGATCAATTCTAATATGCAGACAAAACGCTGGTGTGGACGGAGATCGTATTCGTTTTAATTCTCCGTTTTTAAACGAAAACGCAGTAGTGTGGACGGGGCCTGTCCAATTGAACCGAACTGAATCAGTTCAATGTTATGCCGGAAGTGATCGCTTTTGTGTGACGTCACTCAATATTTACTCGGAGATTTCGGAAGTTTTACCTTTTACTAAATATATTTAGATATACCTAAATCGTCTTCCATTGCGGTTTCCAGTATATCTAAATATGTTTAGTGAAAGGTAAAACTTCCGAAATCTCTGTATAAACAAAGAGTGACGTAGGCGCGCAAGCGATCACTTCCAGTGCATGCGCAGACCGAAGCGCCCGTGCCGTCAGATCATTTTGTCAAGGCTATGTTTACAAGAGGTAAAACGATATAAATACTGTTCGTTTTCTCACTCAAACCGCTCGTTTCGTGTCTTAGGCCATCAATGTGTACTTATACGAGTCATTAAATCATGTTTAATTTTGACTTCTCTGTACATGCTCTTTGAGGTGAACCGATTGAGGACCCCCTTCACCTCCAGTGTATGACTGACAGACAACAACGGTTTGACCAAAAAATGTCAAAATTGAAAATGCTGTGGAAACAAAGACACCTAGATCTTGGATCCCCTTGAGGTAAGCTAAAACATATCAAAAAATAATTTCAAAGTGAACTATCCCTTTAATATAACATGCGCTGTGATGGTTAGGTTTAGGTGTGGGGTAGGGTAGGGTAGGGTAGTCTCATATTACACTAAAGGATTTATGACGCATTGGGTTCGCGTGAATATTAACGATAAAGGGTGACATGTGCGTAATATAGCACCGTTTTGTCATATAGCGTTCTATGTGACGCTAAAGGATGAGAACGGGCAGGAAATAACCAGAGTTGGCGCCAATGCAGATCTACTGAGAGAATGGGGGTAGATCTCTCAGAGAGAATGGGTTGCTCACCAGCAACTGTTCTCTTCTGGGCTGAGGTAGAGAGAATGGAGGTAGGTTGCTCACCAGCATAACTATTCTCTTCTGGGCTGAGGTAAAGAGAATGGAAGTAGGTTGCTCACCAGCATAACTGTTCTCTTCTGGGCTGAGGTAGAGAGAATGTAGGTAGGTTGCTCACCATTGTGCTGTTATCTTCTGGGCTCGGGCAGAGGGAATGGAGGTAGTTTGCTACCGCCACTGCTTCAGCAATGCATTCTCCACACTCGTGTTCACTACAATCCACTCAGGGAATTCCACATGAATAAATACTATCAAATACTGTGAAACACTTCACTCACATAGGTAAAGCTTCAGCGCGACGTTTCATCCATCGCTCATTTATATAATCCTGATCGTGACAATGAGAAAATGTAGGCCTCTCACAGCAACGATAACTTCCCTTAAGCAGTAGGGTGTGATGATTTTGATTTTAAATCGAAATTCATTGAAATTAATTCACAATCTCAAACTTCGAATTAAAAAAATGGAATCGTTGATGCTGCCACGCCCCCATGTCACGTTCGTTTTGGCAAGCTCAACTCACGCGTTGAAGTAATGGAGTGAGTCCATAGTCAACCTCCTCTAACTTGAATGGCTTTCAAAAGATAGCATGGTAACTGCAGATCCAGGAGACCCATCAACAGAACTTGAACCCCCTCCTCTTTCATTGAAGTTGCAGATGTGAATTTCTTTTGTTGACAACGTTTGCGATTCAAAAAAGACACAATCTGCAGACATCCCAAGTCTGGAAGTTCCGGGAGTCTGCCGCATATTGATACGCGGGAGCACGCAATGCACACAAATTAGTTAAAATCTTCCGGAATCTAGAGTGAGCGAGCAAGAGTGAGCGTGCATGCTGAGACAGAAAAAAACTGTGCTCCAAACCGTATTGCGTTTACAGCAGAGAGGGAGAGAGCAAGAGACCTTACGTGTGTGCCTCATGAAGCACATGTAAGACAGAGAGTATCCCAATTGGCCGATTGATCAAAATCGAGAATCGAATCGAACCGTGACCTTAGAAATGAAAATGTAATCGAATCGAGGATTTGGAGAATCGTGACACCCCTATTAAGCAGTCAGCTTCACATCATAGGTTTTTGAAACAGTTACGAGAATCATCAATAATTTCATATTCTAACTCAGAATATAACTTATCTTTCTCTCTCCTTGATAGACCTCGCTCATGGCTTCCATTCATTTGCTGTGTCGGCAACCCGGAACCAACAACGTCACCGAGCAACCACCCCTTACTGACTCGATGTAATGCCCCTTTAAACTCCACTCAGTCCAAACGCTCTCCAATCGGGACCTCGCGGACCATGCTTTACGCACCTGTTTCTGGTTAAAACATTATAATGGGCTCTATGCACGGCGGTATTTCCGGTGAAGGATTAAGGATGCTCGATGACTTCCACCGATCATAGAGTCCAATGCAATACAGAGAATTTACATTGAATTTTATACTCCATGGTTATACTAAAGAAACGTTAGTCACAAAAACAGATAAAACAGACACCCCTCGTTGTGTTTATGCTTCTTTTTAAAATTATATTAAATAAACATAACTATATATAAAATTACATCTAAACGTATGTACGTTTCGTTTCAAAGTCGGGAGGACAGTCAATTTTGAAGACTCTGCCATAATCCCGTTTACTCCGGTTCTCCTCCGCTTTAATCTCCACAACCGGAAATGGACGAGCATCCTTGCGTCAAATGCGGAATTTATGCGTGCATATAGCCCATTGCCGGCGTTTGCGGGCTTACGCGAAACCGTAAATTCGGTAGGTCCCACAATGAAAGCGCTCCCCATAGGAACCTTAGCTATGAATATTCGTTCTGTCTTCTCCGTGACCCGTGACAGAAGCACAAACAGAATCAATTGTTATGGAAACAGATTCGAACAGGACCTTTATTGACAACAAAATGAGTAAATGGTAAGTGGAAAGTTAGAGGTTTGATGAGTGGATGGATGACGGGGAGGACGCACACTTTGCAGGACTGCTGAATATACAGTACAGCTGGGAATGTTGACAGAGGAATAACGAGATGCTGGAGATATCTGAATGATCACAGGAGGAAACAAGGTAAGTGTCTATTTTTTGCAGAAACAAGACCAGACAATGAGCTGTGTTTATTTACAGATAGATAGATAGACAGATGGATGGATGGATGGATGGATAGACAGATAGATAGACAGACAGTGAGACTAGGTTGTTACAGATTGTGCTAATGAGTATTTCACATTTATGAAACAAGCATATTAGCTACACTTTCACTGTTTAACATTGCATGAAGCAGGCAGAGACGCATTAGAACAGCGCGCAGAGAAGCATTGAGCGTGTCAAACCAAGCAGTCCTCCATTCCTCACATCTCTCAGCGGGATTCACCCATCATCCCTGCTGTTCACAGTAATTCAGACAAACAGCGGGAGCTTTTATACCCTGTCTTTTAAAGCCCATGGGTGGATTGTAAGAGTCTATAAACTATAAATCACAAATAAGATGTTAAATCAACAGTCATTCTTTTCAGGTTCCTCAAGGTTTTATTTTTCTCAAACGTTTGCACAAATCATGACTAGATCATGTAGTAACACTTGAGTAATTACTAGTTAGTTCCAATGATCTTCACTTTATAATACAGATCCAAATAATTAGTAAGTAATAGCTCACAGATGAAAGTGTTACTAGATACTTCTCCACAGAAGTATCTAGTAACACTTTCATCTGTGAGCTATTACTTACAAATTCGTTAATAAGAATTTCTTTTAGTTAATAGTAGTTACTAGATTGTTAATAAACTTTTTCAGTAGTTCTCTGGGAAGTATTAAAAAAATAGTAGTTATTGATTACTTAATAGTGAACTACCACTTTCGTCTGTGCGCTATTACTTACTAGTTCGTTAATCAGAGTTTCTTGTTAGTTAATAATAGTTACTAGATTGTTAATATTGTGTTACTCATTAGTTCTTGTGTAGTTATTCATTAACGAAGGAACCGTATTCTAAAGTGTTACCAAATATTGTTGTGTTTTTGAAACATTGCTTGTGTAATTCACTTTGTATAAAGTGTCTGCAAAATGCATAAATGTTTCTATAAATAATGCACATGATAACAAATAAAAAAACCTAACAAATGAAGATACCATGTGTAAATACCTTCTTAGTTAGTTACTCCTAAGCACTGATCTTGAAGCTATAAGGGTTAAGTCAGAGTTTACTCTTGACTCACGTATGTCCTTTACCAGAAGCCAGTTAATTAGAGTTTATAAAGTTATACATATGGATATGTTTCTTGCAAAAAATCATCACTTTGGTTCAATGGGCCTTTATTAACCCCTTGGCGTCGAATGGATTACTTTTATGATGGATGGATGTGTTTTTTTGGCTTCAAAATCTCAGGTTCCATTAACTCACATTCTAAAGCTTTGAAGAGCGAGGATATTTTTTTAAATAGAACATCGATTGAGTTTGGCTGAAAGAAGAATGTCATATAGAGGCTTGAGGTAAATTATGAGATCATTTTAATTTTTGGGAGACTAGTCCTTTAAGAACAGTAGTGTATTTCTGTCAGGACCACTATCGTCAAATACGATTGGCAATTGCGTACAGTTTGGATTGGCGGTCTGGTTCTGCTCTGGACAAGAACTCCCTGTGCATCCATGCAGCCATGGATAAGAGCAGGGAGAGTAATAACAATATCACAGCAATAACAGTTCTGTTTTGTTAGTAGTAAACAGAACCGACATGAATGTATTGCAGATATCATTAATGCAAGATTTTAAAGTACAACAGTATATGTATACAGTGATAGGTGCCGTAGGTATTCCTATAGATAGACGTGTATCAGCTGAGAGTCAGCTGATGCGAGCTTGACATGACTGTTAGAAATTATGCTATACGCTTAATCTTTGGGAACACATTCTCATCCCAAGATGTCATCTAACTGACGCTTTTGACCATACGTTAACATTCGACGCTTTAGGGCACCCTTTAACGCCAGTTAGATGGGTTATCCTAACCCAGTAATCCTAGGGCGGCATCTAACTGACGCTTTACCGTTACCAGGTTTGGTCTGGGGTAGGGTTAGACCACTAGGATAGCATCATCTAATTGACATTATAGGGTGCCCTAAAGCATCGGATGTTGACACATGGTCAAAATCGTCAGTTAGATGACGTCTTCGGATGAGAACGGGCTGTCTTTGGCAAGAGTCATTCTAGCAAATGAAGAGTTAAGGCACCTTTATTAATATAGTGCTTTTTACAATATAGCTTTACAGTGAAAACAGGAAAATAATGCAACAAAGTTTGTTTCAGCTGCACAGCAACTCAAATAAAATATTGTCATTGTTCAGCTTTAGTCCAGTGTTGATTCGTTTCCATTTTAAAAATCATTAGTTATTAATTTGGTTACACTTTATTTCGATAGTCACTTTAGACGTTCTACTAATTATAAGTAACTTTTAAACTACATGTCAACTAACTCTCATTAGAGTATTAGTATATTATAGTAGACTGTCAGTAGACTGTTATGGTTAGACTTTGGGTTAGGAGAATAAGTTTACTTGTAGTCGCCAAGTTACTTATAGTCAGTTGAATGTCTGTTGGGGGACCAACAAAATAAAGTGTTAGAAGATATTAAGTTGACAGTCTACTAATACTTTAATGACAGTTAGTTGACATGTAGTTGAAAAGTTACTTATAGTTAGTAGAATGTCTAAAGTGGACTATCGAAATAAAGTGTTACCATTAATTTAGTTCATTTATGCAGGAGCTCTGGTGAAAACTGTGATAATGAAAAACTGTTCTCATTCAATGATGTCAATGCAGTAAGATCAATAATATTGTTGAATATTAAGTTTTAAGAATAAAACTACATATATACTTTTGTCTAAAGCTTTTCTTCTTCTTTTTGGAGACACTTAATCAAGTCTAACACAATCGTTCCCTGAACACTTCTAAGTTTCAGAGTTGTACGATGGACACTTGTGGCTTAATTTTATAAATTACCCAGCAGTAGTCTGTTTGACACCGCAATCAATGGTTATCACCCCGTGCAGCACGACACATCGATCACAGGTGGAAATCGTGCAGCACGGTGGGTTAAAACAAACAGGCCTGTGCCGTGACGGCCTTTACCGTAATGTAATTCATGGGAGCGAGAGGAGACGTGGCAGAGAGTCTCATTTACGTCATCTTTGTGTGAACTGGAAGCGGGGAATGGGCAGCCAGTTTGCACTCTGTGTTCAGCTGAGCTCTTTATGATTTGGACCATGCAGTCATAAATCAAACCGGAGTGATGCCGACGGGCTCATCGCAGATGGTACAGCTTTCGCTGCCCAATTAATGGGCTGGTTTAGAAATGAGGCATCCTGGGAAGGAGGAAAAGACTTGGCAAATGAAGAAGTAGAGAGGGAGGAAGAACTTGAGATCATGCCTACAATCTGCAAACAGACACAAAATATCTCAATGTTCAGCTGCGAATCCTGTCTCAAATGTGCCTTGGAGATTCATCATTTAAACATTACATAACGGTTGAATTCGGTGCCATGAATGTTTTATCAGAAATGCCTTTTTTTGTGGTGCAACGTTGTCTTGAGGTGGCACATTGTTTTTCATGTTATGACGTTTTTGATACTGTCTTAAGCAACTAAAGCCTAAAATATTATTTCAGGGTCAGAAAAATCACACAAAAAATTATTTTTTTTTAAATGTTTATTGAAACTTTTGACAGTAAGTGTTGTTGAGTATCATATTTAATACATCAGGCTTCATGGCTCATGTAATTTGACATGGTGGAAATGTGGAACAAGAAGTAAAAACCACTTCAATTTTATTCAAGCTGAGCAAAAATATGGAAGTTGGTGCATTTACTGATATTAAATGACCAAAAAGTAAGATGAAATTCTGATAGCTTGTAAATCAATGTGATTTGTATGTATTGTAACAGAGTACTAACTTAAACTTTATATAACTATCAGTTGTCACAAAAATATGTCATAGTAAGATTTAAATGTTTAGTTTATTATCAAAGCTCTGTATATTTTCAAAACATATAATACAATGTGCAATACAATGGCGATTGAGAGACGAACAAACAAACGTTACTCAAAAGATACAATTATACTATTTTATTATATACTATTTTTACTAAAGGTAAAGCGCCAGTTACATGACGCGGGTAGATTTAGGTCTGGGGTAAGGTAAGGGTTAGACGCGATCCTAGGGCGTCAACCAGCTGACCCTAAAGGGTGCCTAAAGCATCAGATATTCAACGCATTCTCACCGCAAGGTGTCACCTTTGACCATGCTTCAATATTTGACGTTTTAGGCGCCCTTTAGCGTCACTTACATGACGCGATCCTACGGCATCATCTAACTAAAGGAAAGCGTCAGTTAGAGGACGCGGTTAGGTTTAGGTCTGGGGTGGGGGTAGGGTACACGCGATCCTAGGGCGTCATCTAACTGACGCTAAAGGGCGCCTAAAGCGTCAGATATTGAAGCATGGTCAAATGCTTCCCAAGACGTCAGTTAGGTGACGCCTTGGGGGTGAGAATGGGCTGAGATATTGAAGCATGGTCAAAATGCTTACCTAGGCGTCAGCTAGATGACGCCTTGGGATGAGAATGCGTTGTTTTTTATTGCAAAGTTTTGATCATGTTGATCATTTGCAGGCCTTAGAAATGTGTATATCAAATATGATATAGTAGGCTTTATGGATTAAGAATTTAGAGATGTTAACTCTTAGGGAAAAAAAAAAAACAGCACAATCGTTATCACGTCTGTCTCTGAGGAGAAGAGAAATGAATTAATGTGTCTTGCTTCAGCGCTGTCACTGTCAGCCATCTCGAGAATCTTGTGTAAATATTCCCTCTGTCACATTAAACTGTCTAATTGCGTTTCTCAGCTACTCCAAAACACTCTGGGTCTCCAATGGGGCTGAAACATGGCCAAATTCATTTATGACAATCAACAGACTGAATGTGTGCTTGTCCTGGGGTATTCTAATCCTGCATTGAGAAATGTATTGTATTTTGGATGCACGGACTGCTTGTTAGTGATGCAAGCATCAGTATTACAAAAATGAATGATTCCTCAAACAGGCGAGAATATTTCCCATTCAGGTCGATGCTGTGCTGATGTCCCACGGGTTCAGGGGCACCGTCAACAGTCTATTGACCCTCCAGTCTTAAGGTGAGCAATTGAACTGCTGTTCTAAAGCCAAACAAAACACCTCTCACTTTGTGTTCTTTCTTCAACCACCCTAGAAATTGATTGCATTGCTCTGAGTGCCCTCCACATAAAATCAAAAGGCAGGCGGCCAGCTGAGACGGGAAGCTGTGCCTTTGAGACGGAATGCCTTCGAGATGGAATGCCTTCTTGAACTATGGAGAACTGAAGTGTTTCAGCAGAAGATGCCTGCTGGTTTTCAGAATGGGATGCATGAATTGCAAAGAGGTAAACAACAATGCAGCAGTTTCAATTGTTCACTCCTGAAAGAAAGACATTTCACTAGGTGCAAAATCTGCCCACTGGTTGACCTATTTATAGTCTGTCCAGGGATTTCAATAGCCTGGCTGTCCGCTCAATTTCATTTTCCTTCAGTACTACGTCTGGGACTGCTGTATATCCTTAGGTTTCCAGAAATCATTTTTTTGTAGGACCAATCAGCGAATAGAGGGAGTGTCTGGGAACGATGACGTTGATGTAGCGCGTCAGTTTGAGTTCAGTAATGGCAGCGGAGAAAGACATGAGAAAAGCTATTCGTCCATTGGAAAAGAAACTGCCGAATATACAGAATTTAAAGCCGGATTGTTGTCGTCTCACCTCTTGTTGCACAACGGAGGACCATGTGAAGGAGGCAGAAAGTTTGGAGTTTCGTACTGGGCAGCTCAGTGTGCTCGATGACCGTGACATTTTGGACGGACACTTTAGCCTGGTGTTCGGAAGCCCCGAGTCTTGGCTGCTAAACTATTGTTGAAGATGCACTCAGGAGTCATGTCAGTAGCTCATTTTCCCAACAGTAAATTTACTGATTCTTGTGATGAATATAACATTTTGAGCGCCTTTGTGCAACCCGGTCTCATCCCAAGACGTCATATAACGCCGCCTTCACACTGGCAGTTGAAATCAGCTCCGATGCGGCTGCGAAACGACCGGAAGTCATTCATTTCCTATGGAGATTCGCAGACCGCATGCGAATAGGTCCGAAACGGGTCCGACCGAGTGCGGTGCGAAGAAAATCGTGTCCGTTGGTCATCCGGATGCGTTCAAAAATTTGAACTCTTGCGAAAAGCTACGGACGGTTCCTATCCGACAATTCCAGCGGAAGTTGACCGTTGCTATGGTACTGATAAATAAACCTGCATTATTAACTTTTAATAAAATAAATATTGATTTTATAACGATAAGTTGTGATGTCATTTTTTATTTTCATGAATTTCTAACGTTTATAAGGGCAGTTAATACAATTAAATTGAAGGTAGACATTGAACTATTGACCACTATATCACATTTTTTAGCTGACCTGACATGTCAACGTCCTGAGCAACTTTCCTCACGCAGCATAACCCTAATCAGAGAGATCATACAGAACTGACAGAATCAAACTTTAATCTCTCCGCCATTTTCGTTCTACCCGCGTCCGACGCTTTTCACTGTGTAGTACGACGTCTGTTGGGAACGTATTGCGTATTACGGAGCTGATTTCAACTGCCAGTGTGAAGGCAGCGTAACTGACGTTTTGGGACGTCTTTTGACCATACGTCAATATTCGCCTTTTTAGGGCCCCTAATCTAAACATATGAAAGTTTCGTTTCAAAGACGGGAGGGCAGTAAATTTGGAAGACTCTGCCATAATCCCATTTTCCCCGGTTTTCCCCCGCTTTAATCTCCCCAACCAAAGAGTGTTTTGACACCATGAAAGTAATTTTTTCATCATAGGTTTTTTCGGTTTCTGAGTTGGGTGTATATGTTTCCAAATCTAACTTTATATTGCCTTAATCACTGTCTTGTTGGCTCAAACATAGCCCCGTTTTGAAAAATTGTCAGCAATTACTAGCGACTGTTAGCTAGGCTTACAATATGTAATACACAGCGGGGTTAGTTGTAACAGAGTGTTACAACTAAGCCTCCAAGTGTACAATGATAATCAAATGAAAACGGAGCCACACAACTTTTCACAAACAATGTTGGAATTTAAAATGTTTAAAATTGAGTGTACTATGAATGATAACTTGTTTATTTATTAAAAATATGGCCTGTTTTTAATGCAATAAACTAGGGATGCACCGAATATTCGGCCACCGAAAATTTTCGGCCGAAAATAGCCCAAAATTGCATTTTCGGTTTTCGGCCGAAAGACTTTTATCACCGAAACAATACGGCCGAAATGTTGTGATGACGCAAACAGAAACCGCGACCTGCACGTGCTTGTCTGAAGCAACATGTTTGCGGTGCGGACGTATTTCAGTGAATCTGAACCCGCGAGGAGACGGAAGCCTTGTTTATCCACCTATATCTGCTCTAAACAATGCGCGCCGCCATGACAACGACTCCGGATGCGAGCGGGTCAAGTATAAACTGTGGAGACTCGTGCTGCGGAGGCAGGCGAAAGTATGCGCAAGTCTCCTCAGACAGCGCGCGCACCGCTCCAAACGATCGAGGCGTTTATACTGGACCCGCTCTCCGTTGTACTATTCCTTGAAACGACAGGGGACGACTCAAGTAACTGTCCTCTAACCATTAGGAATCGGTGAGAAGAAGAAAGATAAACACATGACAATGTTTATTTTTAGTATACCACCACCAATACAAAAATAATCATGTAAAACCCAGTAAACCCTGAGATTATTACTTGTGTGACATTACAAAAAAATATATATGGGAACATGTATGTATAGAACTAAATGCTCTCTTAAATATTTTCTACATTCACTAAACATGTTTTGTTAAGTTTCATGTACATTTGTATTAATCATGGACCTTTGTTCATTTAAAAAGGCTTTTTATGCTATTGTATGCTAAATTTTTAAAATTTAAGAAACTAATTTAGACGTGCAAAGGGTGCTGGTGTGATGAGAAGAAGTTTGCACTCGGCTTTGTTTTTGAGAGAACATTTAATTTTAAAACCTTTCTGCAGGCCATTAGATTATTATTTAATGTACACAATGTGTGGGGTCAAAAACATTTTAGTTTGAATTTTATTTTATACTGTGCATTGTGCTAAATAAATATTTGCATAATTTGTAATTTATTTATTTATATTAATTTATGCAATTGCAATGCCTTGATTTTAGTAACGTTTGTACACAGTCATAGCCATAAATGCAATGATACTGATAATTGGCATAATTTCTTTCGGTGTTTCGGTTTTCGGTTTTCGGCCTTGGTTTCCTCTTTTTCGGTTTTCGGTTTCGGCCAAGAATTTTTATTTCGGTGCATCCCTACAATAAACCCTTTAAATTTTTATTTTAATCTCATTTGTATTATTATTACTGTTATTATTATTATTAATAATAATTGTATATGCAGCTGCCACACACAAATCTAATTTAATTGCAATTACAATATTTAGCATTTTATTTATTATTATTTATTGCAAAACTATGCAGCCCATTTCTATGTCTCTATCCATGATATTGATCCATAAAAGAAGGATGATTGGATGAGGGATGGATGTATGGATATCTGTCTATACAGATGCACATACAATATCAAACTATACAAATAAAATAGTACTGAATTATGTGTGTTAAACACAAGTGTTACAACTAACCCCTCTATCTGCTACAATTAACCCCGCATATGGGGTAAGTTGTAACATTTGCACTTCTGTCACTTTCAGTGCAACTGTACGAAAATGTTAGGTCCTAGAAAAAAAATTTAAGTGGTCATGTGTAGCAGAGATGCGTATGTTGCTTGTGTAAAAAAAAAAGTATTAATCTAACCTAATTATTTTTTAATTAATTGAGCCAAAACTAAAATGCATTATTGTGCCCCATGCACTCTCCCCTATTTTACTTTAGTCAATGCAATTGTATAAATAAAATGAAAACGCATTAACCAAAAATGAACAAAGGATGCAGGATAAGTTTGATGTCAAAATGTAATACTTTCATTGTAATCAATGTAATCAGTTGCCACTTTTAAAATGTCTAATTTAAAGAATGTATTTATTTATTTTATTTTAATTTATAATTATTAAATTAATTTTATTTAAAAATGTATTTATTTTCTTTAGCCTTTGAATAAGTTATGTTTGTTTTCTTGTATGGTGTTAATGTTATCATTTTTGTAAAGCACTTTGGGACAACATCTAATGTGCTAAAAATAAAGTTGCTTGCTTGCTAATAATTTGAGCAATAAGTAATAATAAAGCTTACCTTAGCAAGAATGATTGCAATGGGACTTGACTGCAATTTATTTCAATTTCGCCTTGGCTTTATTTTTAGATTTTGTTTGTAGACTGGTTTCATATTTATTAGTTTCACCTACAAATTCCCAGAAAACCTGTGTCAAGCATTTTTGTCTGTTATTGCCATTTAAACGGTCTTGAATTACCAACCTCCACGTTTGCAGGACGCTTCCAAAACTCATTTAAATGTAAATGTTAAATATTAATGTAAGTCTTAGCAGGATTATCTTAATGTAAGTGCTCTCTGCTCCTCACTGACAGCTTCTGATTATTTCAGTTGGCTAAATTTAGTGATATTTGCTAAGGCATAAGTATTACAGTATTACTTATGCCTAAGGTTGGGGGGATTTGAACAAACTTTAACAGTAAGTGTTAAACTTTGATATAGCGCATCCCCAGCCTTACAGTAGTGGCAAAAGCTGGTGTCTAGCCTAGGAAAATTGACAACATTTATTAAAATATTATGAAATATTTCATAAAATGTCTACTGTGTGTAGTTGTGCATGGAATCAATTGTGTTGTTTTGTTGATAACACAATGAAACATGCTAAATCGTGCAGTCATTTAGGCCAGTCACAAAGAAATTATGAACACTTGCAAAAACAAGAGAGAACCAACAGAATATCAATAACTGATTCTGTTGTAGTCAATGTATGATCTTTCCTGTGAGCTTTCTGTTTTTCTAGTTACCAGAAAGACTTGGGAGATAGAATGATGTAACAAAGCATTAATTTATTGACAGCCCTGGCGTAGGCCCCATCTGTAGTGCATAATCCCAGGGTCGCAGATCTGCATTCCCTACCTGAAGACGAAGGCAGCCGACCCCTCGGGGGTTGGGGGGGCTTGGGTTGGACAGGACAATCCTGGAGCTGGTGGGGAGGATGAAGGTAATTGTTTGCGTCAGCGAACTCAAACGTGTGTAAGTACCGATCTTTCAAGTATTAAGACATGATTGGATAGATGTGAAGTTAATAAGGGACGTTGTAATTGAGTCTTCCTGGCAGAACTTATGCTAAAGCTTTCATTTTAGAGTTTTGTTCTTCCCTCATTTAAAAATATAAATATTTTCCTCATATTTTGATTGTTATTCAAACTCATATGGCCAGATATATTAACAGCTTGCTCCTTTTTGGCGTTAAAGAACTACTGTCAGGATTTAATAAAGACACTCAGTGAAAAATTTGTGCTGAAAAGACGTGGACCTTATGAATGTTTCTAGCCTGGTTAAAACCAGACTATTCTCAGTTGTAACTGAGTTATGGTCTGGCAAAGCATCATAGACAAATCATTTCCAGAGGGGCATCATCAACGGACGTCGCGGAGATACCTAAAACCAATTGACCCTTCGCTAAGCCCCGCCCTCCCTAGTTATTGTTGCTACGCCTGTCAAGCTTTCACGGCTGGCCCATCTATTATAGTGTGGATGCACCCGGTATCAGACATTTCAATGAGATAATTAGTAATTTTCGGCGAACAAGTGAAATATCTGAGAGAGCAAGACAAAAGGGACTACAGCATGCATTTGAGGGATATATTCACGACATTATATGCAACCGATTAGAGAATAATTTCTTAAAAATTGAAGTTAAAGCCTAACGTTATAGTCAGCGCAAGCAGCAGCGCCTCATACGCTGACCGTTCAAATGGGAAACACAAATTGAGGAACAGCTATGTTCATACACAGCAGGGTATGTGAAAATAATCTTAATAATTATAAATCAAACAGCTTATAAATAAATCTTGTGTAATAACACTAATACCGGGAGAGCCGCGATCGGATTGGGTTAAGTTATTGTAAGGGGTAACATAGTAGGACGTCGATTAACAAAATGCTGAAATTTATTTTAAAGTATGCAGTGAGCCTTTGTCTTGTCTCTTTAATCGTCTTATTTTACGTTATCATTATGACCAAAGAACCGTCAATATTTCCAAGCAATAGGTGTTTTTGTTAAGTATGTCGATATTTACCAGTAGTTGTGAATGGGTCTCGCACATAGACGCTAGATCACGCCAATCATTTCTCCCCTTGGCTTTTAGATTTTCTGGAAGGAAAACAATTCTTCTCCCCCGTCCAAACTTTTAGTATACCGGTATCAGATTTGCACAATCCATACGCACAATGCTTCAGCATGTTTCCCTCGTTCGAAAGCTTGCCAGACCTCCCGCGCATAGTTACGGTTGCTAAGACATGATTGGCCAGTGGCGGTTTTCGGGCGTGGCTTAGCGAAGGGTCAATTAGAGCGATGAAGGAGACGACGTATGGAGAGCGGCGGCCAGCGGAGAAACATCTACGATTGTTGTTCTTTGTTCGGTTTTTAAGAAAAAGGAAACATTCAGATCACTTACGTGACGTGACGCGATAGCTGATTCGAATGAGTAATGTTTGACGGCTGCATCCATCTTTATATACTTGCCCAGTAGCCTCTGTCCATCATGGCCTCCTAATCATCCCCATATACACCAATTGGCTTCATCACTGTCTCCTCTCCACCAGTAAGCTGGTGTGTGGTGAGCGTTCTGGCGCAATATGGCTGCCGTCGCATCATCCAGGTGGATGCTGCACATTGGTGGTGGTTGAGGAGATCCCCCCCTTCTATGTGAAGCGCTTTGAGTGTCCAGAAAAGCGCTATATAAATGTAACGAATTATTATTATAATTATTATAATGTAGGCTACAAAATTTGCTTCAAAATCCCAGCGCTGTCGTCATCGTGTAATGCCCGCCCGAACATTTCTGATTGGTGCCTCGATTTTGGTTGGTTGGAAATGGGGTTGAATGAGCTCTTTGCCAGACTAACTTGCAGAGCAAATCTAAATTTGCCAGAAGTTGTCTGGGTTTTCCCAGGCAAGAATGTTTCCCTTTCAGATGCAAAATTCATGGGAGGAGAGTAATGCAAGTAGAGCAAGGTTTGCTTTAGACAATTTACTTCATGATAATTCAATGTAAAGAGTTTTATCTCTAAAAACTGTTTAGCTTTGTAAGTGTACAGACCGTTTAATAAGATATTTTATAAAGACAGTCCACTTCGTGTATACAGGCAGTAGCCATCTTTGTAAAACAGTCTCGACTAGTCAAACCACGAACGACTTGTCGAGACTGTTTTCCAAAGATGGCTCCTGTCTGTATATACGAAGTGAACTGTCTTTATAAAATATACTCTTATGCCTGGTTCAGATTACATGATTTTTTTTTTGTCTGTTACGATAGTCACTGTGTCAGATTACGTGATTTTGTCTCCTAAAATCTTGTCGTGTCGTGGACAAGACACATGTCAGACTACACGTTACTTCCAGACCAGTCATCGCATGCCGTGTTTAACGGCGCGCGTGATGTCATCGAGAAGGCAAAACTTCCTGGATTGCTCGGCATTGCCTTTTCAGCGTGAGAAATACACGGTGTGGCGTGTGAGTGTGTGAACTGGTTGAATTGCGTGTGTCTCACGGCCATTGCATGAGACTTGAGAACTCTGCTCAAAGAGGACAGTATGGGCTGTCAATCCTCCAAAGAGAACTTGAGGTAAAATATTGTTTTCTTATATATTTTTACTTCTGGTTTTAACGTTAACACCATCGTCTCTCTTTCGTTTTGTCTTTTTTGAAAGTTGTATACGGAAAAGCTTGTGCTCCTGTCAATCTCATACATGTGATGGAACCGTCGTGGACAACCGTTAAAAAAAATAAACATGCTAGTCTTTTTGTTGTGATGCCGTGAAGCATCGCAGACGCGACTTAGGTTGTCGCCCACTATGACACACTATACGAGATGATACGATCGAACCTTGCGTCCCGACGGCCGTTGTCATTTACGAATCCCCACGACACCCTACGTCAAACGGATTGTGCCAAAATCAGGCTAAAATCGTGTAATCTGAACCAGGCATTATTAAACGGTCTGTACACTTACACAGTTATCAATGCCTTGTTTTGCATGTAGGGACCCTCATTATGTTACGATGTTAGTGTGGGACTATTTTGAGCCTTGTTAGTGGTATTAACTAGCAGTTTGTTTTTACTTATTAAATGCCCCCATTACTAGCGTTATACGCTAAACAGTTTTTTAGAGTTAAAACTCTTTTCATCCGATTATCATGAAAACAATTCTCGGAGAACGGTTGACTAGGTACCAATGTTTTATTAGACCAAAGGTTAATTTGCGCCTGAGTTCTCCTTTAAACCAGACACTAATTTGCGCTGATCTTTGGTAGGTTGTGTTGGTCAATATGGAAATGATTCGGCTGCGTCATCAGTAGATCATTAAGTAGAACTTATCTGTGCTTTAATGGGATTGTGTTTTCATGCTAATCTGCCCCGTTTAGTCAATCTCGCCCATATGTTCATCAAAACATATGCCTGCCTCACATGTAAGAATTTTATTTGCTGACTTTAGTTCAGCTTTTAACAAAATGCAGCCACATATCCTGATAGAACGATTAGCCTCACATTTTAAGTTACCCGAGCAGATCTTATTATTAGTTTTAAATTTTTTAACAAATAGAAGGCAGCAGGTATATGTAAATGGTAAAATGTCATCTGTCATCATGTCAAGCACAGGCTCTCCTCAGGGCTGTGTGCTTTCACCTTTGCTGTTTATATTATACACTGACAGCTGCAGGTCATCTTGGGAGAACAGCTATTTGGTAAAGTTCTCAGACGACACAGCCCTGTTGTCCCTATTACAGGGCAACCAATCTGATCACAATAATGCTCTCATGGAATTTGTCAGATGGTGTGAGGATAGCTTCCTTGACTTAAATGTGTCAAAAACTAAAGAAGTAATCATAGATTTTAGGAAGCATAGTGAAGAACCGAAATCATGTGTAGTACATAATGAAAATGTTCAAATAGTTCAAACATACAAGTACTTGGGCACAGTGTTTGACTCACAACTGAAATTCAGTGAGAACACTGATAGCATTATTAAGAGTGTAAACCAAAGAATATACTTACTGAGGAAGCTTAACTCTTTTGGGGTCTGCAAAAGAATTTTATGTACATTCTATCAGGCCTTCATTGAGAGTCTACTAACATTTTCTTTCTTGTGTTGGTTTAATGGATTAGCTGTGAAAGATAAAAAAAGTTTGACCAACATTGTTAAGCTATGCTCAAAAATCACTGGTACCCAACTAAATGATCTGACTTTTCTTTGGGAAACACGAGCTGTCAAAAAGGCAGAAAGTATACTGTGTCAACCAGATCATGCACTCAGTGAAGAATTTGTTGTTATGCAGTCAGGTCGGCGGTATTATGTGCCAAAACGGAAAACTAACCGATATGCTAACTCGTTCATTCCTTCCTCTATAAGACTTCTAAACGGAAATACATAAATGTATGGAATTGGTTCTTGCTTTCCTCTGCTCTGCCTAGTCAATGGCAGTTGAATGTGTGTGAGTGGGTGTGTGTGATACTGGTCGGTAAACTAGTGAGTAAACATGAGGATGTGAGTATTTATTTCTTTTATTCATTGTGTGTTATTGTATTTTAACTATTATGGATGGGTTGGCTGTAAAACTGAATTGCCCCTTGGGGACTAATAAAGGTATCTGAACTGAACTGAACTGAACTGAACTGAAAAAACAAATATCCCCTCCTGACATTAGGTTTGTCCACTACTGTATATCGTTAATGTCAGCTGGCCACCTAAATGACATTGAGGCATGCAATAGAAGTCTGTATAAATAATTTTTACCTTGACTTCCTGCATGCCCTTTCCCATTGAGATTCATTTTTAGATGTCACCTTGAAGAATCTAGTAATTATTCATGTCTGTTCTTTGCAAATGCTGTTCCAATTGGTACTCTAACCTTTCCATTACTTTAGATGTAGATGATATTACACACCGGGGTCAGAGTGTTTTCCTGCGCTGGAATCATCTGCATCACAGCAATTAATTGCCTCTTTGGACTGTTTATATACACAATGTGAAAAGGACAAGTGTCTATTGTTAGAACTGATATAAAACAAACAAAAAAAATTGTTCTGTTGGGTTCTGTTGCGCGCAGGGAATTTCAATGTCGTCTTGCTTGAGGAAACGTTGAACATATGCTACCACATTTGTTACAACTTGCAGTCCTCAACCAATGAACTGATTCGCAGGATCTTGTGTAAAATATAAATGCATCCGATACACTGAGCACTCAAGCAATAACTAGATTTTTTTAGTGTGTTGTTGTGCGGTTGCTAGGGTGATTCTGAACTGTTCTGATTCTGAACGGTTGTTTTGAAACCGTGTTGAGAGGCTGTTGCTAGGGTGTTCAAGGTGGTTGCTATGGTATTTCCAAAATGATTCAAGGATGTTGTGGAACCCTAGGTGTTGTTTGGTGGTTGCTAGGGTGTTGAAAGTTAGTTGCTAGGGTGTTCTGGGTGGTGCTATGTAGTTGATAGGATATTGTGGACAGGTGCATTCTAGGCTGTTGCTAGGGTGTTCAAGGTGGTTGCTGTAGTGTTTCCAAACTGTTGCAAGGAAGTTGTGGAACCCTTGATGTGGGTCAGTGGTTTCTATGGGTGTTTTGAGTGGTTGCTAGGTGGTTCCAGGGTTGTTGTCGGCAGTTGTTAAGATGTTGTTAGGCTGTTGCTATGGTGTTCTGGGTGGTTGCAAGGGTTTTGGTTACTGTTACCAGTGTATTCTTGTTGGTTACTAGATAGTTACACTGGTATTGTTTAACAGTTGTTATGGTGTCCAGGGTGGTTCTTAAAGTATTTCCAAACTGTTGCAAGAGTTGTGAAACCCTTGGTGTGGGTCAGTGCATGCTAGGGTGGTTGCAAGGATCCTGTTAAGGTGTTGTGAGAGACTTTTAGGGCGTTTCTACATTGTTGCAATAGTTGTGTTTCTAAGTTGTTGTCTGGGTGTTGTGGAACACAAGGTGTTGTTTGGTGGTTGCGGGGATGTTGAGAGGCAGTTGCCATGGTGTTATGATATGTTCTGAGAGATTTTTAGTGTGTTGCTCTATTGTTGCAATAGTGTAGTTGATGCTTAAAATGATGTCTTTGTTGGTTGCTAGGATGCTGAAATGCAGTTGCTAGGGTGGCTGCAAGGACGTTTTTTCAGTTTTTTTTTCTATACATTTCATTGGCCATTGTTAGTCTAATCACTTAATAAATACAGCACAACTCATCAACAAGCTTGATTAATGACTGTATCATTCTTGCCTTAGCTAACTCTACTGATAATGCTGTGCTGCTCAACCGCGAATGGTGCTTAAACAATGTCTTTGTTTTTTTATGAAAGGTGAGACAGTTCATGGTCACAATATGGTCAATTCAGTGTAAGTGCATTAAGAATTACTCTGCGGATTAAATTTAATCAGGTCTCAGATGAGCCGGGGGGTGGCGAGGAGGCGGTGTCAGTTCCCCCACATTAATAATTCACTAAATTTATAGTAGCTCAGAGAGCACAGTGCTAATCTACGGCTTTAAGCGGGAGAAGATTCATTTAACCCTTCCGTCATACACATTAGTGATATTGCAGACCACTAATGCATATTGATAAAATGCAGAAGGGGATGTTATTACCGCATCTTATTAAAGAACCTCGTCAAATGAAAACTGATAGGATAAAAGAACACTGAATCTATTTCTATTACAAGATCTGGCTGATAACAAACAGAGGGCGGCGAAGCCTTGAAACCAACCGTTTGTTCTGACAATTACAACTCCATTGATCCGTTCAGCTCGGCTTTAAATGATTACTCCCACACCGGCACGCCTGAGTAAATGACTCTCGGGTGTACTGCATGTGTCGCTTAAGTGCTCCATTAGGAGCAGGTTTACAGCAAGAGAGCCCTGCGCGCCAAGTCTATCTAAATGACCAGCTTCTCTCCCCATAAAGCCCCAGAATCTTGTGGAAGATGGAAGAATAAAAGGAAGGATTAACACAGAAATTGTGTAACATCCCAATTCTACACTGAGCTGTCAGTCAACAGGCTCTCTTAGGGTTTACTCACACTAGGCATGGTTGTCTTGCCATTCCCTGGCACAATTGCCCCCGCTCCCTCACTGACCTGCACTCACACTTGCACTTAACATTCTGGGCCTGAGCACGCTTATGCCATGTACAATGCAACTTTTAGTTTGGTTCCACTTTATTTTGATATTCCAATTTAGACTTTCTACTAACTATAAGCAGGGATGTAGTGGAGGCTAAAGGCACGTAAACGCCGTTTACGCACCTCCCAATATTCGGAAATAGTGTTTAAACACCTCCAAAGTGTGTTTATCCACCTCTAAATATCCTGTGGTTCCTAAGACATTTTAAATTAAGCTTATGTCATTTTAGTTTTATATTGTTCATTATTAGTTTCGTAGGTTGTTAAAAACCTAAGACAAACTTTCATATTGTGCTGCATCACTGTCAGTGTTGTTGACTATTAAAGGACTTTGCTATTACTGACGGTTGCACTGTTGATGCTTGCGCAGACTCTCGAGCAGAAATCGTCTCGGGTTATGACTATAACCCTTGTTCCCTGAGAAGGGAACGAGACACTGCGTCGATAAAATCGACTCTTTGGGGGACGCTCCCTAAGCGTGCGCCTCTGAAGTATGAATGAAACTAATCCAATCCTGATTGGTGTTGCGTTGTGACGTAACATGTGACGGCATACCCGGAAGTATAAAAGTGACGCTGTCACAACACACACTAGCCTCGCGATGAAGCAAGACGCTCAAGGGTCTGAAAAGGGGGCGTGGCAACACGACGCAGTGACTCGTTCCCTTCTCAGGGAACAAGGGTTATAGTCATAACCCGAGACGTTCCCTATCGAGGGAACTCAACACTGCGTCGATAAAATCGACTCTTTGGGGAACGAGTACCCACTAGGCCACGCACCGAACAGACCCGCCCCAGAGTGAAACTGATTAGGCACTCAGCAAGGGCCGAGTACGTGTGCACCGGGCGTACTGGGAAGGCTGAGACTGTAAAACCTGATGAAAGTATGCGGGGTAGCCCAGCCGGCTGCCTCACAAATCTCCTGCAGAGGTACTCCCGACAGAAGGGCCCTAGAGGAAGCCATGCCTCTAGTCGAGTGAGCCCTTAAGGCCAAAGGTGAAGGAACCCCACGCACCTTGTAAGCCTCAGTAATAGCCTGGACAATCCAGTTACTTATAGTTTGTTTGGTCGCCGGGAGCCCCCTCTTAGGTGACCCAAAGCATACTAACAACTGGTCAGATCTTCTCCAAGAAGCAGACTTTTCCAAGTATACACTCAAAGCTCTGACGGGGCAGAGCAAGTGAAGCCTCTCTTCTCCCGCCGACACATGAGGTGGAGGATGGAATGCCTGAAGGACTACAGAGCGAGCCGTACTCGAAGGAACTTTAGGCACGTAGCCCGGACTCGGGTGCAAAAAGGCCTTTACTTTGCCAGGGGCAAACTCCAAGCAAGCTGGCGTTACCGCCAGGGCCTGGAGATCTCCCACCCTCTTAAGAGAGGTAATCGCTAAGAGAAAGACCATTTTCAACGTTAAGTCCTTAGGCGAAGCCGACTCTAAAGGTTCGAAGGGAGCGAGGGACAACCCTTCCAGAACTATTGCCAGATCCCAGGCAGGCACCCTGGACCTGATCGCCGGCCTCATCCTCCAAGCACCACGGAGAAACCTAATGACCAACTGGTGCCTCCCCAGAGGTCCACCATCTACTGGCGCGTGGAAAGCCGAAACGGCAGCCACGTACACCTTAAGAGTGGACGGGGAGAGACCCGCAGAGAAACGATCCTGAAGGAATTCCAGAACTGAAGCCACTGGGCAGTTTACTGGATCCAACCTTCGTTCTCCACACCAAGTGTGAAACACCTTCCACTTGAGGCCATATAATCTCCTGGTAGATGGGGCCCTAGAGCTAAGTATGGTTTCAACCACCTCAGCTGATAAGCCAGCATTTAGGTACTGAACCCCCTCAGAGGCCAGACCCACAGCTTCCACAACTCTGGGCGAGGGTGGAAGATTGTGCCCTCCGCCTGAGACAATAGATCCCTCCTCAGAGGAATCGGCCATGGCGGAGCTATGAGGAGTGATATTATATCCGAGAACCATACTCGTGTCGGCCATCTCGGGGCAACCAGAAGTAGACTGATGCCCTCTTGACGGACCCTCTCCAGGACCCCTGGGAGCAGAGCGATCGGGGGGAAAGCATACAGGCGAAGCTTCGGCCAAGCCTGTACCATGGCATCCAACCCCAGCGGGGCTGGATGTGAGAGGGAGAACCAAAGTGGACAGTGGGACGTCTCTCGAGACGCAAACAGATCCACTTCCATCGGTCCGAACCTCTCCCATATCGACTTCACCACATCCGGATGAAGTCTCCATTCCCCGGGCCTCAGCCCCTGCCTCGACAGGATGTCTGCTCCCCGATTCTGAACCCCTGGGATATACATTGCCCTTATTGACAATATATTTCCCTGGGACCAAAGGATAATCTGATGCGCCAGTTTGCACAGAGGGCGCGATCTGAGTCCCCCCTGTCGGTTCAGATAGGCCACCACTGACGTATTGTCTGTCCGTATAAGGACGTGGCGACCCTCGATGTCTGGGAGGAAGCTCCTCAAAGCCTTGAATACCGCCATCATCTCCAGGCAATTTATATGCCAAGTGCGATGATGGTCCTGCCACAGACCCCTGGTAAAGCGGCCGTCCATGACCGCGCCCCAGCCCGTAAGGGAGGCGTCTGTCGAAACGGTTTCCCGGCGACATGACACCCCCAACACTGGCCCTTGGGATAGGAACCAAGGCTTCTTCCATATTTGCAGAGACTGAAGGCACTTGCGCGTTACTCTGATCATACGGAACGGATTTCCTTTGGGTGAGAACCCCTTGGTCTTCAAACACCACTGGAGGGGCCTCATGTGAAGGAGGCCCAGAGGAATAATGTTGGCTGCCGCTGCCATGAGGCCCAGCATCCTTTGAAAGTGTTTCACAGTGACGGCCTGACCTAGCCTCACCCTGGACACCATCGCCAGAATTGACTCGATACGTGCGGGAGACATACGTGCCTGCATTGTAATCGAGTTCCACACGACTCCCAAAAAGGTCGTGCCCTGGGACGGTTCTAGCACACTCTTCTTCAAATTGAGTCTTAACCCCAATTTTTGAATATGGCCAAGAACGACATCTCGATGCCGAACTGCCATCTCCCGAGACTGGGCCAAAATAAGCCAGTCGTCGAGATAATTCAATACGCGAATCCCCTGAAGTCTCAGTGGAGCAAGGGCCACGTCCATACACTTGGTAAATGTGCGGGGAGAGAGTGCTAGGCCGAACGGAAGAACCCGATATTGGTATGCTTCGCCCCCGAAAGCGAACCTCAGGTACCTCCTGTGACAAGGAAGGATGGAGATGTGAAAATAGGCGTCTTTCAGATCTATCGTGACAAACCAGTCCTCGGATCTGATTTGACTCACGATTGTTGGAATGGTCAACATTCTGAATTTGAACCTTCTCAGAGACCGGTTCAACACCCTGAGATCCAAAATTGGCCTTAACCCCCCATCCTTCTTTGGAACTATAAAGTACCGGCTGTAAAACCCGGACTCCCTGTCTACCGGAAGAACACGTTCTATGGCTCCTTTCGACAGCAGAGTCTGTACTTCTTGTTCCAACACCTGAGCCTGCTCTGGGACCACCGCAGTGAGCACCACCCCAGAGAACTTGGGGGGGCGGTGCGCGAACTGCAGTCTGTACCCAACTCGTATTATCTGCAGGACCCATGGAGATATGTTGGGAAGATGATACCATCCCTCTACAAAATCTGCTAAGGGTACCAGCCTCTCGAGGCTGGCCTCTGGTGTCTTTTCGCTGGAAATTGATGCGGCCCGAAGCGCTGTTAACGGCGGACCTGCATCTTTTCCTAGAGGGCCCCGTTGTGAGAACAACCTCGGTTGTCTCACTGCGGAGGGGGCAGCCCTCTGAAGTCCTGCCTTGGCTAGGACCTCTTTTCCGAAGTCCTCTTAGCCTGAATGACGTCCCTCAGGTCGCCCCTCTGGCTGGAGGACTTCGGTTTTTGGGAGCGTTTCCTCTGTTGCCAAGACCCCGGAGGGGGGGCTCTAGAGGAAACGCTCTCCTTCTGCTCTGCCCTGTGGGAGGAGCTGGCTGATGGCTGGGGCTGATTGCTTTGCCCCCCCCTACTAGATTTGGCCTTCGCTTTCCGGGGGAGGTACTGCTGGAACGCCGCAGATTGTTTTCTCGACTCCTGAAACCTGTCGACAACCGAATTAACGGCGTCGCCGAACAGGCCAGAAGCCGAAAGCGGCGCATCCAGCAGGAAGGACCTATCCTTTTCTTTAATACCGGATAAGTTCAGCCACAGATGCCTCTCCGTGGCCACCATGGCCGCCATAGAGCGGCCAATAGCGCTGGCCGCTTCCCTAGTGGCCCGGAGAGACAAATCTGCGGCCTTCCTCAACTCCGCGACATCTTCAGGAGTAGGCCCCTCCCCCTCATCCAAATCTTTCAGGAGGTCGGCCTGGTATGCCTGCAAAATCGCCATTGAGTGCAGACACGAACCAGCCCGACCCGCCGCCATGTAAGCCCTGCCCACCAATGCAGATGTCTCTCTGCAGGGCTTACTAGGCAACACCGGGGTCTTTAGGGAAGACGCCGATTCGGGAGAGAGATAGCTCGCTAAAGCCTCCTCCACCTTCGGCATCTTCCCATATCCCATATCTCGAGCCCCCATAACATTGCTGTAATCTATTACATTGGGACTCGAAATACGGGACGAATGCGGTCTTTCCCACGTTCTCGAGATCTCTTTATGGAGATCAGGGAAAAACGGCAGACCCCGGCGGTGAGGCTGTGACCTGCGCTGCAGGTAACGCTCGTCCATTTTACTGGTGACTTGCGTTTCCTGCTCATGTTGTGGCCAGCTGATGTTTAGTCTGGCCACAGCGCGTGTCACAACCTCCACCAGCTCCTCATAACCCAGGCCGTGTGATGGCGTGCTGAGATCACGGTCGTCCGCATCGATGCTGAGCACGTCCCCTTCCTCAGAAGTAGACAGCTCAAGCACCGGGACCTGATCGCGGGTAGGAGAAACCGCAGCGCGGGCTCCCACACCACTCTCAGAGGCTGCGGGACCAGCCGATGGCGAGCGAGAAAATGCCTCAGCATTCTCACTCTCCTCCGCCAGATCCCGCTGCGAACCCCAGGATCTCAGTCACCGCATCGCCTCGACATATGCGGGACCGGAACCCTGGGGAACGCGAGCCTGACCGTGCTCGTCAAAGCACGCCAGCCGGGAGCGCAGCACTCTAATAGGCAAAGCCTCACACATTTCACAAGCAGCCCCCTCGAGAGCTGCCCGTGCGTGCTGCACTCCCAAACAATACACACAGAGAGAGTGTGCGTCCCCACCCGTGATGAAACGAGGGCAGGGATGCACACACCTCTTGAATTGTTCACTGGCCATACTTTCTTTCAATAATAAGACAAACAACACCAAATAAGACAGACAGTTTCAACATAAAGCGCTTGCTGAAGAGCGAAAGCTGTGTGTGTTGTGACAGCGTCACTTTTATACTTCCGGGTATGCCGTCACATGTTACGTACGTCACGACGCAACACCAATCAGGATTGGATTAGTTTCATTCATACTTCAGAGGCGCACGCTTAGGGAGCGTCCCCTAAAGAGTCGATTTTATCGACGCAGTGTTGAGTTCCCTCGATAGGGAACTACACAAATGAGCGCAGAACACACACACTCAGCATACTATAAAAATCTAAATGTGGAGTTTTTATATTTTTAACATATGTTAAGCAACCTCAATTTTTTTTTCCTGAACACCATCACGATTGAAAATGTGACATTGATTTCCAACAACAGTTCAATAAACAGTTAAAATTAAATCACATACATTTTAGATGCAATATTCTTTTCTGTTCTGTTTCAGCAGCGAATCGACTGAGTCAAAGATTCAATGACCCATTCATAAACATCTGTTGCTGTGTCTGAAATCACCCACTACTCACTATATAGTGGACTATACAGTGAACTCGCCATTTTGTAGTGCTGTCCGAATGTATAGTGATGATTATTATACCATAAAGTCCACTCAATGTATCCCAGAATGCATTTTGAAAAGTAGTGCACAACCGATGGTCTCTAACCCAAGCCCTACATACCATCATGCAGTGCGCTGATCGTAAAAATAAGTTATAATCATGTGTGGAGTAGCACATTATAACAGAAATGGCCAGAAATGACTTTTAGTTGTTACATTTTGGAGAAATAAGCTCAATATAATGTAATGTATTTATTTAAAAAAATCTATTTACCCCAGAGCCGGCTCGGCACCAGCTGACAGATGATGTAATCAAGGGCGCCGAGAGACGATCGAGTAGTGTCCGAAAGTGGTGTTTCCATTATGCTGGTGAGCTCACTATATAGTGCTCTACTCCCAACCCCCTACATAGGGGGTAGGGAGTAGTGGTTTTAGTGGAGATTTCGGACACAGCATGTCTCATTCTTGAATGAATCAGCCGTTTGAACGAATCGTTTGAATGAATTAATCAATGACTCACTCATTAAGACAGTCGCCTGCCGCCACCTACTGGCGGTTTAGTGTTAAATGTTTAACAGTATCATTCTTTCCAACGTTTCTTACATGTAAATTTAAATCAATTTCGAAACATTATTTTATGCAATTGTAATTTTTCAGTGTAAATGGTTTAATTTGATCAGCCCCTAGGTTAACAGCCCTATAGTGTCTTATTATTCGAAATAATTGAATTTATTGATCAAATTTAGGAATTTAAAATGAAAGACGAAGCATACATTTACAGTTTTTCTCAATTGCTAAAACACTAAAATCCATTGGCTGAACAAAGTTCTCAGTTGCCTGAACTCATTTAGCTAATTGTGAAGTCTGTTGTCAATACCGTAAACAATTTCTCATGGTAAAGCACAATTTGCAGATCTCACTTAGACTTTTCAGCAAAACTCTGAACACATTTTCATTCTCAAAAAACATTCTGCACTCCAATGCACATATCATCCATAGGCTACTGGTAAACACAAGTGGCAACAATCAAATACAAATAGAGAACACATGTCATTTGATTGAACACAACCACTCAAAACTGATTCAACCTGTTTCAAATGATGTGACACAACCAATATTACAGTTTTTGCCCATTGCTTTAACACTATAGAACCATGCTTAGACTAAAGTAACACAACTTGAAGCTTTTGTTACCATGCCTCAAACACATGTACCCATACTTTAAACAAAAGTGTTGCTTTGCACTCTAGTTGCAATTCTGCAACACACTTACTCCTTTATGCAACACACTTGGTCCTTCATACTACACTCTATTTCATACATAAGACACTTTGTTCAAACATGAAATCTCAGGGTGTAATTTGGAAAACACATGTATTCAAAATGCAAAACACATTGGGTTATTGCAACCACTCAAATACTCACCCAAAGGCACTTAATTGCAAAACTGAACACCAATCAGCCAGCTACAAAAAGCCCTCAGTTTAGCCATTTGAAGAACTTTGCAAGCATGGATAGAGGGAGGGAGAGCAAGAGGAAGAGGAGGTCAAGGTCGAAGAGGCCATGCACGGACTCTGATGATATACTGTAAGATCAACTTTGGTGGACCATGTAATCAACCATGGCCTGACGATGAGGGAGGCTGGGCAGAGAGTCCAGCCACATTTACATAAGCCACTTCACAGTGACATCTATAATACTGTTAGAAAATTCTGACTAGAAAACAGGTATGTCTTCACCTCTCTTCTACTCCACTCAGATGGTATTGACAGCACTGTACTGTATATCACATCAATGACTAGAAGACCTTTTGGGAGAGGACGCCAATGACTGTTCACACAACGGAAGGAACTCACCATTGTGGACCTAGTGAGGGCAGACAATGCCATCCGTCTCCACCAGAAAATACTTGCATACAGAACAGTGTTCAACAACATAAACCATGTGAGGATCACCACCATCAGACGCATCTTGGGAAAACACAGCATCACCATGAAGCAGCTCTACAGAGTCCCATTTTAGAGGAACAGTGACAAGGTCAAAGGACTTCGAGCTGAATATATGGGTAAGTGTAACTGTCCTTTACATGTACAATACAGTATTGGTGAAATCCAGTACCAGCTGAATATGTACAATATCAGGACCACATGGATCCATTTGGAGAGCTACACAGGTATGTGATGGGGTGAGGGTTCTGTATATGTGTAGCACTATAGTGCAGTAATATGCTCTATAGTGCATACAACAGCCAAACTCACATTTCTAGATGCTCTCCATAATGTATGTATACTGTAATATATATAGTGTTATTTCTATTACAGTATTACAGTGTGTGTATATATATATATATATATATATATATATATATATATATATTGCTTTATCTGAGTTTATCTTACTGCAATGTACAGTGCTGCAATGTACAATATAGGCCTGTTTGCTTTTTTGGTTGTTTGAAAATGTTCCTCCTGAAAATATGCCTTCTGAATAAACAGTCAAAATCAAAGACTGCAGTGTTTTATATAAAGTAGCCTAGTGTGTTCCCTCTGATCTGAAAGTGTTAGCATATGGTGCAAGTGTGTCATTTTGTCATCAGAGTTACATTTTGACAAAGGAATGTTAGGTTTTGATCGTAGAGTTTCAATTTGACACAGATGTGAACGGTATATTTTCCAGTGTTGTGTCACGTTTACTTATGTGTAGAGTTTTGGCACAATGAGCGAAATTTTGCAAAATGTGTTCAAGCAATGGGCAAAAACTGTAACCAGTTCAGAGAGCAAACTGAACTGAGAGGTTGTTGAAGGTGGAAAGGAGAAAGTCTCAGAATGGATAGAAAAAACAATGTGAGAGGACGAGGACGTATGCGAGGTGGTCGACGAGGAGGAGGAGGGCAAGAAAGAGGAAGAGGAGGAGGAGGAGGGCAAGAAAGAGGAAGAGGAGGGCAAGAAAGAGGAGGAGGAAGAGGAAGAAGAGGAGGAGGAGGGGGGCAAGAAAGAGGAAGAGGAGGGGGGCAAGGGACAATATTGCTTGTGAAGTCGACGAAGTCCTCTGGCATGACCAAGGCCAAAGACAAGAAGCACATTGATCAAATGTTTACTCCTTTCATTTGTGTCCCTTATTTCGTATATATCGTATACTGTAGTACTGTGCACTGCTGTAGACCGTACAATGAAAAAATATGATTTTTTTATATGGAATTCAGTTGTTTTGACATATAGTTCTCCCTGAGAGCTATATGTTTTGAACAATGTGTTTTAAATTGTTTGGTGTATTGTTTACTGACTGATTGATAGTGTATAGCATTTAAATCACTTTGTTTATGATTTGAGAGCAGTGTTTGAATTTGAACACAGGTAAAACTGTTTTGAGAGTAGTGTTTGATTTTGAACACAGGTAAAACTGTTTTGAGAGCAGTGTTTGATTTTGAACACAGGTAAAACTGTTTTGAGAGCAGTGTTTGATTTTGAACACAGGTAAAACTGAAGATAAGGTTTTGTGTTTAATGTTTTCAGAAATTGTGTTTTAGCAATTGAGAAAAACTGTAATAGGGAGGGGATGCCCTTTAAAGGTGCAGATATTACAATATGGTGATTTAAATATCAAAGCTGATTGAACACTGATGAGAATATTGTTTCAGAATAAATTAATAAATCCAGACAAGCAACTTTTTTTAACTTGGACAAGTCAAGTCAAGTCTAGTCAAGTCACATTTATTTATATAGCGCTTTTCACAATACAGATTGTATCAAAGCAGCTTCACAAGTGAATGACAGATTTACTTGTCCGAAGGACAAGCGTATGAAAAGGCTTAATGTCGAGCCCTCCCTATATAGCAATGTTATCAGGATACAAAGACACCGCTAGGCAGTGGCCCACCTTATACCAATTTATAGTTTACCCACCTCTTTATTTTTTTTTAAAACTACACCTCTGACTATAAGTAACTTTGCAACTACATGCCAACTAATTCTAACTAAATTAGAATATTAGAAGACTTTCAGTAGACTTAGGTTATAGTTAGGTGTTCGGGTTAGGGTTAGTAGAATACAGTACATGTATTTGTAGTTGCCAAGTCACTTATAGTCAGAATAATTTCTGTTGGGGGACCATCAAAATAAAATGTAGTAAAAAAACAAAATAGGAGATATTAAGCATACTACTACTCTAATGATGGTGTAACATTCAGGCAATGACGAAGTGTGAATCCAATAGCAAGCACTTTTAATGCTAAAAATACAAAAAGGTAATCCAGGGAAAACTCAGAACAGGAACAAAGAGACAGCTAACAGCAAACGTTACAACATCAAGAACTCACAAGGACTGAACTAAAACACAGGGCTTCAATACAGAGGAACAGATGAGTGAAATAAGACACAGCTAGGGCTGGGCAAATTAACTAAGAACGCAGGTGGTAAACATGAACACAAATGAGGAGCGGGAAAACTGGAACAGGACTGAACCAAATACATAATAATGGGGGGAACACAAGACAGAGAAGAACAAGACATGAACCCACACCGTGACAGATGGTTAGTTGACATGTATTGCAAAGTTACTTATAGTTAGTAGAATGCACAGCTGATACTATGGTCAATTGCCAGCATTGACAACTTTAAAAAAGTTTGATGTTTGCAATGCATTATTTGACTGGGTTGGTACAACTGGAGGTCATTTTTGAGAAATATAACGTAGGGATTCAGCGGAAATGGAGTTTAGTTTATTAGGGCATTCCTCAAGTGGAATGGATTTGACTGAGGGCGCTCTGAAAAGCGAACAGACATATGCGCTGAATTAGAGATGGTAAAAGTGAGTGGGTCCAATATCATTGGTCTTAAAAAGTGGGTGGGTCTCATCCCACCAATATACAATGGTTCCGATGCCCATGGTCTAAAGTGGACTATCAAAATAAAGTGTTACCTTATGTTTTGAAGAAAACAGGAAGGAAAGCGCTTTCAATGTTTGTTTACAGATGAAAACAGTCAGAGTCCAGCTTAAGTAAGTTCTATGATGTTTCATTTTTGTTGTAAAAATGGCATTTGTATAGTTTTCACTAATAGACTGCCAATTAGATTGATCTTTTACTGTATGGCACGCAGTGATTTTCACTTAATTGTGTTGCACGTACAGTATCAGAAGACTATTTCAGAGGCAGCTGACTTTGATGGAGGAATTGGCAGCTTTATTCACAAAATACAAGTCCTGTTCATCAGGTGAGAACCAGACTGGTTATGAACCTAAATATACTTGTTTAATTAAATTAACTGAAATGTGTGCTGTCCAAATAGTAATAGAATATGTTTGGGGAACACTTTATTTAGTTGGCCCCCTTTGAACATTAAGTTAAGTAACTCTGCAACAGCAACTACATGTCAATTAATTCTCATTAGAGTATTAGTAGACTGTCTGCTTAATATCTGCTCACTTATTATTGTGATGGTCCCCAACAGACATTTTATTAACTATAAGTAACTTTGCAAGTTTGTAAACTTATTCTAACCCTAACCCTATCAGTCCACTAATACTCTACTAACACTCCAATGAGAGTTAGGCCATGTCCACACGGACACGGGTATTTTTATAACCGTGACTTTTTTTAAGCGTAGCTGAATCCAGTTAAAGATATATAATTGTTTATGTATATGTTATGTATTTAATATATAAAATATTTAATGTTTTATAGTCATGAACTGAAATAATTTAAATATTATATAATTATTATAACAAGTCGTCACCTTTATTTGTAATGCTTTTTACAATACAGATTGTTTCAAATTAGCTTTACAGAGATAACAGGAAATAATGCAACAAAGTTTGTTTCTGCTGTATAGCAGATCTAGAAGAAAATAGTATCACAGTCCAGCTTAATTAAGTTCAGTGATGGTTCATTTTTGTTTTAAAAAAAGTGAATAATTTAGTTAATATATATATAAAGCCGCTCTGGAGAAACAACATCATATCTTGGTTCGGTGAAACTAAAGTAACTACTGAGTGATGTAATCCAGCAGAAACATAGAAACCTCTGCTTCTGTTTTCAGGCATAGAGGCATCTTAAACATCATGTTTTCAGGCATTTCAGGCATCTTAAACATCTCTCCAGAACTGGAAAGCTTTTCCAATATTAATGCAGATTCTAGCTCTTGACTGATTGTAACTTCTTCAAATTATATTCCTCTGACCTTTTCCTCATTGGTAATATCTCAGCCATCTCTCTTTCAACAGTCTTTTTTCCTTGCTCACTCGCTCTCCTCCTCATCATAAATGTACTGATTAGTGGTTGTAGATGAGTGGTTTGGTGCACTGTGGATCAGTCCGATTCATTTAGAAACTACGAACTATGTAAACACACAAATTTTTTCTTCAGCACACACATAACAGACATCTAGAAGCTATTAACAAGATTATTTGTTTAGGTATTTATTCTCAACTGCATTTGTCAGAAATTGCTTACTGCACATTTAAAGCAGCACTATGCAGGTTTTTTTTAGAGTTTTTTTTGAGTTTTTGCAATAGTTATATGACTATTTTCGTGTTGAATGTTGGGCATCTGACCACCGTCACAGTTTGACAAAAACGGAAATCCTGCATAGTGTTGCATTAATGATGCAGTTATGTTTTTGGACTATTGAAGGTTTGGATGAACTGCAGTATCTATATATATATATATATATATTGCAGTATCTTTTATATATATATTTATATACAGTATTTAACTGCAGTATCATTTATATATAAATACAATTTGTTTTTAATTTTTAAAAATATTATTATAATTGCAATTTTATAGTATTATAATTCAACCTCCACGCACTCCCGTGGCCTCATGGGATATGGGATAGTAAAGTTTCTGTCGAATGCGCACTTCCGAATCTCGCCAGAAGTAATAGATTATCTGGGGACTTTTCACTGACTGTTTTTTAAATACTATCGCTGTGTCCGAAATCGAATACTTCCCTACTATATAGAATGCGAAAAAATGTACGCAAAAAAAAAGAGTAGTATGTCCAAACACACAGTAGGCGAAAAGTCCCCGGATAACCTACTACCTCTGAGATTCAGCAAGTGCGCATTTGATGGACATTCTATCCCATGCCATGAGTCCACAGGAGAGGATGAATGGAGGTGAAGCAAAGCAGATGACTCGGATAGGTCACATGATAATGACAACATGGCAGATGTAGTAGGTCCGGATTACATTCTACCAGAGCCCGTCTAACGGAGAGCCTTGGCACTTCCTATTAGCCCCGTTGTGTATCATCCTGGTTGCAGTTCCATTAGAATTCCACTGGAGGTGATCGCGGGCGAGAGCAGAATGAATGGGAGTCTATGGGGCTAAACGACTAAAAGTGTCTCTTTCACCTGCTTGTCGTTAAATTAACATAGATTTTATTGTTGATTACACAAGTTCAATATAGATTATAGGCCAAAAGTCGAATGAACGAGTACTTATGTCCTTTTGATTTCTTACAGGTTAGGGTGTTACTAGCCGGAACACGCTAGCATTCTGCTATTGTGTGACGTCATCAAATCTTTGAACGGATTTTTAGAACAGATAAGTGAACTTAAAAATGCAATTTTCAGCTGGGTGTATTATCTTAGCCCTCCCTTTTGAATGCAACTTTCAAATTACTTGACAAAAAAATTACATCCTGAGAAAAGTGGATTTATGGGGGTGAAACCCCATTGACTAAAATTCATTCTGCACTCGACCGCGAGCGCCCCCGCATGGACAGAGACGTGTTATTGCAGCCAGTCCAGAACCCGGAAGTAACCAGCCAGTGCCAATTCTCTTCAATTACACATTCTCTGATTCTACACACATTCAAATGTACTTTTTTAACGATCGTTAGTTAACATTCAAATGTAGTACCTACTCAGACAGTCTGCGATTTCGGACGCTGCATATGAATTCGAACATACTACTGTTTTTCACATGTAGGCTATATTTGAGAAGTACATTACTATACATTTACATTACATTACATCCTATACATTTAAACTCAGGCACTGCATTTGGCATCCTTACTTCAGCTGTGAGTGGCACACGACCCTCCTTCAGATGAATGCCTGGAGCATCAAGGTGCTTTAAACACAAGGTATTTTTTCAAGGAGTGTTTGGTGTGGCAATGCACGCTTAGCGTTGCTGACAACATAAGACGGACTACCTCAACAGCCGCTGGCATTAGTTTGATAAGCTGTGGTCCGGTGGCTGCGGCGGGCGGAATAATTTATTGAGAGTTCCACTCCATCCTCATTCTGAGACACCTTTCTGTGAATGCGCTGACAAGTCAATCTTTTGGCAATGCATTACTCAGCCGCTTTATCTTAAACCAGCAGCACTCCACTGGGTGAACAGCCATTTTTAACACTGTCTCATGTGAAGGTGCGGATGCATGGGAATGGGCTGGATCTCCTCCATGCTGCAGAGTGTGTGATGCATTAACATTCTATTGATTCTGCTCTGCTCTTGATGTGAACGTTCAGCGCCAAACTTCTCTGTGGTGAGGCTGTGCAGGGTTTCATTGACTGATCTTGTTGATAAGTTCATGTCATTGTCAGCTTGACAAAAATTACCAGTTGTCTGTAGTGTTTGATGAAAGTGATATTCAGCACACTTTAAATAGCGTTTGCGGTTCAGACATGCCATCTATAGTTTCACATGAGTGGGAGCTCTTCTCTGTTGTGAATTGCAACGGTTTCTGCTGTTTATCAACTTTCACAATCTGTCATTCAGTAATGCTGACTGATGTAAATGACCTTAAAATTATGCACTTTAGTTTTTCACCCTTCATTTCATCCTAAATGAAACATACTGTTTTTGATACTTTGATAATTAGCACTCAAAAAAATTATATGTTGGCTTTAATTAATATTTTTTTGTCAACAGGTTCCACATAACTGGATTACATGAAACAAACATAATTTGTTCATGTAACATCGTGGAATTAAGTCATTTTAAATTACCCAATTTAAGTAGTCTCAACGTGAATTTTTAAAGGCTTCCTGACATGATTCAGGCATTTTATTATATTCATTCATCCATTTATATTTCATTTAATTCAGTGACATTTAATTAAATAGATAGACTATAGCTAGCTATTTGCTAGCAGTAGCACATATTAGCATCTTGAATGCTAAGATTTACATGCTCCTTCACCCAAAGCAATAGAAAATAATGAAATCAGTCGACAGCCAAACAAAATGATCCACTCCCGAGTCCTGTGACAACGCATTAGGATTTGCACTGTTAAGTTGAGACACAATTACATAGACCTTATTAGAAAACAACATTTCAAGTAAAAAAAAAAAACACAATTATTATAAGTAAACTATATCTAAATATATTATGTAAAGTGTACAACCTTCCTAGTTCATTTTTGATGATTAATCTGCTATATGACATATTTATGACAATTTATGTTGTCTTGGTGAGGTGAAATTGTCATTACCAAGACACTGACAGGTTATGATGTATTGGTTTATGTCAAGTTGTCATAACAAAGACATCTGAAACAATGTCATTTGCATTAAAATGTCATAACTGAGTGAATGACAGTTGTCATAAACATGCATAAAACCTCCTTCTGTCACAGTCCTCCGTCTGCACCAGTCTGTCTTGTCTTCAGCACTACACTTCCCAGGATCCTCTCGTCACCCTATCCCGTGTTCACTCCCTCATCAGCCACCTGTTCCTCGTCTTGATCATCTGTTTCACCTGTTTTCACCCCATTATGTTTGATTATTCTGTGTATTTAGTTCCCTCTGTTTTAATCAATGGTTGTCGGTCGATGTTGTATGTTACCCGGTGTTACCCTGCCTTCCTGCCTGTATTTCTATTAAATTACATCTTCATTGTGAATCTGGACTCCTCCCGTTCCTTCCGCCTACACTCCTGCACTCCACCCCCGCACCCCGTGACAGATCGACCGACCACACAGTGACAACATGGGAATTTTCCTAACCCCGGCTCTCACCACCATCAACCTTTTCCAGGACGGACGAACTTGTAAGGAGTACGTCGTCAGGTTCCTGGAGCTCTCTGCTGGGGTAAGTTGGTCGGATGACGTTCTAAAGTCAGTCTTTTGGCTGGGTTTGGACGATCATCTGTACCGGCAAGCCCCAGCCGCAGCGTTTCCAGGAACCTTCGCCGGATACCTGGATCATGTGTTGTGGTTGAGTGGGTCAGCCTTCACCGTTGGTGAGGCTGAAGATGACAGCGCCACTCAACCACACACACCCACCATCATCCCCACCCCTGCCGTCATCACCTACCGGTCAGAGCCCTCTTCACCGCTGGTTCCGTCCAACCCCATCCAGCCCGCGCCAGTGACCGTCCAGCCAGCGCCAGTGACCGTCCCGCCAGCGCCAGAGACCAACCAGCCAGAGACCGTCGAGACCGTCCAGCGAGAGACCGTCCAGACCGTCCAGCGAGAGACCGTCCAGACCGTCCAGCGAGAGACCGTCCAGACCGTCCAGCGAGAGACCGTCCAGACCGTCCAGCCAGAGACCGTCCAGCCAGAGACCGTCGAGACCGTCCAGCGAGAGACCGTCGAGACCGTCCAGCGAGAGACCGTCCAGACCGTCCAGCGAGAGACCGTCCAGACCGTCCAGCGAGAGACCGTCCAGACCGTCCAGCGAGAGACCGTCCAGACCGTCCAGCCAGAGACCGTCCAGCCAGAGACCGTCCAGACCGTCCAGCCAGAGACCGTCCAGACCGTCCCGCCAGAGACCGTCCAGTCTGAGCCCTCACTGCTGGTTCCGTCCAGCTCTCCAGAGACTGAATGCTCTTCACCGCTGGTTTCGTCCAGCTCTCCAGAGACTGAATGCTCTTCACCGCTGGTTCCGTCCAGCTCTCCAGAGACTGAATGCTCTTCACTGCTGGTTCCGTCCAGCACTCCAGAGACTGAATGCTCTTCACCGCTGGTTCCGTCCAGCTCTCCAGAGACTGAATGCTCTTCACCGCTGGTTCCGTCCAGCTCTTCAGAGACTGAATGCCCTTCACTGCTGGTCCCGTCCAGCTCTCCAGAGTCTGAATGCTCTTCACTGCTGGTTCCGTCCAGCTCTCCAGAGACTGAATGCTCTTCACCGCTGGTTCCGTCCAGCTCTCCAGAGACTGAATGCTCTTCACCGCTGGTTCCGTCCAGCTCTGCAGAGACTGAATGCTCTTCCCCGCTGGTTCCGTCCAGCTCTCCAGAGACTGAATGCTCTTCACCGCTGGTTCCGTCCAGCTCTCCAGAGATTGAATGCTCTTCACCGCTGGTTCCGTCCAGCCCTCCAGAGACTGAATGCTCTTCACCGCTGGTTCCGTCCAGCTCTCCAGAGACTGAATGCTCTTCACCGCTGGTTCCGTCCAGCTCTCCAGAGATTGAATGCTCTTCACCGCTGGTTCCGTCCAGCTCTCCAGAGACTGAATGCTCTTCACCGCTGGTTCCGTCCAGCTCTCCAGAGATTGAATGCTCTTCACCGCTGGTTCCATCCAGCTCTCCAGAGACTGAATGCTCTTCACCGCTGGTTCCGTCCAGCTCTCCAGAGACTGAATGCTCTTCACCGCTGGTTCCGTCCAGCTCTCCAGAGACTGAATGCTCTTCACCGCTGGTTCCGTCCAGCTCTCCAGAGACTGAATGCTCTTCACCGCTGGTTCCGTCCAGCTCTCCAGAGACTGAATTCTCTTCACCGCTGGTTCCGTCCAGCTCTCCAGTAACTGAATGCTCTTCACCGCTGGTTCCGTCCAGCTCTCCAGAGACTGAATGCTCTTCACCGCTGGTTCCGTCCAGCTCTCCAGAGACTGAATGCTCTTCACCGCTGGTTCCGTCCAGCTCTCCAGAGACTGAATGCTCTTCACCGCTGGTTCCGTCCAGCTCTCCAGAGACTGAATGCTCTTCACCGCTGGTTCCGTCCAGCTCTCCAGAGACTGAATGCTCTTCACCGCTGGTTCCGTCCAGCCCTCCAGAGACTGAATGCTCTTCACTGCTGGTTCCGTCCAGCCCTCTAGAGACTGAATGCTCTTCACTGCTGGTTCCGTCCAGCCCTCCAGAGACTGAATGCTCTTCACTGCTGGTTCCGTCCAGCCCTCCAGAGACAGTATGCTCTTCACTGCTGGTTCCGTCCAGCCCTCCAGAGACTGAATGCTCTTCACTGCTGGTTCCGTCCAGCCCTCCAGAGACAGTATGCTCTTCACTGCTGGTTCCGTCCAGCCCTCCAGAGACTGAATGCTCTTCACTGCTGGTTCCGTCCAGTCCTCCAGAGACTGAATGCTCTTCACTGCTGGTACCGTCCAGTCCTCCAGAGACTGAATGCTCTTCACCGCTGGTTTCGTCCAGCTCTCCAGAGACTGAATGCTCTTCACCGCTGGTTCCGTCCAGCTCTCCAGAGACTGAATGCTCTTCCCCGCTGGTTCCGTCCAGCTCTCCAGAGACTGAATGCTCTTCACCGCTGGTTCCGTCCAGCTCTCCAGAGATTGAATGCTCTTCACCGCTGGTTCCGTCCAGCCCTCCAGAGACTGAATGCTCTTCACCGCTGGTTCCGTCCAGCTCTCCAGAGACTGAATGCTCTTCACCGCTGGTTCAGTCCAGCTCTCCAGAGATTGAATGCTCTTCACCGCTGGTTCCGTCCAGCTCTCCAGAGACTGAATGCTCTTCACCGCTGGTTCCGTCCAGCTCTCCAGAGATTGAATGCTCTTCACCGCTGGTTCCATCCAGCTCTCCAGAGACTGAATGCTCTTCACCGCTGGTTCCGTCCAGCTCTCCAGAGACTGAATGCTCTTCACCGCTGGTTCCGTCCAGCTCTCCAGAGACTGAATGCTCTTCACCGCTGGTTCCGTCCAGCTCTCCAGAGACTGAATGCTCTTCACCGCTGGTTCCGTCCAGCTCTCCAGAGACTGAATTCTCTTCACCGCTGGTTCCGTCCAGCTCTCCAGTAACTGAATGCTCTTCACCGCTGGTTCCGTCCAGCTCTCCAGAGACTGAATGCTCTTCACCGCTGGTTCCGTCCAGCTCTCCAGAGACTGAATGCTCTTCACCGCTGGTTCCGTCCAGCTCTCCAGAGACTGAATGCTCTTCACCGCTGGTTCCGTCCAGCTCTCCAGAGACTGAATGCTCTTCACCGCTGGTTCCGTCCAGCTCTCCAGAGACTGAATGCTCTTCACCGCTGGTTCCGTCCAGCCCTCCAGAGACTGAATGCTCTTCACCGCTGGTTCCGTCCAGCCCTCTAGAGACTGAATGCTCTTCACTGCTGGTTCCGTCCAGCCCTCCAGAGACTGAATGCTCTTCACTGCTGGTTCCGTCCAGCCCTCCAGAGACAGTATGCTCTTCACTGCTGGTTCCGTCCAGCCCTCCAGAGACTGAATGCTCTTCACTGCTGGTTCCGTCCAGCCCTCCAGAGACAGTATGCTCTTCACTGCTGGTTCCGTCCAGCCCTCCAGAGACTGAATGCTCTTCACTGCTGGTTCCGTCCAGTCCTCCAGAGACTGAATGCTCTTCACTGCTGGTTCCGTCCAGTCCTCCAGAGACTGAATGCTCTTCACTGCTGGTTCCGTCCAGTCCTCCAGAGACTGAATGCTCTTCACTGCTGGTTCCGTCCAGCCCTCTAGAGACTGTATGCTCTTCATTGCTGGTTCCGTCCAGCCCTCCAGAGACTGAATGCTCTTCACTGCTGGTTCCGTCCAGCCCTCTAGAGACTGTATGCTCTTCACTGCTGGTTCCGTCTAGCCCTCCAGAGACTGAATGCTCTTCACTGCTGGTTCCGTCCAGCTCTCCAGAGACAGTATGCTCTTCACTGCTGGTTCCGTCCAGCCCTCCAGAAACTGAACGCTCTTCACTGCTGGTTCCGTCCAGTCCTCCAGAGACTGAACGCTCTTCACTGCTGGTTCCGTCCAGTCCTCCAGAGACTGAATGCTCTTCACTGCTGGTTCCGTCCAGCCCTCTAGAGACTGTATGCTCTTCACTGCTGGTACCGTCCAGCCCTCCAGAGACTGAATGCTCTTCACTGCTGGTTCCGTCCAGCCCTCTAGAGACGGTATGCTCTTCACTGCTGGTTCCGTCTAGCCCTCCAGAGACTGAATGCTCTTCACTGCTGGTTCCGTCCAGCCCTCCAGAGACAGTAAGCTCTTCACTGCTGGTTCCGTCCAGCCCTCCAGAGACTGAATGCTCTTCACTGCTGGTTCCGTCCAGCCCTCCAGAGACTGAATGCTCTTCACTGCTGGTTCCGTCCAGCCCTCCAGAGACAGTATGCTCTTCACTGCTGGTTCCGTCCAGCCCTCCAGAGACTGAACGCTCTTCACTGCTGGTTCCGTCCAGCCCTCCAGAGACTGAACGCTCTTCACTGCTGGTTCCGTCCAGTCTCTCCGAGGCCGAGCTCTCTTCTTCGCTGGGCCCGACCAGCCCAGCCCCAGAGACCGTCCTGCCAATGCCACAGACCGTCCAGCCAGCGCCAGAGACCGTCCAGCCTGTGCCGGAGACCGTCCAGCCTGCTCCGCCCTGGTCTCGCCCTCAGCCTGCTTCGCCCTGGCCACGCCCTCAGCCTGCTCCGCCCTGGCCACGCCCTCAGCCTGCTCCACCCTGGCCGCGCCCTCAGCCTGCTCCGCCCTGGCCACGCCCTCAGCCTGCTTCGCCCTGGTCTCGCCCTCAGCCTGCTCTGCCCTGGCCACGCCCTCAGCCTGCTCCACCCTGGCCACACCCTCAGCCTGCTCCGCCCTGGCCACGCCCTCAGCCTGCTCCGCCCTGGCCACGCCCTCAGCCTGCTTCGCCCTGGTCTCGCCCTCAGCCTGCTCCGCCCTGGTCTCGCCCTCAGCCTGCTCCGCCCTGGCCACGCCCTCAGCCTGCTCCACCCTGGCCACGCCCTCAGCCTGCTCCGCCCTGGCCACGCCCTCAGCCTGCTCCGCCCTGGCCACGCCCTCAGCCTGCTCCACCCTGGCCACGCCCCTCTCAGGCCCCAGTTCGTCCCCCCTCCTTCCTCTGTTCTGCGGCGTGAGGTCACGCCTCCCGGGAGGGGGGAGTTCTGTCACAGTCCTCCGTCTGCACCAGTCTGTCTTGTCTTCAGCACTACAATTCCCAGGATCCTCTCGTCACCCTATCCCGTGTTCACTCCCTCATCAGCCACCTGTTCCTCGTCTTGATCATCTGTTTCACCTGTTTTCACCCCATTATGTTTGATTATTCTGTGTATTTAGTTCCCTCTGTTTTAATCAATGGTTGTCGGTCGATGTTGTATGTTACCCTGCCTTCCTGCCTGTATTTCTATTAAATTACATCTTCATTGTGAATCTGGACTCCTCCCGTTCCTTCCGCCTACACTCCTGCACTCCACCCCCGCACCCCGTGACACCTTCATATTCATAATGTGCCATTTCATGATTATGAAGGTGTAATTTCAGTCTTATGCATACCCCTTCAAGTAAAGTGTTACCTACAGTATAATTACATAAATATGTGTGAATTTCAAGTTAAACTCAAATAATTGTATTCATTTTAATTATGTATTATTTATGAGTATTTTTAAAATATTATTAGAAGAATTTTTATTCTGCATAAAAACCATGTCTTCATAATTACTCTTTTTTTCCCAAGCATAGAAGAAACATGTTTTGTAAACATGTTTGCCTTCAGAATGATTCTCCATGTCTTTGAAAGATCAAATATGAGGTTTAAGTGAAAATAAACATACACACAGTACATTGAAACCACTTTTCTATATTGTTGATGGCAAATTGTTGTCTCAGCTGAGCGTGTTGCTTTATTATTACCATGGACTGAATCCTCCATGTCAAGAGCACTTTCCCAGCTCTCTATTTTTACAACCCTAGACAAGGTGCATCGAAAGTGTCTCTTTTAGAAATCTTTCTTATTTCACACCAAATAGATCTAATAGCATGCAGTGAGTTTAGCAGGGATGAGAATATAGAGAGGGAAATGATGTTGGGCTGGCTGACTCTCAAAAGGCAGGTTGTTATTTGTGAGATGCACCTCTGGTCATTACGTGTTGAGAGCTTGACACATGCTTTCTATTAAGGGTAGAAAACAGCAGCGGCCCACATGCTCAGAGCATCATATACCAGTGACACTTAATGAATCCCAGTATAGATCAATATGAGCTCAACATTGCTACAGAGCATCATCTCTAACTGCATAGACTTCACAGCTTCAGTCTGCCTGAACACTTGTGTGTAATGTACAGTACACAAAACACAGTTATCAGTCCAGGACTCTTTGTTGGCAGGAATCTGATGTACAGTAGATTAATCTCAGTCTCTCGAATCTTTTGATTCTTTTCAGCAAATTGATTAATTCAGATTGATTAACTTGATGTCTAAGGTTGTATCAGAAATCAGCACTGTTAACATTGCATGTTGTCTTTTTGGGGATAATGAGTGAGTTATTGTATAATTCACCCCAAAGGGTAACACTTCATAGTAACTGCGTGTTATGAATCATTAGTTAAGTAGTAAATAGTTAATTTATAATTTATAAAGCATTAATAGACATTAATAAGCACTTTATAAATAAAGCTATTCATGTTTTATTCTTTGTTATAAGGCATATCTGTAATGTATTATATTTAATGTATTTTCATATGATTCATTTAATGATCAATTTATAATTTCTTAATTATGTATTATTTACTAACCAGTTATTTAGGAGTTGTGCTTCATAAAATTATTTAAAAAGTGTAAGTAAATGATTAAACTATTTAAATGTACATTCATGCATATTATTTAGACATATAGTAATAGTTAAGTTATTAGTTAAGTAAAGTAAGTTACTCAGTGTGTTAATAAATGCTTCATTAACATTTAGTGTAAGCTCATCTATATGCATGCAACAACAAATAACAAAGATATAGAACATATAAATATTTATTTTAAGATGAAAATTAAACTCTACAACTGGTAACTTCATTTACAATAAAAAAAAAAAAACCTCTTCAATGTCAGGAGTGCCAAAGTACAACAAATATTTTTTAAAACAATAATGTAATAAAATATTTCACAGTGTCAAAACTTGTGCTAACAAAACTCAGTACTAACTTTAAAACATTAGAAAACAGCAGTGCAGAAGATAACCGAGCCTTAAATATCCTTTGTAAAAGCTTTACAAGGCGAGCATTTGAGCTTATAAAACTTAAACTTTGTTTTTCTTTTTTTTTTTTTTTTTTTCTTTTTTTAATGAGCGATCGTTTCACTTGATAAGACCTTTATTCATCGTCTGGAATCGTTTAAAGCCCAGTTTGAACAGTTTGCAGTTTGCTCTGAAACTGTCTTTTGGACCTTGAACCGATTGGTTCCCATTGAAGTCCATTATATGGAGAAAAATCCTGGAATGTTTTCATTAAAAACCGTAACTTCTCTTCGACTGAAGAAAGAATGACATGGACATCTTGGATGAGATGGGTGTGAGTAAATTATCAGCATTTTTTTTTTTTTAAGTGAACTACACCTTTAAAGAATTGTACACTTTGATTTCATGGTGACTTTAAATTAATATAGTTTGTATGTACTAGGTACAACTAACTTAAAGTTGGTGAGACCCGATTTCACTTCTTGAAAACGACTCTGTTACAACACGGGCATGGAGTGGTGTGTTTTATGTGCGATTGTGTGATTGTGTCTGCATTCTTAAATTCAGTGCGGAAGGTGTTTACTTGGAAAGAAACCCGCAGAGACCGATGCAGCCAAGCCTCCCTTGTGAGAAAGCAGCGGGTAACCGTGTGCCAAGGCGCTAATCAAACCAGGCAGACGGAAGACTGCAGTTTGGTGCCCACAGAGTTTGGCAACGGAAGCTGATGGCCAGAAAAAATCCTCTGTACACTCCACCGGTCACTCCGACTGCAGTCTGAGATGAGGAACTGGATGGGTCGTGAACAAAGTACAAGGGGCAGTCCAGCACCCCGCCACCCGAATGATTGCTCTCTCTGAGGGGAATGTTTGTATGCCAGTGGCTCTACTCCACTGTCAGCGTGTAAATGCCCTCTGCATTGTGAGTTTAGTGTCGACAACTTGACGAGAGAGAGAGAAAGAGAGAGAGAGCTTTGGCTGTGGGTGATTTCAAAGTCTCACACAGACTTCCTTGTATAGGCATGACATTTTTATACATTACAGATTATTCTAGGCTAGGGCAAAACCAACCCCTTGCACATGAAAAATCCACCTGGCCAACCACAGTTTGAGTTGATATTTAATTCAATTTTACTGTCTGATGTAAATGGTCTTAAAAGAGCACTTCTTTCTTTTTTTTTAGATTCTTGCATTTTACATTTTTGTTTTCAACTATCTATTTGACTCCAAGAATGAAACAAGCTGGTTTTGCAACATTTTCTGTAAGACTTCTAAAGAAATGTGAAATTTGGCTGCAACACACTGCAAAAAAGTCAAAAAGCAGTTCTGTAAAAAATGATGTCATCGTCCAGCTCAGTTCAGTTCTCATACAACAGTGTCAGTAGTCAGATCAATAACATTGTTGAATATTAAATGATACCAGCTAAGCAAGCCAGAGGTGACAGTGGTAATGAACCCAAACTCTATCAGGTGACAGAATGGATAAAAAAACGATGGGGGGTTGTTCTCCTCTGGGCAATGAATGAACAAGGTGTCATTATAATTAATCATGCTGGTATGGAGCCGATGCTGGGCATAGGGTCTGTGCGGAGGACTTGTCTGCCTCTTGTGGTCTCTGCTGAGGATCTGAGCTGGTGACTATCACATCGACGAGGCTTTCACAGGGGATTGTCTAGTTGACAGGATCTCTGCTGACATTCCGGGCTGTGTTGTCATCAAGTCCAGGTCCACTATATGATGTGGATATGTACTGGATATGTCCATCAATTATCAGATGGACTAATAATAGCGTAGGTGTAACATGTAAAGTAACAAGTACCTGAGGTGTTATGGGAAGTGTTCCTGTTGTGTTCCTGGGCTGCTGTTCCAGTTGACCTAATTTATTCAGCCCAACAATTAATTAATTAACTGATTTGAATACTATAAATTGATGATGTGTTATGTGTATGCCAGGTTAAAGAGATTTGCTTTATAGTGTGTCTGCTTCTAGAACAATGCTTGGAAGCCTGTTCCAGTGTTTAGGTACTAAACAGGAAAATGATCTACCGCCAGCAGTTGATTTTGATATTTTAGGTAGGTGAATTTGGCTTTCACATAAACTATTGGTTTCAAAGAGCACACCCAGGTTCCTATCTGACAAAGACGACTTGACTGAGACTGTATAAGTTATTATGAGTGGAGGTTTTTGGTCCAATAATTACAGTATAATCTCTGATTTTTAGAATGAAGTAATAGGAAATTGCTAGTCATTCAGTGTTTTATATCAGCTATATTCCGTTAATTTTGTGACTTGATATGTTTCGTCAGGGCGTTAAGAAATATGGAGCTGCGTATCATCAGCATAACCAACATGACATCAAGACTTTTGTGTAAACATACATGCCACTTTCAAGTCAAGTGGCGTGTTATCTATACGCATTTTGAGCTACCCGCGTGTATCCGCGTGTATGCATGTATGTCTACGCCGTTAAATGTCAGAGTGATTCCATGTGTATGTACACGCCGTTAATGTCCGAGTGAAATGAAGCAAAATGTAGATCTACAGTACATCTGGGGAGCAATATTTTTTTTCCTAGGATGGTTTGATAATACTCGTAAATGGTATGAACCCCAATGACAGGTAGGTTTAGGGATAGGGTAGGTCATATATTTATATATAGTAATGTACCGTTAAGTCAACGGCATTCATAAACACGCTGAAAAACGATTATGTGTGTTGATGGCACGCCAAAAATGGAAATATACGAATTGGCGTGTCATACATACGGATCAGTCTGGCTTAACAGTGAAAACTAATGCCATGCTTCCTAATGATATCTCCCAAAAGGTAGCATGTACAATCTATTCGAGTCAATTCAAAAGAATGTTGTCGTTAATAGCATCAAATGTAGCACTAATATCCAGTAACATTAATAGAGAAACCACCCAAGACCGATCATGATCGGATGATAAGAGCAAATCATTTGCATCTCTAATGAGAGTCTCAGAATTATGATATGGTCTAAATCCTGACTGGAAATCCTTGCAGAAATCTACAAGGTTGGGACGGATGCTAAAAGAAGTTAAAAAATTAAAAGATATCCAAGTTAAACTCTTTTAAAACAGTCCACAATAAGCATGTGAGTAGGTAATAGGTGTGGGTTTCATGATTGGGTATAAAAGGAGCATTTCAGTCTTTGCAAGCAAAGTTGGGTCATGGCTCACTACTTTGTGCCAAATTCAAACAATTCAAAAATCGAATTATTGTAGCAGCCGGAAACTTTTCCGACATTCCCAATAGACTGATATAATAAAGCTGATTCCTGGCAAGGCCAATCACATTAGAGCTTGATGTTTGAAGAAATACTCTCATTTTTTTGTAATATTCATCAGATGGTCTGTGAGCAGTCCAACTGAGACGGACACTAGATATCCTGATGCAGCTGTGTTCAAGGCTAATGGTTTGGAAAATGGAACCTTGAAATGCTGCTTACATGTTCATCTTCATTCTGTGTATTTCTGTAAATAGCAGATATTCTCATCAGAGTCATTATCCTGCCATTTTCTCTTTTTCTCTCTCGTTTCTCCATAGTTTCCATTTCTCCATTTCTCTCTGCTGTACAGCATTGGTCATGGGCAACAACACAATTTCACATCTCTTACTTCTCTTCTTATGCAAAGACGAGTAGTTGTGGCCATCAGGGACCACAATTTGTCAAACTCCAAATGAGAGAACAAATTGGCTTTGGTGAATAAATAAAACAAAGTTACTCATCATCTAGTTGGTAACATTATTAGGAATTGCAGCATAATACACAAGCATCCAAATAGAGTTTTATATATTTTTCTGACCCAATTTGCACGTTGGAAATTTTGATTCCTATTTTTCAAAAAAAAAATTTAGGGCAATACTAACAGCTTGCGCTATCACGTCTTAGCTCTGTCTCTCTGTAACCTGTCTACCTGGTTTTCATCGACTGAAGCAAAAATCGCTCGTGGTGCGAGCACGGCAGGTTATGCAATACTTGTTCCCTCTTCTAGAGAGAAACGAGGTCACATTAGGTAACCGAGTATGTTCTCTTAAGATAGGTTCTCTTGTATTGTGTAAGTTAGCTTACGCTACGGGACCCCTTTGTCAAGCCAAGCATCCGCTTCATGAGTCCCAGGTAATCACAGGGATCCCAGATAAACGGGGAATAAGGCAGCACATGTACATAAGCACTCATAGGGAATACAGAGCGATGTCGCCGGTTCGTGTAAGCATATATTATATTAACCCAACATACTGCAGCTCAACCAGGAGAGCTAAGTCAGGTGAGAGTAGCCTGTGCACAATCAGATCTGGACAGAATGTACATCTCACTTATACAACAGAAGTTTAGCCTGCAGGGCAGGATTCAAGACAAAATCCAGACTGAACTCAAGAACTCGGTCCGAACTCAAGACAAAAAGCTTTCTGGGAGCTCTAGACCATGTGTACAGAGACCAGCGCTCTGGATGGGGATGCCAGATCGAGCCGTGAGCTTGAGAGAGGAGATCTGTCCTCACCGGAATCGACCACAGGGCTGTTTGCGACAGCCACGTCAGCTCCAGGAACCAAGTTTGGTTCTCCCATCGTGGGGCTATAAGGTGCACCGAGTGGCACGTTTCCCTGATTCTCTTTATTACCTGTGGCAACAGTGAGACCAGAGGGAAGCATACAGCGGGTGATTTGGGCCAGCACGTACTCGTTCTTTGAAAAAAATATTGGGCAGTGAGCGTTGTCTTGACACAAAGAGGTCGACTTCCGTTTGCCAAAGAAGCACCATAGCGACTGGACTGTTTGGTGATGCAGGGACCATTCCCCAGGATGGACCATTTCCTGGATCTGACACTGCCTTGACATGTTGTCTGAACGGACTAGAACATGGTGGTCCTGTATGAACAGGAGGAGGTGCTTCAACTATCATTTCCAGACAGTTTAAGTGAAGGAGCTTCTGCCCTCGAAGAGAGCGCCCCAACCTGAGTTGGACACATCTGTCGAGATGACCTTGATATGAGACAGCTTCCATCATCACTCCAGTCTGGAGTGATACCAGATACCAGTCTGCCACTAACCAGGGCTGCAGAGCCGTAATGCAGCTCTGAGTCACTCTGATTTGTTTGCAGCCAGTGTTGTAGTGGGCGCATGCGCAGTAAGCCCAGCTGGAGCACTGCAGCAGCTGAGGCCATACAGCCCAGCATCCTCTGAAATGTCTTCTGGAAAAACGCGGCCAGGCGTCGAAAACGGTGCGCGCGCTGTGTCAAAAAACGAGCCGTCATAGCCACAGAGTCCAGTTCCATTCTTAGAAGGGAAATTGACTGACTGGGCAGTAATGAGCTCTTGGTCCAGTTGACCGCGAGACCCAGGCTTTCCAGATGACTGAAGGGCACTGCTCTGTGCCAGAATCAGGCAATCATCCAGTTCATAATTTGCAAGCCCTGATTTCTCATGGGGGCGAGAGCCGCGTCCATGCACTTTGTGAATGAACGGGGTGCTAAAGACAGGCCGAACGGCAGGACGCTGTATTGATATACCTGACCGTCGAAGGCGAATCTCAAGAATGGCCTATGACGGGGTATAATCTGATTCTGAAAATAGGCACCTTTCAGATCGAGACGTATAAACCAGTCAATCGGGCGAATGTGTGCAAGGATTTTTTCTGGTCGTAAGCATCTTGAAGTTTTTTGTTCTTGTTGTTTTTTTTTTCACAAGAACTTTGTTCAAATGTCTTAGATCTAAAATAGGTCTGAGGGCTCCATCCTCCTTGGGTACGAGAAAATAACGTCTGTAAAAGTCTGACTTGCTCAGAGAAGACGGTCCCGGTTCTAAGGCCCCTTTGTACAGCAGCTTTGCTATTTCTGCACGGGGTAGACGTCATGTTGTTCCGTGCTCGAAAGCACGGGGGACAGCAATTGAACTGTAGCGAATAGCCCTGTCTTATTGTGCTTAGCGGCCATTCTGATACCCCTGGAATCACTTCCCATGCCTTTACATGTGCAGCTAGGAGCAGAATGGTCTCCGGGTTCTAATTGCCGCACTGCGCAGGCTTGAGAAACTGAACCGGAGGTATGGGTGCGGTGTGCGTGCCCTCGGTGCTTGAATACGGCGGTGGCAGGCTGTTTCATATATGATGTCCCAATTGCTATGCGCGTTTTGTGATCACTTTGTGATGCGAAAACAGCACCTAGGGCGAAGTGTTTATTAGTAAGCGTGAATGCTCGAGAGCGGGCACGGTGCTTATATTCATATGCGACTCCCCGATCGCTTTCGATGGGGAACTTTTTGTGACAACTCTGAGACGCGCGAGCGCCGCCTGGGGCGAGGTGTTTGTTAGTAAGCGTGAGCGCTCGTGAGCCGGCGTGCGATTTACACTCATATTTGACCTCCTGATTGCTTTTGATGGGGATGATCATTTTGAGACAACTCTGAGACGCGCGAACGGTGCACGAGGTGAGGTGTTTGTCAGTAAGCGTGTACTTGAAGAACCTGCTCCAGCTACAAAAGGTCCAAACTGCAGACAATAATGGCAGGACAAAACACATAGTTATGTGGTGCACATTTGGACTGAACAGACAGGATTGTTAGTGTTGTGTTTGAGTTGAGATGAAGCATGTCTGTCTGCTCACGGGACTCTCATGGGGGTTTGCATTTCCCTCTCAGTTACACCGATGTGCGGAGAGAACAATCAATTTTTACAGCTAACCTTATTTCCAACGCATTCTCATCCTAGGGCGTCATCTAACTGACACTTTTGACCATGTGTCTAAATCCTACGTCCCTTTCAACCTTTAGCGTCAGTTAGATGACGCTCATCCAAGATTGTGATCTAACTGACGCTTTTGATCATTCGGCTAATTCCGATGCACATGGCAACCTTTAGCGTCAGTTAGATGACGCAGGTAAGTTTAGGTCTGGGGTAAGGTTAGGGTTAGACCACTAGGAGGCGCGTCTCATATTGACACTAAAAGGGTGCGTCAGATGTTGACGCATGGTCAAAAGCGTCATTTAGATGACGCCTTGGGATGAGAACGGGCTGTTATTGCATATCTATTTGTAGGAATTTCCTTGTCAGAAGCAAAATTTATAGGAGGAGAGGAAGAAAAGGTTATTCATACAGAAGATTATTTATACCATTTACTAAGGTTTGCACTAGTATTAGTATTAGTTCCATTATTTGCTGTCCAAAAATGTCTTAAACCAGATGCCAATCGCTGCTCTTGGTAGATTGTGTTGGTCGTTATGGAAATGATCTGTGCGCCAGTGTTCTTTAATTTGCGCGTCGTCTTCAGTAGATCACACACAGAATTTTCTACTAATTTCATGAGTTCACACTTACAAATAATCAAATTAGAGTAAAGTAATATGCTTACTTGGCGTGCGCTGTCCGAGGGAAGGGCTCCAAGCTCGGAATTTGGCCCAAACCCAGAATACCCCATGTTGATTATTGTTGACAGCTGGTTGGAATGACGTGATCATTGGATAGATATTTTGAACGTTTTCCTCCCGATCTTTGCTAATAAAACATCATATTAAGGAAGGTTTTCCCAGTGTAGTCTATTAAAGGGTTAGTTCACCCAAAAATGAAAATTCTGTCAGTATTTACTCACCCTCATGTTGTTCCAACCCCGTAAGACCTTCGTTCATCTTTGGAACACGAATTAAGATATTTTTGATTAAATCTGAGAGCTGGATCACTCCTGCATACTAGTCCATAGGCTTCTTGAGGAATTGAAACTTGCTAGCTTCGAAAAGTTATTAAAGACATCATTAAATAGTCCAAGTGACTACAGTGGCTCAATCTTAAGTTTATCAAACGACGAGAATACTTTTTGTTTGCAAAAAAAAATAAAATAAAAAAAACGACTTTATTTCAACTATTCATTTACTTCTCTCTCTGCCTCGAGTCAGGTTACTAGTTAATAGCGTAAGCTTCTGTTATTTTACGTCACACGCATCACACATGACCATCGCTGGCCAATAGTGAGCCTACGTGTGACGTAGCTCTACGCTATCATACTACGTTAACTGACTATAGAGGCCCACAGAGAAGGAAGTGAATAGTTGAAATAAAGTCATTATTTTTGTTTGTTTTTACGCACAAAAAGTATTCTCGTCACTTGATAAAGTTAAGATTGAGCCACTGAAGTCACTTGGACTATTTTAACGATGTCTTTAATAACTTTTCGAAGTTTCAATTCCTCAAGAAGCCTATAGACTAGTATGCAGGAGTTAGTATGCACCAGCTCTCAGATTTAATCAAAAATATCTTAATTTGTGTTCCGAAGATGAACGAAGGTCTTACGGGGTTGGAACAACATGAGGGCAAGTAAATACTGACAGAATTTTCATTTTGGGTGAAATAACCCTTTAACACGTTATGCTAAATGTATATTCATTTAACTCTTCACAGATATATGCACTTAAAATTTAAAAATTTTGTTTTCCTTGAAAAAACAGACCAAAAATATTGATGACTCATCCTGCACTCAGGGGCGTATGCAAATGTTTTGTCCAATAAAATGTTGTCCCTTCACAGTCTTTGACTTGATTATAGTTGACTCCGCATATTAAAGATGGAAAAAGTGATGTTGACGGATAGGGAGCACAGAACAGCAATATTGTGTTTGTCAATCTGAAAAGACCAGTCAACAGGTTTATTTCTCTGTATGTATATTAGATGATAATTGCCACCCTAGTGAATGTGGGCAGCAATTCTTCCTTGAAAACCTCTCAGAATGGGGGCACAAAATGACATGCCGGAGACACACAATTGATTTTGCACTGTGTCAAATTCTGCTCAATAAATTGGACAGACATGTCTGTCATTCTACAAATCCCTCTACTCTGCTGTCTAGCTCGCTCTACTGAACCTTGATCACGATTTGAAGACCACGGTTTTGTGTCAACAGTTATAAAATGCAGATTTGACATCTGAATAGCTTGAAAGACAAACATAACATTACTTGGCCATTCACATGATGCGTGTGCATGTTGATTTCTCTCGTTACAGCTTCAAAATATCCAAACGGCAGACAATAATGGCAGGACAAGACACATAGTTATGTGGTGCACATTTGGACTGAACAGATAGGATTATTTGTGTTGGATTTGAGTTGAGATGAAGCATGTCTGTCTGCTCACAGGGCTCTCATGAGGGTTTGCATTTTCCTCTCAGACTGCTAATTACACGGATATGCGGAGAGAACGATCAATGGCAACACACAGAAAGAAGACATCTGTTCCAAAACTTTGGCTGTTTCTCAATATGCATTCTTAAACGATCTTGAATCCTTGTGTCCTCGTACTACGTCATTATCAACCGTTGAAGTTTAATTCCAAGGCTGCATCCGAAAATGTATTCTTATACTATATTGTAGGCGAAAAACAGAATGTGACAAAAGAAGTATGTCCGAACTCATAAAAGAGTGGGCAAAAAGTACCCAGATGACCTTCTAATTTTGGTGAGATTCTGAAGTGTGCACACCCATGAGGGCACAGGAGAGGATTTGTGAATGGTTGTAATGTGACTCTATTGACACTGGTAGATCACATGATAATAACAACATGGCTAATGTAGTACGTCCAGATTACATGCATACTACAAACATTCAGACTATAAAGTTCATACATTTTAGAGGTTGTAATTACCAGGCTTGTGCACAATTCAGAATTTAATTGAGAATGACTCCTGAATTGCGGTTGAATTCTTGAATTTGAATTAATGTCAAAAACAGGATCTAGAATTAAAGAGTTCAGATGCAAAAGCCTCTAAATGCCATTTGAAATTTTCTTCTTGAATGATGATTTTTATCGAACTTGTATATTTAAGTTCATTAATTTCACTTAAATAACAATTAATAGGTAATCATCATTGCCATTTAAGTGAAATCACTTAACTTAAACATACAAGCTTGATAAAAATGATCATTCTAGAAGAAAATTTCAAATGGCACTTAGAGGCTTTTGCATCTGAACTCTTCAATTACAATTAGAATTTAAATTAAAGGAAGCAGAATTGCAATTCAATACAAATTCAAAGCAATGCATATACATATTGTAAGTGAAGTGTTTAACATTGAAGCTAAGCTTTACAGTATATGTCAGATATTATTGCATTATATTCTATAAATTATATTAGTTTGAACTACTTACAGATTACATTAACAGGAAATGTTTTCCCCCAGCAATGAAGGTTAAAAGCTCTAGTCACAGAACAAATAATTAAGTTTGATTTATTTTAATTGTAATTTTGTGGAACATGATGGAACGTTTCCCTGCATTACTTTAGAAAATCTGTATAAAAAAAAAACAGATATACAGTAAATTAATTGTGCTAAATGAGATATTGTTTCAAAGGAGCTTCAGTTATGAACAGGATAACAATGTTAATATTGCAAAATTCATTAATTATTAAACAACTTAAATTTAATCTACGAAGCAGCTCTACAGGAAACAAGTGTCATTATTGAGCTCAAGTCAAATATAAAAAACAAATGCAGAAAAAATGTTTCAGTGTTTTATACAAATATGAGGCAACACAACTGTTTTCAACATTGATAATAATACATGTTTCTTGAGCAGCAAATCAGCACATTCAATTGATTTCTGAAGGATCATGTGACACTGAAGGCTGGCGATGTTGACAGTTCAGCTTTGCATCACAGGAATAAATTACATTTTAAAATATATTAAAATCGAAAAACGTTATTTTAAACTGTACGTTTCATAATATTACAATTTTTATTGTATTTGAACAAATAAATGCAGCCTTGGTGAGCAAAAGAGACATTAAACAATTAAAAACATTAAAACAACTTATACTGACCTCAAACTCACTTTTTCACTGAACTTTGTGCAGCATATTCTAGGACTACTCTTTCTGCAAAGGACACATGTGATGTTGCCTTATAATATACAGTAGAGAGGATGATGAATATTATATATATATATTATATTATATATTATACAATAACGATAAAACGAGGATTCAAGTGCAGGAAATTTATATTTAAGTGGTAAAATAAAACAAAAATACAAACAAAACTACCAGGAGATAGTGATGTGACATTTGAAGGCAGCAGTTGTAGTAGTATCAGAGTGTTTTGGCTCGTTTCCACTGAGCGGTACGGTACAGTTTGGTACGGTAAGCAATTATTTGCGTTTAAGGTGGAGCTAGACTCACTGCAGAACGTTGATTGGTTGACAGAGTATCGTCACTTGCGCGTGCTACAAGGGCATTAGAAGCGCCAATTTTTGAATATACAGTTGAAAAAAAATACTACTGTTATTGTGTCACGAAATGTAGTTCTAAGAGTTTTTCAGGTGAGAATGTAGTTTTTTAAAGCTCAAATCTGTGGTTTATTTATAGATTTATGATAATTTGACTGAGATCCATTCCAGGCAATCACCGGGTGCTCGCGCCCGTGTACCCCGCCTGGAACGGCCTTTCCTCGGCGAGTCATTCTGATGTTTGCCGCTGACTCGGACGTCTCTGTAGTGGTTAAACATGAGATGCAATTCGTCTTGTATAGAACTAACAGTCGATCTTTGGTCTCTTTAATCTATAATTTGTTCCCTGGCCAATAGTTTTGGCAGAAGGCTAAGTGATGTTTCACATATTTGAGCGCTGAATTTGTATATTTGACTGAATTGTTTGCTTTATGTTATTAAAGCTTTACTGTATAGCTTTTTGTACCTTTTACTTATACTTTTATAATGTCTATTATTGATAAAATAGATAGTTTTGCCATTTTTTATTTTTTACAAGATCATCTGTAATGTTGTTTATTGCAACATTTGTACCAATGCAATATGCAATACATTACTTATTGCCTGGAATATGTAAAATATTTTTGTGTAGCGTTGTGTTTTATATTTAGTTTTGTTATAAATATATACTGTACATGCAGTGAATATAATCAATAGGCTATGCGTTGCCTGAACCACATTTGTGTGCTTATAATATTTAAAAGTACTTTGTATTGAGAAACGCCTAATGCAGAGCACTTGTTTCTTGTGACAAATATGGCGAGAAGCAAGAACAAGATCTGCTGATTGTCGTCCATTGTTGTTTACTATGTTGCTTTCTTTGCGCAAAAAATGACATTGATCACTTCTTTCCGGCAAACACCACACCTATCAAGTAAGGGTACTGTTGGCGGTGGAAACGCAAGCCGGATCATGGTTTACCTAACTGTTCTGTACTGTACCGAACCGTACTGCTCAGTGGAAACAAGCCATTAGAGAGTTAGCTCTCTCATTGGCATTGTCGTTATTGTGTCATATGTTTTAGGGCTGTATATTATTACATTATATCAAGTCAAGTCAAGTATATTTATATTGCACTTTTCACACTATAGATTGCATCAAAGCAGCTTCACAGTATCAATCAAAACATTGACAATGTTCGTTTCTTAGTGGAAAAACATCCATGTTTGGTAGAGCTGATCAAGGATATTACTGATTGGTTAATTAATTTGAATATCCCCAACTGAGCAAGCCAAAGGCAACAGAGGCAAGGAACCGAAAAACTCCATCAAGTGACCCAATGGAGAAAACAAAACCTTGGGAGAACCCAGGCTCACTCGGTGGCCAGTTCTCCTGTGGCATTTATGAAATAGAGGACGGACTTACAGTAACTGTAAGGTAAAAATATATATGAATGTCTCTAAACAGACTTTAAACGCGAACCTGAATATAAACCGTTTGAATATATGTGCGCAGGTTTTTAATTTCCTCATGTCTGAACAAACTACTTGTCTTGTCTATAAATTTGATACAGAATTTTGTTTTATTTTATGACTTCAGGGTAGGGATGCAAAACAAATTCACAACGCTTTATCTGTAGAGTGGGAAAAGGGATCCTCCATAGGGAGAGACTAGTTGCATTGTCATCTTCATCGTCCAGGCTAAGGTCCTCGTCAGATCTAGATACGGCCTGGATCCGGCAGGCTGCGGGAAAACCTTGGGATAAACAAAAAACACTTGAATTAGATGCCATTCTTCTTATGATGTAACGAGTACATTAGGATTTAAGGGAAGTGTTCCCAGTTGGCTGACCTAATCTAAGAAGCCTAACATTGAATTATTGAAGTCTATAATGTATTATGTGTATGCTAGGGCAAAGAGATGTGTCTTTAATCAAGCTTTGAACTGACAGAGTGTGTTTGCTTCCCTGACAATGGTAGGAAGACTATTCCACAATTTTGGTGCTAATAGGAAAAGGAGGATCTACCGCCAGCAGTCGATTTTGATAGGTAGGCCTATTATTAACTGGCCGGAATTTTGAGATCGCAATAGACGTGAAGGAATATAATGCTGTAATGAAGGACTATAATCAATTAATTAATTAATTAATTAATTAATTAATCAATTATAATTAATTAATAATTAATTAATTAATTATATTGGTTATATTATATTGGATCTGGAATTATGCTTTTTGGATTGTCCCTTTGGATTTGTTTGCTTTTTGCAAACCTTGTCTTGGGTGATTATCCTCAAATTCTTAAGGAAAAATCAATGTTGTTGTCATTAACTAAAATAATTGAAATACATACATGTGTATATATATATATATATATATATATATATATATATATATATATATATATATAGTTGAAAAACTTAAACTAATGTTTGTAAACAGTCTGCTGAACTACAAATCCTACAGGTTTGGGACCACATGAGTGTGAATAATGGCACATTGTTTATTTTTGGGGGAATGATACCTATTAGAAAAGTCTCTATTTGCTTTCCATGTAATCTCATTGTTGTCTAGAAGAAATGACAGCTATTAATAACCAGATTTTATGTGTTTCTCCCGCTCATCTTATGATCAAACCCGAGGACGAGCAGATGGTGTGATCTGTGAGCAGATTGATCAGCACTGCTGGTCAAACACAGCCGTTCTGTCAACTTAGTTCTGTTTGCTCATTGTGAGTGTCAGATAGTCTATTTTTTATCATCGTAGTAAACTTGTCACTGACCGCTGTTCATTCCAGGCTCAAGTTTCCAATTATCAATGTTAAATTGGCTCCTGGCTCCTGAGTGCTGGAGGCTGGAACATTTGGAAGTCTGAATGTCCAACAGATGAGGCACGGTTGCTATGCGTGACACAGGTTTAATGCACGTTGGATACTTGGTGTATGGCAGCAATTCACCATTAACCGTAAGAAGCACGTAGCTATGTATGTTCTGAGTTATAAATGTCCATGAGAATATTGGCAATGATTCTGCTTGTAATATAAGATTAAGTAATATTCATTAATTATCACAATTTTTTTTAATGCACTTTTATTTGTCCATTACATTAAATATTGTGTCATTGCACAAGCTGCTCCTATCCATAGTTTGACACTATAGGTAAGTTTGATTAATTTCATTTCTACAAATCAGTTAATCGGTCTGTTTAATGAATTGATTCATAACTATTCATTTTTTTGCGTAATATTAATGAAACTTGATTTGTTTCCAGCATCACTCAAAACATAAAAAACATATTATTAACAAGTTAAATGTCCAAAAAATGGTGTTCTGGATAAATATCAGTCTGGGTTCAGATCACAACACAGTACAGAGTCCGCATTGCTTAAAGTTTTAAATGATTTATTTCTGATTGTTGATTCTGGTAAATGTGCTGTTTTAATTCTGCTGGATCTTAGCGCGGCATTTGATACTCTCGATCACGATATTCTTTTATATCGCTGTATAGGGATCCAAGGGTGTGTTTTGAATTGGTTCACTTCATATTTAAAGGACCGAACCTTCTCAGTTGAGATAGGCAGTTTTTCATCACCTCGTGAACCAGTTAAATATGGGGTTCCCCAGGGCTCGATCCTGTTTTACTTTCTTTATACATGCTTCCATTGTATGCTATTTTTTCCAAATATAATGTATTCTACCACTGTTATGCAGACGACACTCAGTGTTACGTTCCTTTACATCCAAATGATGATTCCAGCTTAAAGTGCTTATTGGACTGTTTGAGGGAGGTTAAACAGTGGATGTCTGCCAACTTCCTTCAGTTAAATGAATCTAAGACGGAAGTTATAATCTTTGGTTCATCTAAGCTTACAGAAGTGGTCGCCAGTAAGTTGGGACCTTTATCTGCTAATATACATCCACACGTTCGCAATCTGGGTGTTATTTTTGACTCAACTTTGACTTTTGATAAACAGATAAACGGTGTGGTCAGAAGTTGCTTTTATCAGTTAAAGAACATTGCAAAGGTAAAGCCATTTTTAACACCTAGAGACATGGAATCTGTGATGCATGCTTTCATTTCATCAAGGTTAGATTACTGTAATGCACTATACCTTGGTGTCTCACAGTCTTTACTGTCACGTCTTCAACTGGTCCAAAATGCTGCTGCAAGAATGCTAACTGGAACCAGGAAACGAGAGCATATCTCACCAGTATTGTCTTCTCTTCATTGGCTCCCAGTTAAACAGCGTATTGAGTTTAAGGTGCTGTTGTTTGCTTATAAGGGATTGCATGGACTTGGTCCTCCATATATCTCTGATCTCCTTTCAACTCACCATAATGCTGTTAGAAATCTTAGGTCATCCAGTAGTCTACAGTTGACTGTTTCGAGAACTCGTTTAAAATCAAAAGGAGACCGTGCCTTTTCAGTGGCCGCCCCACAGCTCTGGAACAATTTGCCATTATACATAAAGTCTGCACCTACTTGCACTGATTTTAAATCATTGCTTAAAACTCATTTATTTATTGCTGCTTATACGGTCACAAGTGACTGTAGTGATACTGCATTGTGTTGTGTTTGTGTATTGTTTATTTGTTTTTATGTCTTTTTGATATTGTTTATACAATGTACAGCACTTTGGCCAACAGCTGTTGTTTTTAAATGTGCTTTATAAATAAACAAATAAAAGACTGACTGACTGACAAAAAACATGGTAATAAACAATAAATTATAATAATAATAATAAAAAAGTGTATTGAATGTGTCTATGGACAGAGAAAACATAATAGACCATTTATAATAATAATAATTTCTCATAAAACCATAAAATGTGGTTATTTTTATAAGTATTAATTATATTTAATTTAAATTCATATTCAAATAATAATAATGTTCCTTATCAGAAACATATGCAGCTTTAACAATATCCAAATGATATATTACCACTATAGTTTATCTATTTGGGAGAAAGAATAGAGAAACGTCTCAGGTTACGTATGTAACCCTGGTTCCCTGAGAGGGAACGAGAGCTGCGTTGTCAAACACGATGGGAACGCTCTGCGTAATTGCGTCGTGAAGCGTCTGTACAATCAGTCCAATGAGAGAGTAGGACGTCAGGTGACGTCATTGACCAGGACCAACTGACCAACTATAAAGTACCCTTGATATCAGACCGCGACAGCTTCTGTTAAAGGCCTGAAGCAAGTCAATCAGGGCATGCAGGAAGTATGGCAGGCGAACGCAGCTCTCGTTCCCTCTCAGGGAACCAGGGTTACATACATAACCTGAGACGTTCCCTTTCAAGGGAACGAGAGCTGCATTGTCAAATGCGATGGGAACCCCATACCCACTATGCCATGCTGAGAAATGCCCGTTCTGTGTGAAGTCCAATGCGCACACTAAGAAGCAAGCAACCTAGCCCCGGGAGTGGAAAGGTCTAGGTCATAAAACCTGACAAATGTATGTAGTGAGGATCACCCTGCCGCATTACAAACGTCATGAAGGGAAACACCCGAAATCAAAGCCTTAGAGGCAGCCATACTCCTAGTAGATTGGGCGCGGACCTCCATAGGTGAGGGACGTCCGACCGCATTATAAGCAATAAAGATAGCCTCAAGCTATCCACTTGCTCATACTAGTCTCGATGCCGGGCAACCTTTCTTAGTCGAACCAAAGCAGATTAATAATTGCTCTGACTTACGCCACAGGGTTGTGAACGTAGGCATCCAATGCCCGAACTGGACATAACAGATTGAGACTTTTCTGATCTGGGGTATTCAGAAGGACAGAAGGCCTGCAGAACAATAGGACCCATCACATTAGTAGGGACCTTAGGAATATAACCCGGCCTAGGGTACAGAAATGCTTTAACCATACCAGGTGCGAATTCCAAACATGTAGGAGCAACCGAAAGAGCTTGCAGATCTCCAGTTCTCTTAATAGAAGAAATAGCGAGAAGAATTTTTCTGAAACCTCTTCGATAGGCTCGAAGGGATCCAAAGCCAGACCCTCGAGTACAATGGCCAGGTCCCAAGCCGGTGCTCTGGAGTGCAAGGCTGGCCTCAGCCTCAATGTTCCACGGAGAAAACAAGTTATTAGGGGATCTAAAGACAGATAGAGACGCAACATACAACTTCAAGTTGGAGGGAGTTAGTCCAGCAGAGAAACGGTCTTGCAAGAAATCGAGAACTGTCCCAACCGGGCAGTCAACAGGATTAAAAGCACGTTCTCTGCACCATGTAGAGATCAATTTCCATTTGAAATAATAAAGTTTTCTTGTGGAGGGAGCTCTGGATTGAAGAATGGTCTCCACGACCTCAGTCGAGAGACCAGCATTTATAAACTGGGCCCCCTCAGAGACCAAGCCCATAGTTTCCACAACTTGGGGCGAGGGTGAAATATTGTGCCCCCCGTCTGTAAAAGCAGGTCCCTCCTGACCGGAATCTCCATCGGAGAGCCGTCCAAGTGGGACACTAGGTCCGCAAACCATATTCTGGCTACTAACAGAAGATGAGCCCCTTCCTGGCGAACTCTTTCTAGAACTCCCAGGAGCATTGATATAGGGGAAAATGCATACAGGTGTAGCCTAGGCCACACCTGCACCATCGCATCCAGTCAGAGAGGAGCTGGCTGCATGAGTCCAAAGTTCTCCCATAAGAGCTCGACCACCTCGACAGAATATCGACCCTGGAATATATATTGCCCTCAGTGACAACAATTTCCCCTGGGTCCATAGGAGAAAACCCCTTGGTCCTGAGCAACCAATGCAGGGGTCTCATGTACAGAAGGCCAAAAGTGATTACGATGGACGCAGCTGCCATGAGCCCCAACAGTCTCTGAAACTGTTTCACAGTGAGTGACTGGCCTAGTTTCATACCTAGGCCGATGGATAGGATATTGGTAAGCTATGCCCCCGAAAGCAAACCTCAGGAACCTCCTGTGATGAGGATGGATGGATATGTGAAAATAAGTGTCCTTCAAGTCTATTGTGGCAAACCAGTCCTCGGACTGAAACTGTGACACGATCTGTTTGAGTGTAAGCATTCTGAACTTGAGCTTTTGAACTGCTGTTTAGCTGACACAGATCTAGAATAGGACGTAACCCACCATCTTTCTTGGGAACGATGAAGTATCGGCTGTAAAACCCTGACTCTCTGCTGGTTGGAGGAACCCTTTCATAGCCCCTTTTTGCAAAAGCATTTAATGTTCCATAACCCGAGCCTGCTCGGGGACCACCACGGTGGGAAGGACCCCTAGAAATCTGGGTGAACGAGAACCGTTTTATTTCTTTTAACTGAATTCTGTAACCCTTTTCTATCACATGCAGGACCCATTGAGGAATATCCGGCCGTAGTTCCCACGCCATGAATTCCACTAAGGGGACCAGTCTCTCAAGACTGGCCTCGGGATTTTGTTGAACGGACATTTCGGCGCCCTGAAACGGCTAACCGACCGGGAACAACCGAACTGACCATTCTATGGCCCTCCTCGTAGGACCGTATGAGGACACTGACACCTCGGCGCCCTGAAACGGCGAACTGACAGGGAACAACCGATGTGGCAGCGCTGCAATGCTCCTCATAGCATCGCCCCCCAGAGGGCTTTCCT